>NC_137131.1:28120808-28688308 GCF_949319135.1 Squalius cephalus | reverse complement strand
CTTAGTTTTTCCTAGAATGACAAAACTTGGTACGTATATTGATCTCCTCAAGCCGGACAACTTTCTAATTGACACTTATTAGCTCAGACCAACAGGAAGTCAGATATTCTGGTTTGAATGTGGATTTTCTCTAGAATTCTCTCTCTCTCTCTGTGTCTGTGTGTGTGTGTGTGTGTGTGGGGGGGGGGGGGTTGTCTATTCCATTTAATCTTTGTTTTTCAAGGTTTCAGGGGCTTTTGGGGCCCTTAACATGCTCAAAAACTCTTGAAACTTTTCACACAGGTCAGAACCCACGGTCATCAGGGCCGGGCTGAAGCTTGTACCCAGGCGTGGCAGGGGGGCTCAACAGCGCCCCCTTGAACACGGTCTGAAAACTTGGTCCATATATCAAACACGCTTGCATGAATTAATATGAAACTCGGTACACATATAGATCTCATTGGGCCGAACAACTTCCGCACTCTAAGTTATTAGCTCCGCCCAACAGGAAGTCGGCTATTATGGGTTGTTTGAAAAACGCATGCTGTGGAATTTGATGTACTCATCCTAGAGAATTCATCCAATCGCCTCCAATCTCGGTCAGCATAAAGTCAAGACATTGAAGATGCTAAATTGCAGACGGATTTTTGATATCTCGAACGGTTTGGCCGTGGCGAGGACACGAATTTATGCCGAGAAAAGAGAAACACAAAGTGTTATAACTTCTGCATACATTAACTGATCTTGATGAAACTTCAGCAGTGTGTTCGTGGTAAGAGGCCGATCAGATGGATGTAACTATTGTGAGTCAAAGTTATAGCGCCACCAACTGGCAGCAGGAAGTGTGTCACTTCCAAAATGCTTTTGACAAAAGTGGGGGGGTTAGTTTTACCTACAGTTTAAAAAATCAATACGTATATTGGTCTCATCGAGCCGGACAACTTTCTAATTTACAGTCATTAGCTCCGAGCAACAGGAAGTCAGACATTTTGGTTTGAATGTGGATTTCTTTACAAAATCAGTCTCTGATTTTTTACCCACTCCTCTTAAGTGGTTTATTTTATTGCCACCAAACTTTTTCAACATGATGAAAATACATTAAAGATGCTAAATTGTGAACAGATATGTTTTTTGTTACATTTATATATATATACACATATACATATATATATATATATATATAAATATAGCTGCGAGCAGCGATGAAGGGGCCAAAGCTGGCGGCACCGCCACCCCGGTGCCTTTAGGTAACTAAATGCACCGGGGTTGCGGTGCCACCGGCTTGGGCCCGTAATCGCTGCTCGCAGCTATATTTATTATTTTTCTTACGACTATTCAGGCACTTTTGGGGCCCTTAACGTGCTCGAAAACTCTTGAAACTTTGCACACAGGTCAGAACCCACGGCCACGAGGGCCGGGCTGAAGCTGGTACCCGGGCGTGGCAGGGGGGCTCAACAGCGCCCCCTTGAAGGGGGTCTGAAAACTTGGTCCATAGATCAAACATGCTTGCATGAATTAATATGAAACTCGGTACACATATAGATCTCATCGGGCCGAACAACTTTCCCTCGGTCAAGTTTTACGCCAGCCCAACAGGAAGTCGGCTATTATGAGTTGTTTGGAAAACGCTTGCTGTGGAATGTGAACTACTCCTCCTAAAATTTTGAAGTTATACCACTTCGTGTTTCTCTTTTCTCGCCATAAATTTGTTTCCTCGCCACGGCCAAACCGTTCAAGGTATCAAAAATCCTCATTGTCTTGACTTCATGCACACCGAGTTTGGTGGGGATTGAATTAATTATGTAGGAGGAGTACATTAAATTCCACAGCATGCGTTTTTCAAACAACCCATAATAGCCGACTTCCTGTTGGGCTGGCGTATAACTTAAGAGTGCGAAAGTTGTTCGGCCCGATGAGATCTATATGTGTGCTGAGTTTCATATTAATTTATACAAGCTAGTTTGATCTATGCACCAAGTTTTCGGACCCCATTCAAGGGGGCGCTGTTGAGCCCCCCTGCCACGCTCGTGTACCAGCTTCAGCCCGGCCCTGTTGGCCGCAGGTTCTGACCTATGTGTAAAGTTTCAAGAGTTTTCGAGCACGTTAAGGGCCCCAAAAGCCCCTGAAACCTTGAAAAACAATTATAAAAGCAAACTTCTCCTAACAGACAAATCCCCCACACCCCACACACACACAGAGACGCAGAGGCAGAGAGAGAGAGAGAGAGAGAGAGAGAATTCTCCAAAAAATCACATTCAAACCAAAATATCTGACTTCCTGTTGGTTAGGGGTAATGACTGTAAATTAGAAAGTTGTCTGGCTCGAGGAGAACAATATACATACCGATTTTTGTGACTTTACGTAAAACTAAGCCCCCATTTTTGACTAAAGGTGGTGCTACTGAGCCCCTCACCATGCCCGTTTCTGAAACTTTGCACGTCTACTAGGTAATAAATGTAATGTGTCTGTCGAGTTTCATGCAATTTCAAGCATGCTAAGAGTCTCAAAAGCATCAAAAAAGAATATTAATGTTTGATGCGTTGCCATGGCAACAGTATTAAAGATATCAAAAATCCTTTCACAGGTCTACATCTGCCGTGTGTCACTAATGCTCCTCTTGAGGGGAAGGGGAGTGAGGTTTACCTGCACAGCTCTTCCTACATACTATAGCTGATCTCTATTATATTTTCATCCATAGTTTATCTAGATGCCTAAAATAGCTTTTAAAAATAGGTGTGAATCTTTTTAGACACATTCCTTAATCAATTGAGTTAAAAATTAAAATTGTTTCAAAATATTTTGCCATTGTCTGTTTATACTGAGTGCACCATCCACTATTTACGCTTACTGTAAATAGCATCTACCTTTTTTACACTTAGTCTAAATTGCCACAATGAATTTCCACAGCTCATATATTGCTTATGTGGAGCTATTAGCTATAGGGCAGCAGAGACCTTCCAGGGCACATCTGGGAAATTTCTTTATCCAAATTTCTTGCTTGCAGGCCTCTTAGATCAATGTCAGTGAGTCATTACTCCGCTAAGCAAACCCAAAATCCTCCAAAGATGCAACAATCTGCTCTCCATGTTCTGTCCCTCCACTGTTTTGCTGTCTGAGATCAATTTTGGGGGGAAAGTTCTCTTGCCATAGGGAAGTCTAAGTGATCACGGACTGGTGAGACTTGAATAATGTCACGTGACTTTTTCTCTTATTGCTGATTAATTGCCTTTCTGATAAATTTTGGATTTAGAATATTCATGGCTTTTACCAAAGATGTCACTGAAATCCTATTAAACAATCTGACAAGCAACAATAGTTATAGAACCATAAAAATCATACACTGCATCTGACTTCTTATGAATTGTTCCTGTGTTGTTTGGCTGGGTTGCAAGTGAGCTGAAATTTGCAACATCCAGCACCTTAAACTGAAGTTTCAACAAATTTAGCACATCAGTGGGATAAACAGACAGACAGATCGTTAGTGGTCCTACAGGTGTGATGGAGGGAGTCAAGAGAAGATTTTGTCATAGGTTTGTGGTGACTGGTTTAAAGGGTTATGGTGTGCCTTGACTGAAGTAGCTTGTGGCTGTTTTTCAGGTTACAAGCTGTGTCCAGTGAAGAGCTGTTGGTCAGTTGTGGCTTCATGGCCTGGTGTCACGACTGGACCTCACATCTGTACGCATGGCATACGTCAACGTATGTTCTCCTTCCTGTCTCTGTCCTGGGGCTTTGTGGCTGATGTAGACAAAAGTGAGAAGTATCGCCACGTGGGAGCTGCCCGATTTACGGTGGGAACCCTGGTTCGTCTGGCTTCACTAAGGGTATATAGGGGAAAACTAGCTTACTTACCCATAGAAAACGCCATGTTTCAATCCAGTCCTGCAGAGTCAATTGTATCATTTAGCCACACCTTGCCCCAGTCTAACTCTGATACCTGCTGTTCTTCAAATGACTATTCTGTAATGCTGCAGTGCTATAACTATAGCAAATTTCATAAGCAGGCTGCTGGCCTGAATTTTTGTATTACTTGTGTGCATGTACTGTATTGGTCAATTATCAATTATTGATCAATTTTGAAATATGAACTTTCCTTTCTGTGCTGTGTATGTTTTTAAAAAACTTGTTAATTTCTTTGCAAAAATGTATTTGCTAATCTATTATATTGTTTAGCGTTGCTGAGTAATGATTGTGACTTCTTTAGATTGCTTAGTTTTGCACTATAAATTAAAAATCGAATGTATTACGATATAAATGCTTCAAAATCTTTGATGTGCCTTAACATCGTGAAATCATCATCTTGTACTAAGTGAATGTTACAACAATCAGATATATTTTAGTATAATTTAGTAAGTCAAGATTTGAATATATTAATATTAGTATGTTAGGGACAGGGAATAAAGTTGTCCGATAGGAAAGCGGAAGTAACATTGGTTACCTATTAAATAATCAATGTATCCTAATGTATCCATGCTACAAAGTTCAAAATTGATGTCAGAGCAGATGTAATGCTCAACTCCATGTTTTTGGAATAAGTGGCTGACTCATTTTCTACTGTTTAAAGTCGTATTATTTTGTCTGAGTAATCTATATTTTCACTCTAAATTTTTCTATTGGAAAGTCAAATCAGAGAGAGCATTTCTCTTTATTTTTTGAATAAAAGTTTGTTTAAATGCATGTTGTTTGTTCTTCCAATGCATGATGAATTCCTAATAAAAAGAAACGAATACTTAAGTACAAAACAGGATAATTCACAATATTTTCCCATGGTTCTGCTAGCAAAGTTTAATGCTTCACTTTTTACATTTAGTGCAACCAAAATAAAATAAAAATTACAAATGAAGCAAAAAATAAATAAAAGAATAATACAACACACACTCTGCGACACACCCCAAGCATTCACATGTCCACTTTTCTGTTAAATATATAATCTATATATTATATGCATTTCTATAGTCATGACTTCTGTACAGAGAATTCAGGCTACAAATGTTTATTAGTTTACCAATACAGGCCACTGTGGAAATGTTTACATTGTACAGTCAAGTCTCATTTAGCCGTTAAGGCTTAAAGCAACATGTTACATGCTTTGGCTGTTATCTCTCCTCATAATGGTTTGATTAAATTCATAGTATATTACACACACACAAAATAATTCCTAGTTTAAAGTGGATGTCTGATTCTCGCTTGAAACTTAGCTTCACATGTAGGAAATGTTCTAAAAACAAATCATGTGGGGCTGAACTGGTGAAAAAGAGTTAGAGGAAGAGAGACTTGCAATTTAATCAGTTAACGGAGCAAATGTGCATATGAAACAATTTGATAAAGCATTTTTTCTCTCCAAATACCAAACTGTAATAAGCTACAAATTCAAGAGAAAAAGTAGAAATTAAATCATTTGATCTAAAACATCTCAAAAATATTACTGGCAGCGACTTATGCATGGAAACATGTATGAGAATTTCTTAAGATGGCACAAAGCCATCAGCCAGAAATTTCTTTTTGTCTTTCAAAAGACTTGAATGTTAACGTGCAGAAAACATCAGCAGTATATTACATCTACACATCTGCCAATCAGCCCAATAGCCAAACTACAGCAAGAAAGTATGCTGGCTAGAAAAAAAGACAGGAAAAAATACAGCCAGCTGCTCATAACTCCAGAAGAAACATGATATGCCTTCCAGTAGTAACAAGTGTAATTATATGCATTCACTTTTGTGCAAAACTAAGAAAATTATGAGGATCTGTTACATGTAAAACTTGTGTCTGTGGGCTGTGCTTAATTACAGCTGGCCTGATGTTGATGTAAACAAAAGAATGAGGTCGGAACTGTTAGTTCTGAAACTAGTCTGCTGCCTCCTAGTGGTCTGGAGAACCACAGCACCAGGATTAACATGAAGCTTTTTCTAAATCACAGCATCTAAATCATGTCACAAAGATACATATGATATCAGGAAAAAGTTGATTAAATAGTGTATCAAACAAAACAAAAATGTATATAAGCAAATACACAAATAAACCATTTCAGTTGTTGAAAGAATATGACTTCTTAGATTGTGCTTGTGAAAATAATAATTAGTAACATTTATGCCTCTCCACCATAACTAGTATCATGACTTGGCCCCTGACAATGCAGTAAAAAAGGGAACCCTAGGTTCAAGCTTGAAATCAGTTTTAAGGCAACAATGTTGGACAAAGGAAAGAGTTAGGAATGGGAACGGTGGAACTCGTCAGTGTTCAAACCAGAGACCTTCATGCAAGCAAAGCTCAATGAAAAAAAAAAAACAATCTGTCTGCCAAACCTCTTCAAATGATTAGTTGACTCTGGGTTCCTTCTCACATGTATAGAAGACTAACCTACCAAAGGTCCCATTGTCTATTCACAAATGTGTAAACTGGATTTATGATATATATCTTTCTGGTGAAATTGTAAGAAAAGTTGTAAATAATATTACTGTACAGAGAATACTAACTAGTAAAGTTGAAAATATTTCTGTTGTACCATGGAGTTTAAGGGAGAGGGAAAGGGGATGTTAGATTCCAATTTTAAGAGTCAAGAGACACTTAGTGTGTCTGGTTGCTTTTTGATTTTTAAATGTAAACTTGACACTCAACTTTCATATGATTTCAGTGCAAAACACTAGCAGGAATGATCAGGCTCTGTACAGTATAGATGACTGGGCAGTTGTACAACTGTGTCTTTTTTGGATCAAAAAGCAAGTCACCAACACCTTTAAAAGAATGATGATATTGATCAAGACTGAAAAGCAATGCAACATAAAGCAGCACTACATTTGGAAATATGGACCAAAGAGGAAGTCACGCTTGGAAGTATAGTTATTTGATGAACCAAGGACTAAAAAAAAAAATAAATAAAAAAAATAAATGGGGGGCACATCTGATCTGAAACTTCATCCTTACTCCTTTTTTCTGCAAGCGAACTTCCTTCCACTTGTGCAAATCAATATGTGGTGACAGTCTGGTGGTAATCCCATCAAAAAAATAATAAAAAAAAAAAATAACAGAAGCAAAGGACGACACCTAAGACCAATAGGAGTATCCCTCTGGCACGGTTTATAACCACAAATCTTGAAAAATAAGTCAAAACACAACAAAAGATTCAGTCATGCCTTCAGTATCTCTTAACGTCTCATATCTGTCCATACTTCCCTGAGAGAGCGGTGTGACGGCAGAGTTGTTGTCAGGGAAACAAGATATAAGCATATGATATTTCAACATTGTTTAATACAAACAAATAATATGTGCTGCCACCCCATGACCAATGAGAGGCAACAACAAACAAAGCAACTAAAGATGTGCTACAAAGCAATTAACAAAGGCTGCTGGGAACATTTACAGCCTGATGAGGAGATCCAAGTTCCTTGCCAAGGGTTAAAGGGGAAAAACACAGCTCTTGGGTTGAGTAAACCGGGAGAAAAGAAAAAAGGGAAAATTATGCTGGAGGGCAATTATTTGTTTTCTGGGTATTCAGGAACGCCAGCAGCTGTAAGAGTAGCTCGATACTGCTGCAAAACTACACGCATGCTCTTTACAAAGCCTTTGGAAAGAGGGAAGAGTGGGAATCCAATATCTGGATAGCCACTGCGCTCTGGTAGGAAGCTCCGATAGCTCTTTCTCCGTTTTTTTGGTCTCACAGCCGGCTGAGACTCCTGACATGGTTTTACACTTTGAGATGTCACAAAACCAGATGCCCCTTCAAAACCTTCTGGTATTTCTGATCCTGCACCACCCACCACTGAGCTATCATAATCAGAGTTCTGGCTCAGGTCCCGTTGCCTGGCTGATCCAGGAGGTAAACTGGGCCCCACTGTGGAAGGACTGAGACCCGAGTCCTCAAGCTCCTCTTCACTTCGCACATCCTGTTTGCTTGGACTACTGTGGGCCAGAGCTGAGGGGATCTCCTCCAATGGTTCTGCATGGAGGCTGCCAACCCCACATCGTGAAGCACGGTCGGTCACTGCCCCATCCAAATCTAGCCAGGACTCCAGTCGATGGACCAGCCGCCAGCCATTGCAGGCAAAGTGCTCACAGATCTCCTGCTGAAAGACCTCCACAGGCTGCTGGAGAAGTAGAGTCATTGACTGCACCATCTTAATGAGTGCCATTTCATTGTAGCAGCGACTGTTCTCGTAACCCTCTTGAAGTCCTCTGTCACTGTCAAAGCCAGCCTCATTATAGTATGGCTCATTGACAAGGATCAGACCTAAAGTGGTGGAGACAAAATAAACTTAAAAATGTTAGAATGTTATTGTTATTAATAGCAAATGTTATTAATGTTATTAATAGCAAAAAAACAGGAGTGCCTCTAATGAAATCATACAATTAAAATTACATTTAATAATTTAAGTTTCAAATAAACACATTTCCAAAGCCTGACCCTCCAAAAGTGATACGTAAAGGAATAGTTCACCCAAATACAAAAATTCTGTTATCATTTACTCTTTGACTTTCATCAAAATATATTCTTTAATATTTCACAGATGACAGAATGTTGGAAACCAAACAGTTTTGGTCCCCATTGTATGGACCAAAAAAAAAAAAAACACAGAGACATTTCTCAAAATATCTTCTATTATGTTACACAGAAGAAAAACAGTTTTGGGATGACATGAGGGTGAATAAATGATGACAGTTGAAATATCCTTTTAATGTAGATGATATTAAATGAATAGTAGGGCTACTACTGCACTAATCACAAGATCCCTTATGGTTTTCAACCTAAATATGGGTTTAAACCTAAATAAAGGTTGAAAAATTACCACAAAAATATACTCTCTGTTTTATACTATATAAATTTTTAATTAACCTTGTATAGAGATAAGCACTTGCAGTAGACTGGATTTGCTGGTCCATCTTTCAGTACCCTGTGAAAGGAAACATAACAAAAATCACATGTCAGCATTGACCAATAATCATACAATGCAATTAAGGGCATCAAGGATTTGGTGATAAAGGCAAATTGTGCTTTTCATGAATCATCTTAACAGAGTGGTCAATAAAATAATCAAAATGTATCTGTTGCAGTAAAAGAGTTTGATATTTAAAAAAAAAAAAAATGGATGACTAGCAATTTCCTACTACTTAATTCTAAAAAAACAGAGATTCTAATTATTGGACAAAAAAACTTCCTCACGTAATAACCTAGAATACTATCTAACACTTGATGGCTGCTCTGTCAAGTCCTCGTCGTCGGTTAGGAACCTGGGTGTGCTCTTTGATACCAATCTTTCATTTGAAAGTCATGCATCAAAAATGCAGAACAATTAGTTCATGACATCAAGGCTAGATTATTGTAATGCTATTATGGGTGGTTGCCCTGCACACTTAATAAACAAACTACAGCTGGTCCAAAATGCAGCAGCTAGAGTTCTTACCAGAACCAGGAAGTATGACCATATTAGCCCGGTTCTGTCAACACTGCATTGGCTCCCTATTAAACAAAGTATAAATTTAAAAATATTGCTGATTACTTACAAAGTACTAAATGGTTTAGCTCCCCAGTACTTGAGCGAGCTCTTAACGCATTATAGTCTGTCACGTCTATTGCGATCTCAAAATTCTGGCCAGTTGATAATACTTAGAATATCAAAATCGACTGCTGGCGGTAGATTCTTTTCCTATTTAGCACCAAAACTTTGGAACAATCTTCCTAACATTGTCCGGGAAGCAGACCCACTCTGTCAGTTCAAATCTAGACTAAAAACACATCTCTTCTGACCTAGCATACACATAGCGCATTATAGACTTCTATAATTCAATGTTAGGCTGCATAGATTAGGTCAGCCAGAACCGGGAACACTTCCCATAAATCCTGATGTACTTGTTACATCATAAGAAGGATGGCGTCTACGCTAATATTAGTCTCTCTGTTTATCCGAGGTTTACCGCAGTCCACCGGATCCAGACCATATCCAGATCTGATAAAGGACCTGCGCCTGGACACCATGACAACGCAGTCCTGAAGTGTCAACCAGTCCCTCCCTTGTTAAGTCCCTCCTTCCCTTTACCTCAGTACAGATCAAATGTTATCGGGATAATTCCGAATCGCATGGCTACGTAGACGCGACAAAAAAATTCTGTATTATAAAAGGCCAGACAAGTCGTTTATTGAGGGTTGATTTGTAAAGAAGGACTAAACGCCTGCGCTGAACACGTAATGCGCATGTGCACGTAATGCGCATCTGTGTTTTTGCGGGTTTGCGTTTTTGAGGTTTGCGCAGAGATAACGGATAATCATTTGCACGATTATTTCAAAACGAACCTATTTCAGGGAGTGCGTTCTTGAGACACCAGGCACTGTTGTTGTGCGGCCGGAGCGTGTTAGGGTTTTCCTGTTAGAACAGGGTTGTGTTAGCAGCCTCTAAATTAATAACTAATGATCTTCGCTACGGAAGTAGCGATTGATTTAATCAATCAAAACTAACTTATATCCTAAAGTTATAAAAAAATAACTTTATCCTAGAGCTGTTGTAAAGCCTAGACAAAGTAATTTCCTATTATCACTGTAAAGCTGCTTTGAAACAATCCATATTGTTAAAAGCGCTATATAAATGAAGGTGACTTGACTTGATACTATGCATGTACATGGACTTTCAGAACTCAATTTCTTTCTTTTTTTAAACAAGAATACAAACAACACTATTACTAATTTTACCAAATTTCCTAAAGTTTCTACTAATGCTTCATAAAAATGTTAGCCACTCATAACATGTTATTCATAGTCTTGCAGATACAATAGCAAAAAAATGGGCCATTTCATTCCGAAGGCCAGAGAGACATTATAAAATGGTCAAAAGTAACTAATTTGGGATACGACCCCCTGAAAGGACAAAAATGTAATACATGCAACATAGGAACAAAGAAGAATGACCAAAGGGAGTGCAAAGAGTTTGCTAGTTGAAAATCAGAAACATACCAGTCAGAAATTAGAACAGAAAGTAGGTCAGCTCACCTTTCCAATCCAGGTGCCGAGAAGACTGACACAAACCTTCCCATTGTCATAGAGGTTGGGATTAAGTCGGCCACTGCACTGAGACAGGTAACGGAAGAGAGGAGGAACAGCAGGATAGATATTAGGAAGCTGAATATCAAAGAGGAAGAGTCCATCCTCGTAGGGAGTGCGGTTAGGGCCCTTAATGAAAGCTGAGAAAAGGTCCTGAAGAAAACAACAGGAAAGGTTAATCGAAGAAAAGAGGAACTTTTGATGGAATTTTCACAATTGTTTTCCATACTTTGTAAAATAAACTAAATGCAACAATCAAAATAAATACTAGGAAGAGTTCATAAATATGTAGTAAGCAAGGCAAATTTACCATTCTGTCCTCAAAAGTCTTCACCATGATGCCATCGGGCAGAGAGGTGGCCAGCAGGGCCATTTCTTTCCTTACAGTGCTAAAGAACTTCTTTGCCTCTGCTGGCTGGAATTCCATTTTTTTAAAAGAGTGGGTGTCTATGGCAAGAAAAAGGGGGCATTTTTAGATGGCTTCTAGAATGAAACTATCATACAAAGTGCTGTATGAAATTGATGTGATGATTTTTGTTCAAGAAGATATAAATAATTGCCTATTGTTCATATAAGGCGGCACTTTCATGAAAATATACAGTAGCAAGTCAATAATTCTTAGGGCTGCCCTCGACTAAAAATATTTCTAGTCGACTAGTCGTTCATTTAAGCGATTAGTCAACTAATTGCACGTGTATATTAATAAGTCATATAAATAAATCATGATAATGAGCCTTTAATTGCCTATATATAATACATAGCCTAATCAGCGCTCAAGCGTGTGCATAAAGCTTGCCACAGCGCACCGGCAAAAGTAATGATTATGAATGTGTCGTGAAAAAACAGTTTTTGAAGTTTTCTAAAAATATATTTCTCATGTCTGTGAGGCAAGTATACACTGAGTTTTGGTTTATTTTTTTGATGCGCTCAAGTTCACAGAGACCGAGATGACAGAAAGCGCATCCTATTTGTTTTCTTTATTTTACAAAGGCACAACTTTTTCTTGTTATTGCAAGTTTACACAAATGAAAGTAGAATGATGTTATCTCTCTTATCTGTATGACCAAAAATGACAGAGTATTTTAAGTTGTTTCCGCTGTTGTCACGGAAAAATGCAAATGATCGCACCGGCACCTCCATGTCAGATAGTAAAGCGTGCTATACTCTAGATTCAACACTCTGCACAAACACTTGGATATGCGCCTAATAATAGCACACATGTATCTAGGTTGACGTTGGAGCGAGCAGCCAAGTTACTGACATGTTTCAAATGATAAGCCATATTTGAGGTCATATTTGCCCGACATACTATAATTACAAGGACCCGCCGTTAACGATCTGTCCCTCATGGACTGTGTGACTTTGTCACTTCCTGTGGAGTATTTTTTTTTTTCAGTGACTAACCGACTAATAAAATGTTTGGTCGACTAAGGCTTTTCTAGTTGACTAATGATTAGTCGAATATTAGGGGGCAGCCCTAATAATTCTAATGTCATTAAAAATTATAAAAACATAAAAAAAGTTTGGAGTACAGTAAGTACCTGGTGCCCATTCCAAAACAGAAAACACTTCCCCTTTAGCACTGGTGAAGGTGACACCTGGTTTGCCTCCACTCTGCTGACACAAAACTGGTGTGTCACTAGGCCACTCAGAACGCAGAGGCGTCTGTGGTTCAGCTAGCACTGGTGCCATCACCCTCTCCTCCTCTATAGCAGCCTCCATTTTATCTTCTTCTACAATGGCCACATTGTCTAGAGTCTTTTTCAGGTTTTCCTGAAGTTTCTTAATATCATCCAGAAAGCGTTTTTCTTTTGTGGGTTTGGCATCAGCAGGGGTTGTGGCAGCAGTTGCGGCTGATGGTTCGGCAGTGGGTGAAGTGGGTGATCCGGTCCAGAGCTGCTCAACAGTCATGTTCTTTAAACTTTCTAAAATCTTTAGGGCTTCTTTAAGCTCACGAAATCCCCGTGGTGGAGTCTCTTTACTGGGCTTCTCTTCAGGCACAGCAACTCCACCTATGCAAGGAAAAATAATTAGCCTTTAGGTGAAAACACCAATTGCAACATCAAAGACAGACAACACTGATGTCCAGGGCCATTAACTAGTGGGAAAAAGTGGGTTTGGACAACAATGTTCCCCCACCAAATAAACTGTATAAGGGGCCCAGAAAACCTAGTGATGCCACTGATGTATTTTTTTTAATTATTATTATAATATATTTTTTTAGTATTAGTATTTGAGTTTATTGCCATATCAGCATATTACATGGCAGATACATATTAAACATTTAACAACATAATATAATAAATATAAACATTTTATAAAATTCAACTTAGACAAAAAAAAAAAAAAAAAAAATTATATATATATATATATATATATATATATATATATATATATATATATATATATATAAATAAATAAATAATAATAATTTGTACAATTATGTAAAATATTCTTTAAATGTACTTGTGCCAAAAAAAATTAAAATAAATAAATAATAAATAAATAAATAAATAAATAAAAACTTCTGGATCCATAAATAATAATGTTGCCCTAATAAAAAGCGCTGTCTCGTAACATTAAAGATTGGGCAGTCCAAAAGTATATTTCACAGACAAGTTGGTACTACAGTATTGATATTTTGGTGCTTCTTCACCCTTGAGTCAGTCTAATATAACCTATCCAATACCTTGTAAATACAACTTAGTCGTGTTTTGATTTAAAAGAGTAGACAACTTTTACCAACCACAGAATTTATTTTAAATAATGTGTTATTTTGATATTCTACCTATTCTGCTTGCCGAATTGATTCTGCTTGATTCTTTCTGCAAAAACTAATGCAACCATGTCTGCTTGCTCATTTCCAATAATGCTACTATGTCCTGGAATCCAGCAGAAAACAATGTTGTACTTGAGTCTCCGTAACTGATTTGCTTTGATTAATATATCAATGATATATTGTATACTTTGTCTTCAAAGACTCAAGAACTTGTAAACAGGATTTTTGATCAATAAACACTATAAAGTGCCATTCTCCTGCATTTTCAATATGTTCCAACTTCCAAGGCAAGTAATAGGGCACGAGCTTCTGCTGTAAAAATGTAACTTTGGTCTTGGATATGAATGCCATACTTTTGGTGGCCAATTACTGCTGCTGCAGACATGTGATTGTCAATCTTTGACCCATCAGTATAGATAGGATTATGATGTGGAGACATGCTGATGATAAATAAGTGGATGAGTTTCAGCCTTCTTATAACAGGACAATTCCAAATTGATGCATAACTTTTTCGAACTGGACAAAAGTGAATCTGGCTTAGATTGTCAAGATTTATATCCAAGTTTTCTATAAGAGGTCTTATTCGTATTCCAAAGGGTCTGATATAACTGGGTCTGGCATCATACAGATGTAAACATTGTGGGTAGAAAATTGACTTGTACACAGATTATGCTGATTTTTCTTTATCTTGATTGCATATTGAAGGGATAATTTCAAGCGTCTAAATTGAAGAGATGGTTCATTTGCTTCTGTGTATAGACTTTAAACTGGAGAGGTCCTGAAAGCTCCTAAGGCAAGTCTCAATCCTTGATGGTAAACAGTACCTAGCATTTCCAAATATGATTTTCTAGCGGAGCTATACACTATGCTCCCATGATTCAGCCAGGAACAGACCAAAAGTCTATATAGCTGCAAAAGAACTGTGCAATCAGCACCCCATTTTGTTTTTTTCTAGTACCTTAATAATACTCAATGCTATTAGACATCTGTTCCTTAGATACTTTATGTGGGGAATAAAAGTCATTTTATTATCTCATACTAGTAAACATAAAAATGTAGCTTCTTTGACAACTTTGATGGGCTCTCAGTCAATAAATAATTGTGGATCATGATGCAAGGACCACAAAAGTGAATACAAATAGTTTTTGTCTTAGAGAATCTAAAACCATTGTCAACGCTATTGGTCAGTAATTGTTGGGGTCGGTGTGATCCTTGCCTGGTTTAGGAATTGGTATGATTAATGATTCTTGCCAGGATGGTGGAATAGTATCCATCTTTCAGATTTCATTAAAACATTTCAGCAGAACAGGTAAGATGTTTTGAGGTAAGTGTTTCAGGAATTGATAAAGAACTTTGTCCGGGCCAACTGCAGTGTTTTAGCAGCTACTTAAAGAATTAGAGTTCCTCTATCGAGAAAGGTTGGTTGTATAGTTCAATATTTTAAGTATGAAAATTCAGTTCACTCATTTCTTGCTTCATCCAAATTCTCTGTAATTTTGGATGATAATGTTTTTGCTATTTCATGTTTTTGAGTTAGTAGGGTATCTTGGTCATTAATGTTTTACTTGTAATCCGGTTTTCAGTTGGTTGTTTATTAAATGCTCTCACTGCTTTTTTCCGTGTCTCAATAAGGTTTTTACATTTATCATTGAACCATGGACTTTGTTTCTTGAATTGTTTTGTAGAAGTTTTTGGAATAATCTCATCAGCTACTGTAACCAATGTATTGGTAAACCATTTTATGGGATCCTCTTGGTCCTGAGGTTTCTCATTGAATCTCTCAAAGCAAAGGGCTTGGAAAGCATACCAGTTAGCTTTTTGTATCTTCCATTTTTGAGGTCTTTGCTGTATTTATGGTAGTCTTGAAGTTATAATTAAAGGGAAGTGGTCACTCCCACAAAGATCGTCCCACACTTGCCATGCAAAAAAATATCAACAATTAATAGTTCAGGTTCACAAATAGTTAAATCAATGGCAGAAAAGGTTGCATGACCTGGATGGAGATAAGTATGTGAACCATCATTTAATAATAATAAAAAAAAAAAAAATTTATCCTTTTTCCTTTTGTATCAAGTTGATTTCCTCCCCATAGAGGTTTGTGGCCATAAAAGTTACCCATGAGAATATAAGGTTGCGGTAACTGTCCTACAGGTCTGTTCAATCCTTGATATGTTACTGCAAAATCAGGAGGAATGTAAATAGAACACAAGGTAAAAGTTTTGTGCAATGTTAGACGAATTGCTATTGCCTGTAGGTTGGCATCAATTTCAATATGGCTGTGAATGACCTAATTTCTTATTAATATAGTTGCGCCTCCAGATGGGTGTTGAATATTTGGACCATACACATTAAAAAAGGAAAACTGTTTCAGAGACACACTGCAATTTAGGGTAAGATGGGTCTCCTGGAGGCAAAAGCCAGAGGGTTAAACACCGCAGCTAAACATTGTAATTCTGCAAAATTGTCTTAGAGACCACAGCAATTCCACTGTATTATATGCTTACAGGGCTCGCACAATTTTTAAATCGCTGGTAGCCCTTCGGGCAGGCACTCTTCAGATTTTGGTAGCCCGAAATTAATTTTATTAGCCCAAATAAAAAGAATATTTTTAATGTAGAAAATTGGTTAGGAGTCAAAACATGAATCAAAAACTTTTTCAAAACACAAATATCAACAATTGGATATAAAATAATCAAATTAGAATCATTCATGAAATTTTTATTTCTCTGATCTACATATGTGCATTTTAAAATGTTTTGAAGGCCAAAAAAATTGGATAACAATAGCTTTAAAACCATGTCAGCGGACAGTAGATTATTTGTCAATACCTGCTCTCACTTCTTATCCATCACTCTTTCTTTTTCTCTCATCTTGCCCTGTCTCTTCCCCTCCTAAAGCTGAACTTTTTTAATTTACTGAAGGCTACAAATTGTATTATATTAATTCTCAACATGTACACATGCATTATTAATTTTATGCCTAACATGATGAAAACGGCTTTGTTAATGTTTCTTGTCCCCTCACAGTGACCGTAAACTAATTATTACATTACATGAGTCACGTTACATAGGCCTGTTTTCAGTTCAAAATGGCGAAATTCGACAAAAGTATATTTGTTTCAAACGAAATCGTTTGCCTGATTATTTTTGTCATTCGTTTCACATTTATGACCTAAAAAACTGTCAAATGTGAAATGTTTAGTTTAGCTACTAACATCTTATCTCGCACTTACCCTGAAGCGTCAGTCGCTCTGCTCAGTCGCTCGCGCTCAGCAGCTTCTGTGAACATAAATCCCGCCTACTTTGTTTTGATTGGTCATCTCAAATATTCTGACATTGACGGACCAATGAGACTCAGATGAACACACACACACACACACACCCTGTCCTCTCTTTCTGACGTGCGCTCTGCTCGAAGCCGCTGCGGATTAAAGATGAAGAACGCGCTGAATCTGATTATAAAAAGACTGACGCGAACACTATTTCAGATAGCCCGTCGGGCAGGCCGGTTATGCACTTTGGTAGCCCGAGTGGAAAACACAATAGCCCCGGGACGTCGGGCAGGCGATTTTGCCAGCCCTGGCTTATCCAGCTTCAAGTGGGTAGAACAAGCCCCTTATTTCGAACATTTGGAGAAGGACTATGACTAAGAGAGTACATATCCTCTTTCATTTCAATTTCTTTTAGAGCAGGGGTGGGCAATTAATTTTGACAAGGGGCCACATGAGAAACCTGAATCGTGTCAGAGGGCCACACCAACAATAACACTTAATTCTGCTCAGCTTTCTTCCATTGTACAATTCCCTTAATTATATATTATGAATAGCTGGTACTGGTAATCAGTAGAATAAAACTAATTAGGCTGTTTATATTAGGCTAAGTGAAATTGTGGTGCGTAGGTCAAATAAAACAAAAACAATCACTGAATCAGTGCAATTTAATTTGAACTTGTTAATCTTCAAAAACAAAGAATAACAAAAGGTTTATAGAAATGTAACAACACAGCAACTTGTAATGTTTTCCTCCTCATTTTACCTTTTCAGTACAATTAACACAGTCAGTTCTGGGCTTAAACAAGGGCAACATGTTTATAGACATGTAATAAATTGTAATGTTTTCCTCCTCATTTTACCCTTTCAGTGAGAATAATCCAGTCTGTTCTGGGCTTGAACAAGGGCACTGAAATCTGGCTGCATGTCTGAGGTGGCTATACGAAGGACAGCTGAGAGGTGGTCATCAGTGATAGAAGATCTGTGTTTGGATTTGTTGAACTTCATCACTGAGAATGTCTGTTCACATACATAAGTAGATCCAAAGAGGACTAGAATCCTCTGAGCATGCCTCCTCAGGTGTGGGAAGTTCTCTTCTTTGAGGGAGGCATAAAAGTCCAGCAGTGAGGCTGACCTGAAGTGCTCTGCCAGAAGTGTGTCAGACTGCAGGTCAATCAGTTCCATCTGAACATCACTTGGAGCATTATCCACATTGCAGTTGAAGGGAGAAGAAACCATGTGCATTTCATTTTCTATAGCTTTGAAATCTTGAAATCGCCTTGAAAACTCTGCATGCAGTGCTTCTAACATGGGTGAGTACTTGTGGATGTGATAGGCTGATGGTGTGGCCTCCTTTAGTGTTGGCAAGTGGGTCAGAAGGTTGTCCTTCACTTGGCTTGAGATAAGCTGCAACTTCCTCATGAAAGCCTTCACTGCACTGTACATCTCATGCACAAAAAGGCCCTTGCACTGCAGTTTGACATTTAGTTCATTCATTAGTGCAGTTACATCCACAGCAAACCCGAGGTCTGCCACCCAGTCCTCATCAGAAAGCTCTGGGATGTCATGTCCTTTCTTCACACAGAAATCCTGAATCTGTTCTCTCAGGTCCTAGACACTTTTCAGTACCTTGCCTAGGCTGAGCCACCTGACAGGGCAGTGGTAGCTGATGTCACCATGTTCCATCTCATTTTCCTCCAAAAGAGCAACAAATTGTCTGTGATTTAATGCTCTCGCTCTGATGAAGTTAACTGTTTTAGTTACTGCATCAACAACATGGTTCATCTTTAACACTGTCTTACACAACACTTCCTGGTGGATAATACAATGCAAAAATGTCAATTTCTGCACAGGATTAAGTTCTGTCACTTTATCCTGCATTCTCTTTAAAAGACCGACATTTTTCCCAGTCAGATTTGGACAACCATCTGTTGTCACACCTGCCAGATTCTCCCATTTCAGTTCTAACTTGTCCAAACATTCATTTACCTCTTTGAATAAGTCATTACCAGTGGTTGTCCCTTTCATTGACTGCATGGATGCCAGCTCCTCCGTGACTTGAAAGTCTGCAGTCATTCCACGTAAGAAGATGAGAAGCTGAGCGGTATCACGCACATCGCAGCTCTCGTCCAAAGCCAGAGAAAAACAGTCAAAGTCTGCAGCTCTGTTCTTCAGCTGAAGCTCCAAGTTTCCACCGATGTCCTCAACCCGCCTCGTCACAGTGCGTCGGGAGAGTGAGATGTTCTCAAACGCGTCCTTTTTCTCCGGGCACATCAGTGCAACCGAGTCCAATAAGCACTCCTTAATAAACTCTCCGTCCGAAAATGCCTTACTTTTTCTGGCGATTTTGTGAGAAATGACATAACTTGTCCTAACGGCTGCTTCTCTGGTGGTGTAAAGTTTTGTAAAAAGTCCTTGTTGAGTGTGCAGTTTTGCTAGCAACGCATCAGACACACTTGCGCGCTCTTTTTCAGACAGATTTCTGTATTTATCCTCGTGTTTAGTCGTGTAGTGCCGATTCAAATTGTAATCTTTTAACACAGCGACCTGTGTACCGCAAATCAAGCACACAGCGTTACCTTTAATTTCTGTGAAGAAGTACTTGGCAGTCCATGTCTTGTTAAAAACACGACATTCATTATCAACTTTTCTTTTCTTAGCGTGTGCTGACATTTTGAGGGTAACACCACTTGTTGCTATTCAACTTCACTGTCGCCTGGCAACAGAGCGCGAGCCTCCGCTGAGTGCGCGCGCACGTGCGCGCGCTGTTAAGACGAATCTGCCCGAGCAGACGGATATTAGTTTTTTTATTACCTTCGCGCTCATGCGGACGCGTCGAGTTTGACTGCAGTATCTTCTATTCTATGCGCCTTATAATCCGGTGCGCCTTATAGTGCGGAAAATACGATAGATATTTTTATAATCTATGTTGGGCCGGGGCCGGACAGGGACACACAAAGGGCCGGATGTGGCCCGCGGGCCGTAATATGCCCAGGTCTGTTTTAGAGGATCCATCTCCATCCCCAAATCCATCCATCTTCTTATCTTTACTTTCTTGATTTGTTTTGGGTTTTTGTGATGTTGATTTCTTATGACTTCTATTACTTGATTGGAAAAGGGAACTTTTGGGCATTTCTAAGAAAGTCAGTTCGTAGTCGAGTGGTAGAGCATTGGTCAGCAATGTCAATGACACGGGAACATCCTTCTCTTTGGCTCTCAACGAAGGTGGTCGGATTTTCTTCCCCTCCTCTCCCTTCTCTCCCCTGCTTTGCTGCTCTCGTCTCGTCTAGTCTACTGTCTTGTACTTTGAGAGACTCTCTCCGCACTGCTCTCCAAACTAAGAAATTATGGATTTGAACTGGTCTCTCAACGCAATTGACACCATCTTCTCGACGAGAAGCTTGGGTTCGGGGGAACCTGACTGCCCTGCCAGAACGTTCGCAGCTGGCTACACGATGGACGCGAGGGAGAGGTGGCGGGTCGTGTGTCTGGCGGCTCTTTCCGTGGAGGACATTGAAGATATCTACCTATTCGGAACCATGATAACAGGTTTTCTGCTGTTTGGATTAGGCATTGCCCTGGTTTATCGAGGAATTAAGAAGATGGTGACAGCTGTCCAAAACCCCACAAGGCTGCCCGTCATGATTGAAGCAGTGGGCAGAGCTGTCAGCACTCAGACTGTGACTATGAACCACAATATGGATAACATCATGGAGAAGCTCACAGCTTTGCAAAGGCAAATGGATCGTTTCGGAGACCAAAATGGACCAGGAGCTGTGTAAATTGGAATGCGGCTACTCGTCCCAAGACAAACAACCCCAATCTTATCTGCTTTCGTCCCCCCTCAACCAGCAGTGGCCTTGGCCGAGGCTGCTGCTGGAACAACAACTCCCCGGAAGAGCACTGCAGCGAGACGCTCTTGTGTTCCTTCCCCCATTCCCCACAGACACCTGCTGATTGTTGACTCTGTCTGGGACCTGATCAAGGTTGTCTCCATGGCAATTGCTGTGTATCTCCAGGCCTACACATACACGAACTCTTACATATATACTAGTGATCGACCGATATATCGGTCGGCCGATAAATCGGGCCGATATTTGCGGGTTTGACGTGTATCGGCATCGGCCGATACGCGGCTGCTGCGTTCGCCGATAGTTTTTTCCCGGCATTATTTACAGACAGGCGTCCGCAGGCAGCTCTGTTGCTGGAGACGCTGCAGTTCACGTGCAGCCCATGCTGCCCCTCCCACACTAGCAGAGTGCTGGAAGCCTCTTCAAGACAACGGCAAGTTTTAAACTTTCAAAGCATCTTTTAACTGTTTGTCTTAGCTCAGTGGTTCTCAACTCCAGTCCTCGGGACCCGTTGCTCTGCACATTTTGTATGTCTCTCTTATCTGACACACTCAGTTCAGTTCATGGAGTCTCTCTTAATGAGCTGATGATCTGATTCAGGTGTGTTAAATAAGGGAGACATACAAAATGTGCAGAGCAGCGGGTCCCGAGGACTGGAGTTGAGAACCACTGTCTTAGCTAAAATATTGCCATACACTTTGAAAGTGGAAACACGTTGCTCTATATGTGCGTGCAACCAAGCAAGTTTGTGGGTCCAAATGGAAAACGCAAATGCCGAATGCCTCATCAATAAAACTGCTTTTCATTGTATTTAGGGAGCTGCAAATAGCTATCCATATACATACGGCAGCTGTTACGAACATTGGTCATAGGATTAAATAATGCTGACGTTGTTCCGTTGTTCCGTGATATTTGTGGGAGTTTTATTCAGCGACCACCTGGCTGAGGTTTGGACGTGTGCTCATAAAAGAAGCGACCTTTCCATGACAACATCGAAAGCTTGGCCGCACAGCTCTATGCAAACTCTATGCAAAATTGTAGGCTAATAAATAAATAAAACTGTCCCAAGACTTTATGTAAACCTTGAAAATGTACAATATATATTTACATTTTTATATTTAAAGCAATAGCATACTATTAGTAGGGGTGGCTCGCTCAATACCACTTTTTCATGTCCGATACTGATACCACAACCTTGAGTATCTGCCAATACAGATCCAATAAGAAAGTATATCAGAAAGATGGCGGCGCGCACAGCCGCAGAGGCCAGGAGCTCCTACAATGGGCATGTTTTTTTTCATTTTTTGGTGGTACTGTGTATCACGTCGCACATTTTCAGTACAGCGGCACTTCAGTACAGCCGCTCTGAACTCTTGTACCTGAGTACTGGAGTACACCTCCTGTTAGCCGAGTACCTCATTCCTCTTGAGATCACCAGACCATCTACCGGGCCCCCCGCAGGAGCAGGCCGGCGAAGGAGGCGCTGTGAGCGGCGGCAGAAGAGGGGTAAGCGGGCTGGCGTATGGACCAGGCTAAAGGCTAATCCATTCAAACCACCACTTCCTACAATCTTTCTCTCAAACGCCCGGTCGATCCGCAGCAAGATGGATGAGATCCGGTTACATATAGCAGCAAAGAGGACTATTTACAATTGTTGCTGCATGATTTTTACCGAAACCTGGCTGAACAGCACCACTCCGGACGCTGCTATCGAGCTAGCGGGACACACCGCTTACCGAGCTGACAGGACCGCCGATTCTGGTAAGAAGATCGGCGGGGGACTTTGCATCTACATTAACAACTTTTGGTGCACAAATGTCACCGTCGTGAATAGACTGTGCAGTCCAGAGGTGGAACTCATGCTGCTGAAGTGCAGGCCGTTTTATCTCCCGAGGGAATTCACTGCTGTTTACATCTGTGCTGTTTACATTCCACCGGACGCTAATGCTAAGCTAGCGCTTGCACAGGTTCACAACAGCATTAATAACAGCTTGGTAGCACACCCGGACAGTGTTTTTGTTGCCGCTGGGGATTTTAACCATGCTGACTTAAAAACTGTTCTTCACAAATTCCATCGCAATGTGAAATGTGCTACTAGGGGAGATAAAACGCTGGACCAGGTGTATACTAACGTAGCAGAAGCATACAGGGCCCAGGCTTACCCCCACCTGGGTCTGTCAGACCATCTCTCCTTGCTGCTACACCCACGGTATACACCCAAGATTAAGAGCGCTGGGATTACAACCAAAACCGTGAGAACGTGGCCAGAGGACGCCATCCCGATGTTACAGGACTGTTTCCACCACACAGACTGGGATGTTTTCAAGGGGTAGGGCACGGACACTCGTGAATCATTGGATGAATATACCACCACTGTCCTGAGTTACATTAACTTCTGTGTGGATAATGTTACGTCTTGGAAACATTTCCGTGTGTATCTCAACAGGAAACCTTGGATGACACACAGTGTTGAACATCTGATCCGAGCTAGGGATAGAGCGCTGGGTTTTAGGGACCCTGATTTATACAGCAGAGCCAGGGCTGCATTAAGGAAAGGAATCAATACTGCCAAACAACAACACCGGAGGCGTATTGAAGCCTGTTTTAACCCTCTGGGGTCTGGGGTGTTTTTGGGGTCCTTGAGATGTTCTGACATGCCCTGACATTTGTGCTTTTTTCAGTTGCTTATAAACATATTACAATGCAAAGGTGTAAATTCACTCTATATAGCACAAACAGGACTTCCATAATATGTGAGCCACATGTATGTACATGTTTTCATTTTTGAGAGAATAATGTTTATGCATGGTTATCGAAAAAACTAAAAATTAAAGTTTCTGAAATAAGGCCACAAAACACATACTAAATATGTGGCAATAAGACTTTTGACTAATGGATGTCATCGCCTAGTGTTTTTTCTTCAAAATGATATGAAAATCATCCTGCCTAATCATCCACAAAAAAACGATACATTGATTTTAGTTTTGTGAAACACTTTTAGTTTGGAAAGCCAATATGCGGATGGGGCGTAAACGCTCCAACAGCATCATGCATATTTAGTAGTTCACACCTGGTGAGACTACGTCCCTGCATACTTAATGAGCCATTCATTCAGGTGTGTCACCTATAGCTAACTTAAATATACAAGCTTCATAAAAATGATCATTCTAGGAGAAAATTTCAGATGGCATTTAGAGGCTTTTGCATCTGAACTCTTCATATATACACACACACATATATATATACATGCACATACATACTTTATAATCTTTTCAAAACTAGTCAACGTCTTTCAAAACTAAAGTATACATTTTATCATACGTATTTCAAAGTAAAGGATTCATTAGTTAGTTGATGACTTTATTTTTGACAAAACACATACAGTATATATTCCTCATCTCAGTATAGCAATAGAGTTTGCTAAAAGCTGTTCATTCAATACAGCAGTATTTGAAAATCGATCATATTTTGTAAAATTACATTTATATTTGCATTTATGTCAAAACCTAGACACTTTTAAACATCAAAAGGACATTTATTAATATGTATTCGTGTCAAAATGCCAAATAAACAGATTTTCCTATTCAATTTTGCATGGAAACGCTTCCAAGACGCTTGCGTGTCGCGTGAAAAATAGAATGCACGCGTTTTCCACGCGGCTCGTGCCGCACCTGAGACGCGCGTCTCACACAGGCAGTGTGCAAACTCTAAACTGTTAACATGGGAGCCGAAATAAAAACGGACACGCCACGCAGCTGAGACAACGCCACGCATCCAGTGTTTCACCGGCCTTATCCAGCGGATGTGGGCGTTTCACAGGTTTGTATGGATCGCCTCACATTTGCGTTTGAATAGCGCGGTCTCCGTAGGCGGAGTCACATTAAAACTTAATTAGCTGAGATGAGAACGACTGACATCTCTCTCTTTACATACATATTATATAAACTGTGAATATTTGTTTTTTATAAAAATTACTTCATTTGAAAGAAGAGAATTCAAGCTTCATGCCTGTGTGACTGTATGCCTGTTTGACTGAGTATTCGCTGAGTTACAGTTCATTTTCGGACGCGTTTCAGAATTGACTTCACTGACGGAGAGTAGGCAGAACTCGCATCATGTTTATTTTTCTTTATTTGGCGAAAAGCACAACACTTCTTTTTTATTATGAGCATACACAAAAAAAATACACACTAAACAGGATCGATTGATGTATAACACAAGCATATAAGATAAAAATTAATATTTTTTTTTTATATATTTTTTGCACTCATACGGAAAAAAACGAGCCTATCGCGCCGGCGCGATAGCCGACCTCAGGGGGTTAATAACTCTGCAAACCCCAGGCAGGTATGGGAGGGCATCAGGGCCATCACGGACTATAAGAGCAAATCAACATCTCCCTCAGCTGATTCCACCTTGGCTGAGGATTTCAACCCCTTTTATGCCCGCTATGACAGGGACAACACAGATCCTGTGTTGCCCACCCTCCCCTCCACTGATCCTGCCCCAGTCCTGAGCACTCATGAGGTAAGACGGGTCCTCTGCGGCATCAACACCAGGAAAGCAGCCGGACCGGACGGTGTGCTGGGCCGAGTGCTGAGAGACTGTGCTGCGGAGCTACTGACGTTTTTACCGCCATCTACAATACATCGCTGTCCACTTCATGGGTCCCTGCCTGCTTTAAGGCAGCCACAATAGTCCCAGTCGCCAAGCAGTCAAATGCCACTTATCTAAATGACTATAGACCGGTGGCACTCACCTCCATTCCTGCCAAGTGCCTTGAGAGGCTGGTCACTACTCACATTAAAAGCGCAATACCACCATCACTTGACCCACACACCAATTTGCATACAGACGGAATCGGTCGACTGAGGACTCCATCGCCATCGTGCTCCACACACTATTGGAACATCTCGAGCACAAGAACACCTACGCGAGACTCCTCTTTGTCGACTTTAGCTCGGCCTTTAATACAATCCGGCCATTCAAACTCCGAGCCAAACTGCACCACCTTGGCTTTAACAACTCGCTGTGCAATTGGATTGTGGACTTTTTGACAAATCGAACACAGAGTGTTAGAGTAGGCAAGCACTTGTCCTCCACCCTTTCAATCAACACCGGGGCTCCCCAAGGGTGTGTGCTTAGCCCCCTGCTCTACACTCTATTCACACATGACTGCTCTGCTTCTCTTTGTTCAAATCTCATTGTTAAATTTGCCGATGACACAACAGTGCTCGGACTCATCAACAACAACGAGGCGGATTACCGGACTGAAGTGCAACATCTAGCGTCATGGTGTGTCAATAATAACTTGTCCTTGAACATCAAAAAGACCAAGGAGATCATTGTGGACTTCCGCAAAAGCAGACCCAATCACTCTCCTCTCTCTATTGGCAATGAGGTGGTAGAGAGGGTGCCACATTTCAAATTCTTGGGAGTATCTGTGACCGAGGACCTGTCCTGGGGAACCAACATCACCTTAGTGATAGGGAAGGCCCAGCAACGCCTCTACTACCTGAGGCAACTTAGGAGCGTCAGGATTCCAAAACAGCTGATGGTCAACTTTTACAACTGTGCCATCAGCAGTGTTTTGACATATGGTTTCTTAGTGTGGTACTCCAGCTGCACTAAGGCCCATCAGCAGGCACTCCAACGAGTGGTAAAAACAGCGGGTAAAATCATTGGGACCACTCTCCCAGAGATTAGCACCATCTATGATACCTGCTGTCTGAAGAAAGTGCACAACATCCTGCGAGACCGGCATCACCCGGCCCATCACCTGTTCCACCTGCTGCCCTCAGGGAGAAGGTACAGGTCCATTGGTGCCAGTAAAGCCAGACTGGCTAACAGCCTGTACCCTTACGCAGTGAGGCTGCTTAATGATGCCCTTTCCCCCTCTCCTCCCCCCTCCCATGGACAGTAAACCGTACCCCACTCTGTAATAACTGTGAACTGGACTTTGCATTGTTGCATTAACTACATCTATATCCAACTCTGACCATACTCTCTGTTCTGGATGCCTTTTAAGTTGTTTTGTAAAGCCTCTTGCTGCTACCAAGAGTGAATGTCATTGGTTCTGTGTCTTAACAACCATATACTTTTGATGTGCCATGTTTACACAGGGGTATTTATTATTATTATTATTATTATTATTTGAAGGGGATCTGCTCTGGTGTTAGTGCACTTTAATACATACTGTACTGTTGTTGTATGCTCCAACACAATTTCGTTGCTGTTCTTTTGAATGACAATGACAATAACCGTGAAACTTGAAACTTGAATACCATCTTCCCGTATTATGCAAAATTCACTTTTACATGCTGTTTGGATATAAATGTGTGTTGGCAGTGTGTGTACACAACCACCCAAGAGTGATACAAATCCACTCACTCCTTTTTTATTAATCCCCATAAATCATCAGCAGTGTCTCCCAACGACCTGTTTTCAGAATGCTGTTTTAGTGACGTCACTAAAACAGGCCCCGCCCACGGGCGTTGACAGACATTGCCGTTCTAACATAGACCCGCCCTGATCGAGTTCACAGCTGCTGCACTGACGAGAATGTCTCCCAAGCGTTGTAGGTGTTGTGTGGCTGGATGTATTAATTCACATAGCTCTCTCCATTTACTCCCGAAATCTGAGGCAGCCAAGACGAGGTGAAATTATTTTGTTTTCAAAGAAAATGCTCCCTCAACTCTACCGAAATTCGTTTATGTACTTGCGCACTTCTTATAACTTACTGTGTTTACTCAGCTCTTACGGTGATTTTCTGAAGTAAAACTGACGCTTCATCTTTTGTGTGATGTACAATAAACTTTATTAAACTCATCAGTATATTTTTGATCATCATTCGGACCTGGTCCGAAACAGCAGACTTGTAGGCTATTAATAATGGATACATACAAGCAGATGACAAATACATTTAACCGTAATTAAACTACGAAACTATACCTGCTGTTCCATCTCTATACAGCACTCTGACTCTGTAGGCATTATTGTCCGACTCGAAATGAACACGTTACTGAGAGTTTCTGATATTATCATCATTCCGTGAGATGAAATTGTCCTGAGAGACTGTGAAGACTCATGAAGCTCCGCCCCCTGTGCCGTCCAGCAGCAGCTCATTTGCATTTAAAGGGCACACACTAAAACAGAGCGTTTTTCTGAGCCCCAAAAAATGACAATTTAAACATGCTGTAAAAAAATGATCTGTTGGGTATTTTGAGCTAAAACTTCACATACACACTCTGGGGACATCAGAGACTTGTTTTACATCTTGTGAAAAGGGGCATAATACGGGACCTTTAAGTTGTTAATGGTTAACCCGAATCAGTCTAAAATAGTCAGAATATAAACAATTATTGTAGGTGTACCGTAGTGATTCAGGATAAGACAAAAACATGGTTTGGGATTCAAAATGTGCTCGCTCATTATATCACAAAAAAGTTATGGACAACAGCTTTAACCTTAGCCATCTAAAAAGCATCATGCTCAAACAGTGCAAGAAATGTTCTACTCCCCTAAAGGAAGAAATACGTAGCCCACAACAACATGACTGCTGCTTCATTTTTATTTAAAAATGTGGCACACTTTTCTTAATGGCACTTGTGCCTGTATAAATTCAGAATAGTCCTTTCCATGATGCTTCTGCAAGTGTTTAATCAAGTTTGTGGTGTTGAAGTTTCCAATGCTGCTGCCACCTTTCGAAATGCTTACATTGCATAAATTGCACTTGGCCACACAGCTGACATGATGACTTCACCTCTCACTATCATTCTAGCTACCGTTCACGTGACGCCAGTGTTGCATCGGTTAAGAGCAAATATTTATAATGTTGTTGTCAACTAGATGTACCGCATCGCGGTACAAAATATGACCGCCGCTCAGGCCTGCACTGGCTTTCCACAAAAATAAATGACGTGGAGTTATTTGGCTGTATTGCGTGTTTATGTATATACCTAAAAAAAGTAATAGTATGTGCATGTCTGTCTGTGTGTGTGTGTGTGTGTGTGTGTGTGTTTGTGTATGTGTGTGTCTGTGTGTGTGTGTGTGTGTCTGTGCGTGTATGTATGTGTGCGTACATGTGTGCGCGTGTGTGTTTGTGTGTCTGTGCATGTGGATTTGTATGTGTGTGTATGGGTGTGTATCTGTGCGTGTGGATGTCAGTGTGTGTGCATGCTTGAGTTTGTTTGTATTCCTGCATGTGTGTGTGTGACAGTATCACCCTAACCAGCAACCCTTCGCTCAACAGCACCATCTACAGGCCGATGAGTGTACAGTCACTAAATGTGCACATAAATGAATTTATTTTATACCCCCCCCCATGGATGAAATTCTACAAAACTCAGCAGAGGATACCCCCAGAGGATGTCAAGTTAATCATACACATGAAATATGGTGCAGTCCTGAACATCTCCACTGAAGATAGGGGCGATTAAAGCAGAATAATATTGCATTTTCATTTTTTATGGGAGGGGCGCAAATCACAAATGAGTGATTATGGGCTAGGTTGATGTGGGCCCTTAAGAGTGGGCCCTACATACCATAAAAATTTCTTCATCCTCGGTGCCACGGTTCAGGTAGTTATTTAGGAAAAACTGCATTTTTGGGGGTTTGGGGGGGCCCAGCGCGGGGGGGGGAGTGGCCCCCGGGGACCAAACGAAATTTTTCCTTAGAAGTCTAGTGGGGATACATGCCCACCAAATTTCATGTTCCCCGGTGCTTCGGTGTCCCTGGTATCGTTGACGAAAAATATACGGGGGCCCCAGCGCGGGGGGGGGAAGTGGCCCCCGGGGACCAAACAAAATTTTTCCGTAAAAGTCTAGTAGACCAACATACCATAAAAATTTCTTCATCCTCGGTGCCACGGTTCAGGTAGTTATTTAGGAAAAACTGCATTTTTTGGGGTTTGGGGGGGCCCAGCGCGGGTGGGGAGTGGCCCCCGGGGACCAAACAAAATTTTTCCTTAGAAGTCTAGTGGGGCTACATGCCCACCAAATTTCATGTTCCCCGGTGCTTCGGTGTCCCTGGTATTGTTGACGAAAAATTTACGGGGGCCCCAGCGCGGGGGGGGGGAGTGGCCCCCGGGGACCAAATGAAATTTTTCCGTAAAAGTCTAGTAGACCAACATACCATAAAAATTTCTTCATCCTCGGTGCCACGGTTCAGGTAGTTATTTAGGAAAAACTGCATTTTTTGGGGTTTGGGGGGGCCCAGCGCGGGGGGGGAGTGGCCCCCGGGGACCAAACGAAATTTTTCCTTAGAAGTCTAGTGGGGCTACATGCCCACCAAATTTCATGTTCCCCGGTGCTTCGGTGTCCCTGGTATCGTTGACGAAAAATTTACGGGGGCCCCAGCGCGGGGGGGGAAGTGGCCCCCGGGGACCAAACGAAATTTTTCCTTAGAAGTCTAGTGGGGCTACATGCCCACCAAATTTCATGTTCCCCGGTGCTTCGGTGTCCCTGGTATCGTTGACGAAAAAATTACGGGGGCCCCAGCGCGGGGGAGGAAGTGGCCCCCGGGGACCAAACGAAATTTTTCCGTAAAAGTCTAGTAGACCAACATACCATAAAAATTTCTTCATCCTCGGTGCCACGGTTCAGGTAGTTATTTAGGAAAAACTGCATTTTTGGGGGTTTGGGGGGGCCCAGCGCGGGGGGGGAGTGGCCCCCGGGGACCAAACGAAATTTTTCCTTAGAAGTCTAGTGGGGCTACATGCCCACCAAATTTCATGTTCCCCGGTGCTTCGGTGTCCCTGGTATCGTTGACGAAAAATTTACGGGGGCCCCAGCGCGGGGGGGGGAAGTGGCCCCCGGGGACCAAACGAAATTTTTCCGTAAAAGTCTAGTAGACCAACATACCATAAAAATTTCTTCATCCTCGGTGCCACGGTTCAGGTAGTTATTTAGGAAAAACTGCATTTTTTGGGGTTTGGGGGGGCCCAGCGCGGGGGGGGGAGTGGCCCCCGGGGACCAAACGAAATTTTTCCTTAGAAGTCTAGTGGGGCTACATGCCCACCAAATTTCATGTTCCCCGGTGCTTCGGTGTCCCTGGTATCGTTGACGAAAAATTTACGGGGGCCCCAGCGCGGGGGGGGAAGTGGCCCCCGGGGACCAAACGAAATTTTTCCGTAAAAGTCTAGTAGACCAACATACCATAAAAATTTCTTCATCCTCGGTGCCACGGTTCAGGTAGTTATTTAGGAAAAACTGCATTTTTGGGGGTTTGGGGGGGCCCAGCGCGGGGGGGGAGTGGCCCCCGGGGACCAAACGAAATTTTTCCTTAGAAGTCTAGTGGGGCTACATGCCCACCAAATTTCATGTTCCCCGGTGCTTCGGTGTCCCAGGTATCGTTGACGAAAAATTTACGGGGGCCCCAGCGCGGGGGGGGAAGTGGCCCCCGGGGACCAAACGAAATTTTTCCGTAAAAGTCTAGTAGACCAACATACCATAAAAATTTCTTCATCCTCGGTGCCACGGTTCAGGTAGTTATTTAGGAAAAACTGCATTTTTTGGGGTTTGGGGGGGCCCAGCGCGGGGGGGGGAGTGGCCCCCGGGGACCAAACGAAATTTTTCCTTAGAAGTCTAGTGGGGCTACATGCCCACCAAATTTCATGTTCCCCGGTGCTTCGGTGTCCCTGGTATCGTTGACGAAAAATTCAGTAAGGTGACGGGAAAAAAAAAAAAAAAAAACTTTGACAATCCCTATATGACCGCTTTCGCTAGCTACGCTAGCGGCGGTCATAATAAGCAGGCCTAGCCTATCAATTAAAAATAAACATAACCTACTACTAATAAAAATGACAGACAATGAATAACAATGCTCCGAAAAGTGTTCAATAAATTGAATTGAATCAATAAATGTACCTTTCAAACGTTCTTATTTGTGACAATTATTAAACTAGACAACAAACTGACGTTGGCTTGGGAAACCAAAACCTTGAACTGGGACTCGAACTTGGATCGCCTTGAGCACAGTGCACATGCACCACGTGTTATTAAGCTGCCCACTAAGCTATTGTCTAATCACTCTTAATACTCCCATGCAAAGCCTAACTCAAGTAGCCTATAAACTACGCTTTAACTCTTAATACGCCCTTGCAAATGTGTAGCCTATATAATTCGCATTTCTATAGTTTTTTTTTTTTTTATTATTACAAGGAGAAAATTACATAATACATATTAAGACTTTTGTTTTATTTTTTTTATACGGGGTATAAGTTGGCTACTGTCAAAGCAGTCCATGGTATATATAATTTTTTTTTAAAAAACGCATTCTGGTTGAGTACCATCTGTATACTCCCTACAGAATGGAATCTCACTTAAGATGGCAAAATACTACATTTTCTGTATCCATTTTTTCCTCCTGTAAAACAATGTGAATGGACCAGAGTGAACACTTTATCTGATCCTTAATAATCCAGCAATATAATTGTAAGAGATTCATTACCTCCAGGAAGTTCAGGTGTGGAGACAGCTCCTGGTGAGTCTGTAGTCGTGGAAGCATGCACGCCATGGGTTTTGCCATCAGAAGTGACACCTATGTTGGGGGACTGGGATGAGACTGGGATGGTTTCCCCACCACCTGGTTCCTCTTCCACTTGTCCATTATCTGTCTCCCAGCTATCACTCTCATCTTCCCATTCTTCAGATGAGGCACCACTACTGCTGCCTTCTGCAGAGTCATAATATGTTTCTTCAATCTCAGACTCTACATTATACAAGTGCTAAGAGAGAAAGAATAAATTAGTGTTAGTTCCAGGGTACCCACACCCATAGGTGGGTGTGTGCATATTCAGTAGCAAATACTTTATCAGTTTAAAATTGAATGGCTCGATAGACTGGTGCATACCTGTGGCAGGACAATAGTCTTTGAATTATCAGCCCACACAACCTCCACTTTACTGCTCAGATCCACCCTGCACACTTGGCCAACAGATCTCTACATGGACAGTTGAGAAAATGACATGGAGACAATTTCAAAAATTGCAAAAAAAAAAAAGATAGAACTATCAAACAACCTTATAAGAGCACCAAGTCATTTTGTCCACTTATATCAAATAATAAAAAGTTTTACTTTATCCCTCTGGGGACCAAGCTGTTTTTGGGGTCCTTGAGATGTTCTGACATGCCTTGACATTTGTGCTTTTTTCAGTTATTTATAAACATGTTAATGGCAAAGGTGTAAATTCACTCTATATAGCACAAACAGGGCTACCATAATATGCGAGCAACGTGTATGTAGATGTTTGTATTTTTAAGAGAATAATGTTTATGCGTGGTTATTGGAAAAAATTAAAATGAAAGTTGCTGAATTAAGACCACAAAACACATATTAAATATGTGTCCACAAGACTTTTGACTAATGGATGTTGTCCCTTTGAGTTCTAGCTTCAAAATTATGTGAAAATAGTCTTGCTTTATCGTTCACAAAAAAAAAAATACATTGATTTAAATGGTGTAAAACAGGTTTTGCTTGGAAAGCCAATATGCGAGGGGGAGGAGCAGTTTACACCTTAGATTACAATGTCCCACCCACTCTGCATAATTAGCCATTCATTCAGGTGTGACACTGACTGAGCCACAATGCAAGGACAAAAGATGTATTTAGAAGAAGACTTACCGGTATATTGACCATTTAAGATTTCGCTTACATCTCTCTTGTAAATATGTTTTGCTATTTTATTAAAAATGTTACAATTACAACAATAATTACAATTTCAACAATATTTCAAGTGTACTCTTTCTTTGTAAAAAAAAAAAAAGAAAAGAAAAGCTTATAGGCCTACATTTTATCATATGTATTCATTAGTTTGAATATAGCCAACATTGGAACATCTAACATCTTAGTCTATGAATTTATTTTTGACAAAAATAGTATTTTTTTTGCAGTTTAATATGTTGCAATACAAATACATTTTATTTCAACATATTCCAGTCGATTTTTACTCATCTCAGTAGGCTATAGCAAAGCAGTTTATTCTTTCACACACAGACGCGCGATTCATATTTAGGCTAAACAGTCTTTACAAATATGTCCCCTTCATTCATCTCACAGAAAGGCGAGTCATATTATAGAAATGCGATTAATCTTTTTGCGGTTTACATAGGCCTACACTAACGTTATTCCATAACGTTATTCCACACGTGAGAAACGAAAACAGCCTACCTCACTCCTCAGCGGAATCTGCTCCTCATATCAGGAGATATTGCTCCTCATCAGCACTGTTCTGAGGAAACTTTTCTCCATAAGGTAGGCTATAATGTCTCACTCGCGAGGAGTCGCGACGCGCTTTGTTTACAGCTGATGTGGGCGTTTCACAGCTCTGAAATAGTTCTCAGAATTTGCGTTTGAATAGCACGCGCTCTCCGGGGAGTGGTCAAATTACTGTGAATTAGCTCGTAATGAGCTCGACAGGAGTCGCTCTCTTTTTATACAGATTACAGAAGCTGATAATATTTGTTTTTTATATAAATGACTTCATTTAAAAGATGCGATCTCAAGCTTTATGCCCGTGGGTCTGTTTGCCTGTTTGACTGAATTTTCGCGGAGTTATAGATCATTTTCGAACGCGTTTCAAATGGGAGTTTACTGACAGAGAGAAGGCAGAAATCGCATCATGTTAATTTTTCTTTATTTGTCAAAAAGCAAAACACTTTATTTTTATTGTGAGTATACAGAAAAAAAAATAGAAACTGAACAGGATCGATTGATGTATTACACGAAAATGAAAGATCAAAATTAACAGAGCATTTAGTGTTTATTTTCATTGCTAAAAAAAAAAAACGAGCAAAACGCACGGGCGCGTTTGTGGTCCCCAGAGGGTTAAATAAAAAAAAAATTACTAGGTGCATTGAATAACAAAAATTACAATGGGGAGTTACATTTTACACTCAAACTTAAATGCACACTGGCAATGTGATAAGCCTGGAAAAGTTTTACAATTTTCTATGCAAAATTATATATGTACCTCATTTTCACAGTCCTCTGTGTCAGAGTTGCCGATCCTTATGACAATATCCGTTGTATGAAAATGGAAATCTGGATGATCAGCAATGTCATAAACACTAACGTCCTCCTCCTCCCCAATCACCTACATATACAAGATTAATTTGTTAAACAATATGAAAACAGACAATCCCAAACACCTCATAATGAAAATATAAAAAATACCTCAACATTGTCGCCTGCAGCATTGAGCTTGACCCATTTGACTACACAGGTTCTGGCCTTATGATCACCTGACTGAATCACCCCATAGATGCCTGGATCATGAAGAGCCTGGGCTGCAGGAGCCAAAATCAACAGGGTTTATTTTAAGTGAGTAAAGTGCAAAATCTAAACAAGTTAGATTAGATTAGATTACCTATTTGCCAATTCAATTGTAATCAACCTAATATAAGGACTTTACTGATACATAAGCATGCTCCAACAAACAAAGGCATGACACAATTAAGAGCCATATTGAAAATGACAACTGTGTTATAAAAAGAACATACGTCGTTTGTCTAGAAGATAGTCTCCCGGGCAGAACTCATGGTTGTCCAAGTGCTGGATAGGGATCAGGTCATTGGAGCGGATCCCTGTCTCTAATCTACCATCCTTCCACATCACATCTGCAGAGGTTACAGTGGAGACAACCTCAACTGCCACCCTATGCACAAACAGACATACCATTTAAGAGTATATTCTAATTGAAGTCTTATTTAATTTGACAGAGAAGGGGTCATATCATAATATCTGACCATCTGATTAACAGATTGTGTTGCACATTTCAGCAAAGATTGTTTCATGAACCTTTCACAATGCAATTCAGTTTTTGCGACTTCAATGAAAACAATTTGATGTAAATCTAAACATCAGAGCCCATTCTTTGTGCATGAATTGAGTTATTTGGATTTAATGGTTTTGTATCATGTTGTAATTGTCATGTTGTCAACATGTCCGTAAACTCAAACCTGCATGTAAGTGTAACATATACAGGATTACGCTTATGTGACTTCAATGCAGATCTGTCCCAGAGGCCAGATTAATTTTGATGCAAAATATTTGTTCCATGTCTGATGAGGTGCAAGTCTTAAAATATTATTCTTGTTAAATATAAACAATTAACATGGTCTTGAACAAGTCCTTAAAGGAGAACTCCGGTCAATTTTAACATTGATCTAATTTTTTTGTAAATTTGGAGTGCTATCAGTACAGAGAACAACGACAAAAATCGGTGTTGCCTACACCGTGTTATCCTCTTTTTAAAATTTGCACCCTGTTGACTTCAATGGGGCAAGTTTTAAACCTGCTTTTAGCCTCTTAACATCCTTGATGTGTCATTACAAGTGCCCAGCCATGTGAGTGATTCCTTCAGAGTGAACACGGTGAATCTGACTGCAGTAGATGTGAAAGATGCAAAAAAGATGAAAAGGGTGCACATTTTAAAAAGAGGATAACACGGTGTAGGCAACACCGATATTTGTCGTTGTTCTCTGTACTGACAGCACTCCAAATTTACAAAAAAATGAGCTCAATATTAAAATTGACCGGAGTTCTCCTTTAACAATTAACACGTATATGTCTTTAAGGGTGTGTTAACACTTGGCATGTTTGGTTCGATTAAAGGTTGTATCAGCGATTTCAGGCCCAAAAAAGGCCCAAACATAAATGATCACATTCATCTAATCTTTCCTAATGATCCGCTAGCTGCCCGCCCCATAAGCAGGCTGTCAAAAAAACGCGTCTCTGTAGGCAGCCTAGGCTCTGAGATCTGCACACAAAAACAAATGGTTTCACCAACCACTCAAAACCAAAATAAATAGTGTTCCAACCAATCACCGACAGGGGCAAAAAATCCACATTCATCTAATATTTCCTAACGATGCGCTAGCTGCCCGCCCCATAAGCAGGCCGTCAAAAAAACGATCACCGTTCCCACCAATCACCGACAGGGGGTGGGTGTTGTGAGGTCGGTGATTGGTGGGAACGGTGATCGGTTTTTTGACGGCCTGCTTATGGGGCGGGCAGCTAGCGGATCGTTAGGAAAGATTAGATGAATGTGATCATTTATGTTTGGGCCTTTTTTGGGCCTGAAATCGCTGATACAACCTTTAAACCTGGTGCGATTGCTGTGTTAGTGTGGTTAATTTGAATGTGCAAACACTGCCATCCGAACCCTGATGCGCACCAAACAAGCGGACTGAGAATGCTGAAAAAATGGGTCTCAATCCTCTTCCAAACTAACAAACGGTTCTAATGATATATGAAAGCAACACGGAGCAAAGACATGTAAACAAACCAAATACCCTAAAAAGGACAGAGTGCACACGCATATAGTTTTTTTCTCGTTATAGTCATGATGTTGCCATCACAGTTAGGTACAGGCATCAGAACCACGTCTCCTCGCAGCAGATCGTTTGTGTGTGTGACGGAGGGATTCCTGCCGCGAACTAAACTACAAATGTGAACACCCTAATATTAAAAAGGAGTGTTATTTGTGTTTTTGTTTTGTTAATATGATCCATTTTGGATCTCTTCTATTGAGCTGGAAATAAATGGCATAGATAATATATATGCACATCAAGAACATTTTCAAAAGTACAAAGACATTAAAAAAAAAATCAATGTTTTGCCAGAGTAATATAATACCACACGTCTCCTCAGCCATCTCCATACTATGAGAGACAGGTGAGCAGATACAGAGCTCAACAAGGTAAGGTTTCATTATACTGTCCTTAGTCTCTCTGTATGCACATCAAAATGCTATTTTGACTTTGTTGCATCCCTAGGACCACAAAACAAAATGATCAAAACGGATGGAAATCGTAATCATAATTTTTACAATTTTAGTTGCAATTCAACTTAATGATTTGATTATAATGACATTGCACTGAAATGCACTGTTCCTGCATTAATTAGTATGTTTATTATCACCTAAAGTAAATTATTTGCTGTTTAGTCATTGGGTCAGATCTTATTGCAGTAACTACTCCAAGTGAGCAACTTTTAGACAGAGTTCGCTTGTTACTCGTTTTGACTAAATCATTAAAATAGACATGGCTCATAAAAATAATACGAGTGCTGACTGCTTCAGTTGTCTGCATTCAGTGTTCAAATGTTTTTCAATGGTTTCCTGGACTTTCTAATCTCCTAATTGTTTTTAATTGGGCACCAAAAAAACAAGAAAAAAACACTACCCATTCCCTGACACACAGTATATGTGAAACATTCCTTATAACCATATCCAGTGTCAAAGGTCAAGAAAATCATTCAGTTATTTAGAATTAATGATCAATTCTGTCAGTTAGGACTGAAGGATATTAAGGGTGAACCTGCAGGGATATTAAGGGTGAACCTGCAGGTATTGCACTATGATTTACAACTTATCTGGCACGGCATGATAATTTCTGAACTCACAAATCAAAAACATTCATTCACCTGTCTCCTGGTTTAAACTCGCGTGAAAACTTAGTCCTCTTCTTCTTGTGTTTTCTCTTTAGGTTGCGGATAGAGAGAGGAATGCTCTTTTTTCGGGTTGGGCCACTCTGCAGTGAGGCCGTAGAGCTGGCAGAGGAAGTGACAGAGCTGGTATCATCTGTATCATCACCTGGCTCCTCATCTGACTCTTGGTCTCCCAAATGGGCCCATTGTCCCTGAAGAGCATCCAATGGTGGCTCTTTTCGCTCCTCCAGAGCATCTTGGCATGGAACAGGACCATTGTTGGGGTAGCATGGAATAGAATTATCATCAGAACAATCCTGTTCCTGCACTGATCTCTTTTCACCTGGAGCATAAGACATGGTACAAAATATATTTGTATATATTGACATATTGACAATATGTATTGACATATTTGTATAGGATATTGAAGAAACAATTACATGGACCATGCTGACAAATCAGTTCAGTTTGTGGTTTAAAAGTGAATAAAACAGTGCAGTACCTTCTATGCTGTCCGTTTTCTCTGTTGACTGTGAATTGTTACTCTGTGAGTCTGCATTTTCTGGAATTTTCTTTCCCACTTCTTTTCTAAACATTCTTTTTAACTGAAAGAAAAAACAAAAAAATAAAAAAAATAATCAAATGATCAAGAGCAAGTCAAGTCAAGTCATCTTCATTTATATAGCGCTTTTAACAACGTAGATTGTTTCAAAGCAGCTTCACAGAGATAAGCGTATAATTTAAGGTAACAGAGATTGTTTTGGCTTTATAGCAGAGTTAAGTTATTTTCCATCTAAAGTTAGTTTTGATTGATTTGCTTCCGTCGCAACGATCATTTGTTATTAAATTAGGGGCCGCTAAGACGACACCATTCCCTCTACACAGACTTTAAACGCGAACCTGTGAGAAACGCTGATGGTGTTCACATGCGCATTTAGAGTGGGTTCTATAGTTATGTGCGTTTGAAAATACGCAGGTTTGGAATTCCCTACAAGCCAAGCCTAAACAAAGTACTTGTCTTTCCTTATAAATTTTGATAAAGAATTTTATTTTATTTTGTTGCTTTGGGGTAGGAACGCGAAACGAATTTCCCGACAACGCCTTATCTGTAGAGTGGTAGAGGGATCCTCCATAGGGAGAGACTAGTTGGCACTTCAGCACTGCGTTGTCATCAGGTCCAGGTGAAGGTCCTTCGTCAGATCTGGATACGGCCCGGATCCGGCAGGCTGCAGGAAAACCTCGGGATAAACACAGACACTAAAATTAGCGTAGATGCCATTCTTCTCATGATGTAACGAGTACATCAGGATTTATGGGAAGTGTTCCCGGTTCCGGCTGACCTAATCTATGCAGCCTAACATTAAATTATAGAAGTCTATAATGTATTATGTGAATGCTAGGTCAAAGAGATGTGTCTTTAATCTGGCTTTGAACTGACAGAGTGTGTCTGCTTCCCGGACAATGGTAGGAAGACTGTTCCAGAGTTTTGGTGCTAAATAGGAGAAGGATCTACCGCCAGCAGTCGATTTTGATATTCTAGGTATTATCAACTGGCCGGAATTTTGAGATCGCAATAGACGTGAAGGACTATAATGCGTTAAGAGCTCGCTCAAGTACTGCGGAGCTAAACCATTTAGTGCTTTGTAAGTAATCAGCAATATTTTAAAATTTATGCGATGTTTAATAGGGAGCCAATGCAGTTTTGACAGAACCGGGCTAATATGGTCATACTTCCTGGTTCTGGTAAGAACTCGAGCTGCTGCGTTTTGAACCAGCTGTAGTTTGTTTATTAAACGTGCAGGGCAACCACCCAGTAGAGCATTGCAATAATCTAGCCTTGAGGTCATGAACGCATGAACTAATTGTTCCGCATTTGTCAATGAGAGCATTGGCGTAATTTAGATATATTTTTAAGATGGAAAAATGCAGTTTTACAGATACTAGACACGTGACTTTCAAATGAAAGATTGGTATCAAAGAGCACACCCAGGTTCCTAACCGACGACGAAGACTTAACAGAGCAGCCATCAAGTGTTAGACAGTATTCTAGGTTATTACGTGAGGAAGTTTTTTGTCCAATAATTAGAAACTCTGTTTTTTCAGAATTTAGAAGTAGGAAATTACGAGTCATCCAATTTTTTTTTTTTTTTGCAAGAAAAGGGAATTACAATAGCCAAATGATTTATTTTCATTTAGTAAAAGCTGTTTAAATACTAGTTAAGCCATGTTAGATCAACTAACTGACCAAACTATTAGGGCTGTAAGGATTCCTTGATTAAATTCGATTACTCGATTTAAAAAAATACTCTATAGCAATTTTCCTGTGTCAATTAACCGGGCAAAATACCGGGAGTGGCACATTCCACGGATGCGAATCCATGAACCGCATTATTAGACAGTTTTAAAAGACTGCACGATATATTAAAACCATTTAAAAATCATAATATATCATAGTGCTATTGTGAAACCACAAAGGCTGCGATTCAGTTAAATAAATGTTTGCATTGAACAATCATCTTCAGAGAAATTAGGAAAACGAATTACTATCGAAGAACTTCATGTAGCTGTTTCTTCCTTGCAGTCTGGGAAAAGTTTTTTTTTTTAAGATTTAGACTGCAAGATAGTGGGCTTTATCTGGTTTATCCTCAGGTTACGTAAAGTATATTTACAAATACACAAGCCATTGGGGGGTTTGGCATTCCCTAACCTGAGGTTCTATTATTGGGCCACCAATATTACAGATTTTAAAATGTTGGCTTCAAAATAAAAATGTAGAGTCTCTTCCTTCATGGCTTAAGATGGAAGCAAATTCCACTAAACCCAGCTCACTGAATGCTTTAGTACATTCTCACATTCTTCTACCTCACCTTTTGCTAAGAATCTGATAGTTAAGACCACTCTTAAGACTAGGGCTCAATTACAGTCATACTCAGTCCATGCTCCGATAGCCACTAATCAAGTCTTTTCTCTCTCCATGTTGGACAGTGCTATTTTATTTTGGTCTAGTTGTGGCCTTAATACATTTTGTGATTTATATATTGATGGCACATTTGCTTTTCAACAGCTTAGGGACACATTTTCAATTCCAAAGCAGCATTTTCTTCAGATACTTACAAGTTTTTCTCAGGCTACATTTCCAGATCCTCTCCTGCCTAAAGATACTCCTTTGAATAGTTTTTACTCCGATTAGTACAATAAAAGGTCTTGTTCTGCCCTTCAGGTATTTAAGTTTAATTTTTATGCTTTTAATTTGGTATACTTTCAGTTTCATGCCTTGTTTTGACGTTTGTTTACTGAGCTAAAACAGAAAGTAGGAAACGCATTAGAAACGGCAGACGGGTTAAAAAAAATCCAGACGTCATTGTGTCAGAAAAAAATTCATCCTGCCTGTTGACTCCCCAGCAGAAGCATCGCTTGTATGTATATATATAATCTTTGTTCTGACTAATTTAACTTAAGCATATTGATTTTGTGCTGTAAAAGTAATGTTCATGAAAGCTAGGTGGCTTAGCTAATTTTAGTATTTTGCTGTTTGTTTCCTAGTTTCACTCTCTCATCACTCGTTCCATATGTATGGATTCAGTACAGTTTGAAGAAAATAAATCTGCATACAAATAACTCAGGATTTCTTCATGTTCATGAATAGAGAGAGTTTAGCTCACTGTTTAGTTGGAGTTGTTACACCTCAGCGAGAACAGTACAGTGACAAAGCGTAATCCAGCTGGGGTTTCAACGTCTTGAGAAGCAAGTAGATAAGCAAGATGAGTAAAATGGAATCAGAAAGGACGAACAATGCGTCTGCGCGCTCAAGAAAATCAAAGAGCTCTCACTCATTGAGCGCTGCAGTAAGGGCGCGCGCTAAAGCAGAGGCGGCGAAGGCATGAGCAGCGTTTGCTGAGAAAGAAGCAGAGCTGAAGGTACAAAGGGCAGAGAAGGAAGCAGAGCTACAATTAGGGAAATCAAAGCTGGAAGCCGAACTAGGCGCACTTGAACTTCAAAGAGAGGCAGTCGCAGCTATTGCCCAAGCTGAGGCATTAGAAGCGGCCGAACTAGATCTAGAAGATTCAATCAAGACTGTATGTCTTGATTGAATGTCAAAAAGACTGTATGTCAAAAATGTATCTTCTCAAACAAATTACAAAATGAAATTGTAACACGCACTAACGAATATGTTGAAGCACATGCTGAACATAACGTAGCACGAACTCAAGCATCTGCCCATGCAACATTACCTGAGGCAGCATTGTCAGAAGGGAGCTACGTCACATGGAATCCTCCATCAGAACGCAACTTACAGTTACAGGAAGGGCAGGAAGAGGTTGAAACCCATAACAGACCATCTGAGCATAACACAGCACCGAAAAGGACATTCTTCAGCAACTATGCTAAATTCAGGGATGTTACCCACATCAGCACACCATTTAATGGAGGTCATACAGGTCTGGTAAGATATGATGGACATCATACAACACCCATTGGAGACAATGGACATCACACAACACCTGCTAGAGACAGCGGACACCCCGCAAAACCCAAGACAACACATCATCCTCACAAATCACCACTTAAAGCAACAGCGCCATCATACATGCTGTGATGCACCAGTCTGCATACACGTCACATACCAGGATGCGCGCGCCATCAGATCACTTGGACGTGGCTGTGTATAAGAGGTAAAAACGATATAAATACTGTTCGTTTTCTCACACAAACCGCTCGTTTCGTGTCTTAGGCCATCAATGTGTACTTACAATGGGGAATTGTTTAATTTGGACGATGGGGAATTGTTTTAATTTGGACTCTGTGCATGCTCTTTGAGACAGTGACCACAGACCTGCATTTAAGGGTAACTAAACCCCTGGTCAGAGCCTGACTCCACCCACTGGCAATATTTGAAAAATGTTAGAAAAGTGGGCAGACCCCAGTGGAGATAGAGGGGACGAACCGTGAGCGGGAGGGCGTGCACCTGAGACCTGCTGTCAGACTCTCTAAAATGGAGAGTGACTCACAGGGTCGCAAAACGACGTAAAGTACATGCATCTGATGAGTTTTATCGAGTTGATGTCAATAGCGCGCGCTCTCTATAGGCATTTTCATATTTTGCCGCTATGTGAAAAAATCCAGCAAAATGCGCTGGCGCGTTTGTTGACCCCAGAGGATTAACTTTAGCCTAACCATAAATTGTGATATATATAAGATCACTCACATCAAGACGCCGCTGCGGTGGTGGAGTCCACGCAGGAGGAGCAGCGTTTGGCACTGCGTCGCTTTTCAGTGCGAGCTGTGTGGAGAAGCCCATTTCCACCTCTATTGCGTTGGAAAAGCAATTCCGCGTAAAATGCAGGTTTCACACTCATGGTCTTCCAGGCCAAGTGCATGCAACCACTGGCGCCTAATTTCCAAGTCTGCTGGAAAGCTATGCAGTCCAGCAGTGCTGTTGCAACCAGCAACACTACACCTACCACTGTACTAAATACAGATAAATCTACGCTAGCTCATCCAAGGGCGTGGTGAGCACGTACCAAGGGAGGGCGTGGTGAGCTGGAACCTGCTTACGTCACGTGCCACCACTTACGTCACCTGCCACCGCAACATCCAATAGGAAAATTCAACTGCAGTAGCCACCGTTCAACCTTAAGAGGGCAGCACTCAGACGTTTTTACACCATATATTGTAGAATTAAAACACTTTATACTCAAATGTCAAAAAAGTTACTCGAATCAATGAACAGCACTAATAAAGCCCCATTCTTACAGATCATTAACTAAAAAAAGTTGGTTTAGGGTTTAGTTACCCTTTAAATGACTGACAGACAAGAACGGTTTGACCTAAAAATATCAAAATTGAAACTACATGTTGGTTGCCTTCTCACGTTGACCTTGAGGGTATATTCGTACCAGACAGATCTTCGAGCAGGATCTTGCTGTATCTGGTATCTGGACCACATACCTGGGTGCAGTTTGAGGAGATGGCTGTGCTGTCGCTAGCATGTTCCTCTTCCTCTCTGCCATTGTCTGGTGGGGGTGTAGGCCTTCTGTAGACTTGAGGTGGTGGACCTGGATGCATAGCAGCATGATGTAGGTCGCTGTCGCACTCCAGGCACTTTACTGTTGCTCTACAGTCTCTTGCAAGATGACTAGCTGATTTGCAGAACTTGAAATAAATTCCATTCTCCTTGAGAATGCTCTTTCTTTCTTCAAGAGTCTTCCCTCTAAATACTCTGCATTTCCTTAGCGAATGTGGTTTGTTGTGAATGGGATAGTTTTTCTCTGGTGGGATAGTTTATGGGATAGATAATGGGATAGTTTTTCGGGCTTTCTCTCAGGTGAGTTTGCAGGTGGGTCTTTACCTGAAGAGATGTCTGTCTTGTGAACGGATATTTTTCTTCCATAATTATTTGAGACTACCTTGTCTGACTTCAGTCCGTTGTTGCTGGCGTATAGAAGGATGAAACTGGGATCATTTCTCCGGCGTGCTTCGTCGCAGATGAAATCGGCAAAGTAAATCGAATGGGGGGAAGTAGCCGTTGTTTTCTTCTTTCTTATCTTCAGCCGACTGAGAGCTATTTCTCCTGTAGCCCGTGAGGGAGTTTCTCCACGATGGGCCCAATGCCTCTGGCGATATCCAGGTAGGCCAATCCTGTGAGGTAACCTTCTTCTCTGGCACCCTGGATTTCCATAAGAAGATCGCCTAAGTCTCTCAGCTTCCCTTAATCTTTGGTTGATATTCTTGGGAATTCATCCAATCTCTTAAAAAGAGACTTCTCCATTACTTCAGGCGCAGCGTAGCACTCTTGGAGAGCGATCCCAAGCCTTTTTAAGTGCTAGATCTGGGTTCCCGACATGCACAGAGCGAATCCTTTTGATATGTTTCACAGACTCTGGTCCGAGCCATTTAATCAGCAAATCTAACATTTCAGTGGAGGTGAGTCCTAAGCCTGTAGTAGTATTACTGAATAATGACTGCCATGCTAAATAATTTTCAGGTTTATCATCGAATCGGTAGAGACTTGTACTGTACTCACTAAATCAAGACGAGCCAGGTATTGTGACAGGTGTTCTGTTTCAGGTGTCACAGCTAGGGGTGGGCGATATGGAAAAAATATCATATCACGATTTTTTCAGGAAAAATCACGATTAACGATTTTATCACGATTCTTTTTCATGTTGCTTTTTAAGACTATTTTGCAAATTACTGAGCCGCAATACAAGCAAACGTATATCCCCATTTAAAAAATATAGCCATACAAGGTAACAAAACATAAAAGGGAAAAAAAAAAGTAGCATATTTTAATCAAGTGTATATTTAATGGAAGTGCAATTGTGCAAAGTAAGAACAGTCAACAGGACTTGCATTACAATCAGACTTCTCATCACAAAATGAACATTGTTTAAAAAAAAAAAAAAAAAAAAAAAACATTGGCAACAGCTGTAACAGTCAGTAGACTGACCCTGAGCAAAACCCATGTCAGCATGTCTTTATCTTTCTATTTTTTTGAGGTAGCATCTAGCATGAAAAATATAGATAAACAGATGCATCAAAAACAATTAAGTAAGCATAAAAAGTTAAATAAAAATGTTTAAATAAAAAATATTAACTAGTTATAAATTAAGTACAGTCAGAGACTAGGTTATAGGATAAATCCCCAAATAAACATTTGCTTCAAAAGGTAAAACAACACAATAAATAGTGCAATGTGATTCAGGAACCAAACAATCAACCAAAGGTGCAAACATATTTCTGAATCCTGACTCTTTTAAACTTAGCAGCTTTAGAACAAACCTTTCACATTCCTACAAAGTATATATCCTAAGAACGTAAAGTATGACTGATCCCAATCACAAATTTTTAGAGAGGAAAACCAGTTGATTGACTTTACCTGGCTTGAGAGTTGCCCTCTGGCATGTGACAATATTGCCACCAGTGCTAAAAGCTCTTTCTGAGGCAGCACTTGTGGCCGGAATGCACAAGTACTTTTTAGCAAGTTGGCTAATTCTTGGAAAGTTTGCCTCATGGACTTTCCACCATTCCAAGGGATTCACCTCACTTTCTGCATTCGGACACGTATCCCTTCAGTTCCCCTTCTATTGCCTCTTTTAGAGAAAAGGAAGTTGATCCTGAAACTGCAGCAGATGCACTTGCACCACCTGAGGTTTTCAAAAAGCTGACAAGTGATTTCTTTACTTTCTTGTGTGGGGTTTGTTCTGCGTCAGGGCTCTGTGATGTGGAGGCAGATGTAGGCTGTTGAACCGATGCTGCTGGATACTGTACGGTCAGCAAAGACTCCAGCTCAGATACAGCTCTGGCTTGTATTCCGTCTATCTTGTCGCTGGCAATGTATTGGGTTTTGAACCTGGGATCAAGAAGCGAAGCCATATCCAACAGGTCATCAGTGGTGGGATCCTGATATTTGTCAGTGAGGTAATTGAGAATTGTTTGCTTCATTGTTTTTGTTAGTTCAGTGTCATCATCATTCAGGCTCAAGATGTTAACTTTCAACAGATAAAGCACTGGCTTTACGTAGGACACACTCACATAGTCCTCACCGGAGAGTGCATCAGTGAAGTCTCTCAGTGGACTCAGTGCTTTTTTCACAGACTCCATCACGTCAATGTCTTGCCATGATGGGACCAAATGCCTCGCCTTCCGGTCTGCCTTCAGGACCTGCGAAATGGCCTTTTCCTGGTCAAGCACTCTCTCAATCATGTTGAGTCTGGAACCCCATCGTGTAGTAGGGGATTCAGTGATTATGTTGAGTTTATGTTGAGGTAATTTCAGCTCTGTTTGAGCTTTAATTAATTCCCTCTTTTTCTTCCAACTGAAAGAGAATGTACTGACGACTTTCTTGCAGATAGATGTTATGCAACACGAGGGTCTTTGGCACTTTTTTCTAAAAAAAAAAAAAAAACACAAAAAACATTCATTGATTAAATTTATTTACATTTTAATTAACAAAGGTTTATATTTTTCAATTGTAATATTTTATTGAAAACAATCAAATTGTGCTACAATATCATATGTTTTTCATATACGAAACATTTAAATATAATAATCCAATTTATATAGTAAACTAGTCTTATCATTTTACTCTGTTCAGTGTTCCTAATCTACCCTTATTAGTAAATATTTAGTATTACAAACAAACTTCTAAATGCCAGTGACAATATTTTATTTTTAGTTTCACTCACCAATAGCTAGGTGAAGTCTGTGCCCAAAGCACTGCAGACGTGTCCAACTGTTGAGCTCCAAGGCCCTCACCATGTTAGCCCCACTGTCAGTGGTCATGCAGGTCATGTTCGCTTCTTTCAGTCCCCAACATTCAAGTGCTTCCTTTAGGCCTTGTGCTATGAGCTCTCCCGTGTGGTCTTGTGGGAAGTATGTTGTTTCTAGACACGCACTGCACAACTTCCAATCATCAATGAAATGAATTGTCAGACTTAAATATGGTTCTGAAGTGCGGCTAGACCATAAATCAGCTGTTGTGGCAAAAAAAAAATACATTTTGAACTTTGTGTTCCATCTTGTTGCGGCATTCGTAATACAGCCGTGGAATGGCCGTGGCAGAAAAATATTTGCAGCTGGGAATCTCATAACGCGGATCTACAACTTTGAGCAGTCTTTTGAAGCCCTCGTTTTCCACAGTTTTTATGGGGATCATATCCTTGGCCAGGTAAAATGTCACTGCATCAGTTACATCTTTCCAGCGCTTACTTGTCCTGTCATACGGAGTTCCCTTCTCGAATACCTCCTTCGTTAGAGTTGTTTGTTTAAGCCGTGTAACGTTAGCCTCTGGCTGCTGCGTGGATGTACCTGATGGACTCGCGTGGGGTCCCTTCATAATTTGACTGTCAGCATATTCTTTATGGTGTTTTCTCTTGAGGTGGTTAAAAAGATTAGTTGTGTTGCCGTCTGACGTGCGAATCTTATCATTGCAACATTTGCAAATAACGGTCGTTTGCGCCGTGTCTGTTATGGAAAATCCAAACCATTTCCATATTACCGATGTTGAATTTTTTTTAGGGATCAACTCCTCTGTGTTTTCATCCATCGTCCTTGCGTTGTTTAATCTCACAAGCAAGTAGTTTATGATCCTGTTAACACGCTGACATCTAGCGTGCCGCGCATCACATGTTGTATACGTAACTGAAAAAAAGCCATAGATCTGCATCTGATAGAACGTGCACTGGAGCGCGATTCTACGATATTTCCGAAAAAGTGAATCGTGGAGACATTTTAATCGTCCATGATTAAATATCGTCATATCGCACACCCCTATTCTTAACTTTATTGGAGTTAGACAACACGTGTCAGGACCTACTTATTGTCATAATCATACTCTAGATCTAATATTATCACACGGAATCAATGTTGATGCTGTTGAAATTCTGCAGCAGAGCGTGTAAACTTCATTTAGCCAAGGCTGCAAAGCTGACTCCATGTTACAAATATGTTAGACCTATCACTTCTGCCGCTAAAGATTGCTTTATTAATAATCTTCCTGATCAGTTTCATCATCTCAGCATCCCAGATAGCTTAGAAGAACTCGATATTGCGACAGAAACTTTTAACTCTCTTTTCCAACACTTTAGACACAGTTGCTCCGTTGCGATTAAAGAAGATTAAAGAAAATAGTCCAACGCCGTGGCACAACAAGCACACTCGGGCCCTTAAGAGAGCAGCCAGAAAAATGGAGCGCAACTGGAAGAAAACAAAACTAGAGGTATTTCACATTTCATGGAAAGACAGCTCGATTGCATACAGAGAGGCCTTAAAAGCTGCAAGATCTGCTTATTTTTCAACCCTATTAGAAGAAAATAAACAAAACCTTAGGTATTTATTTGAAACAGTGGCTAAACTAACAAAAAATAAAGCTTTAAGCCCAGAAGTTTCCAAGCAGCACAGCAGTAATGACTTTATGAACTTCTTCACTTATAAGATTGATAACATCAGGGAGAAAATTATAACTATGCAACCATCTACTACAGTATCACATCAGGCAGTGCATTGTAGTCTCCCTAAGGAAAAATTTGATTCATTCATTGCTATAGAAGAGGAAGAATTCGTTAAATTTGTTATATGAGCAATCACTCTTCCGTCTAAAAGGCTAGCTACCACCAGAGCTTGAAATTCATTTCACACAAAATGTCTAGTTAGTTGGCGAACTCATTAATGAATTACTCCCCGTTTGTATTTCTTTCGAAATGGTGAATTATTGCATGGTACCGGGATGTTCAGTCAGAACATATGCGGTGCAAAACTAGGATGGTTCACAACACAAACGTCCGTGTCCTCGTCTGATTCAGAGATTTCGTCCAGGAGAAATTGGCATCGTTGAAATTCTTTGCAGCAGACGGACTCTATCTCTGTGTCCATAGGGACACCACTGGAAGTCCAGTGAGAGCACAGGCACCACCAGTCCGACCCAGCTCGAGCCAGTCCGGGCTCCTCGTCCGCGATAGGCAAGGTCTTCTGCCTCGGCTGCTCTTCGCTATAATGCGGCTCGTAAAGGTAGCCACAAACACCTGATTCGAGCATCAGACTTCCGAAATCCTCTTCTTCTATATCATATTGAGTACCCTCTGCTATTGTCATAACCTCACATCTGGCTCCACAGCGCCTGTCAGGAAACTACACTGCGACCTTTTGAAATGCCATTGCGACCCTAATTTTTAATGGGTCGCAAATGTATCACTGATTATTTTTGTACCTACCTTATGTTTTAGGCAATATGCTATAATTTACTATGAGCATTTATTAAAACAGAAATGTGTATATTAAGAATACGTTTTATAACGTGCTCTGAGCATTCAACACATCAAGTTGGGTTCGGTTTTCGGTACGCATTTTCAAAACGAACGGTTCGTTGGACCATTTTTCCTGCCGACCAAAATTTAGTTATTTCAAATGTAAGCGCGCTTATAATATAAGAGACGCCGGCGCGACCACAACATTGCCCAACATCAAATGGCAAACGTAATGCAAGCGGAACAAAACTGCTCGTTATAGTGTGGTTGAAGGACCGTTTATCAGTTTGGACCAGTGCAGCGCGAGCCGATCGTGATCATGTGACACTGTTACTATACAGCGCTAATAAGAGATCCAGTAAAAAAAGCATTTGAATTCGCCACAGAAGTAATAACATCGCTGCGAGATCTAGTGAGAAACATTCACATTTCTCCGTTATTAACGGATCAAACAGCGCATGGAAACCAGGAAGAAACATTGTGCCATGAATGAACTATCCAGTGTCCACAGATCTGCAACATTCACCATGGATTTACTGTAGTAACACTAACTGCAACCATGGAAGTTTGGCAGGAATAGTAGGCTATAATGCCTTCAAGTAACATTACGTCGGTTTTATTTTGACATTATGAATACAATTGCTGCCCTCAAATGTTAATCTGAACTAAAATAAACCTTTGTTTATAACTACTACAATATTACATTTCATGTCAAGGAGCTGTTTTGTTTTATATGCACCTAAGAAAAGTCAATTATAGCTCCAGAAGTATATATATAATATATATATATACTTTATGATGTTAGTTTTAATTTAAAAAAAAAAAAAAAAATTAAAAAATTAAATCAAGGAAATTTCTCTGGCATTTCTTTCTTTTTGCTGTATCAAAAACGTACCGAACCATGACACAGGTGTATCGTATCGAACCGAACCATGAATTTTGTGAACCGTTACACCCCTATACGGACATATGAATTTCGACACCAGTGGCTCGAAGAATACCAGTGGTTAAGGTACCAAGATGGAGCAATGCACTGTGTGTACTGTAAATTCTGTGGGCCTTCAATTGCAGGACTGTCCAAATTTGTAACTGCGTCGAAACAATTCAAACACGAATCATTGAAGCTTCACAATGACAGTATGAAGCACGCGAAGTGTAGAGACAGTTGTGAACTGTATTTTCTATTGCAGTAAATCTATCCCAACCAATGTTAAAGAAAACAAGAAGGCATGTGGTTTAAAAGATGGCAAGTAAAATAAAAAGCACATCTTACTATAAATAATTTGTGTGACCAAATCATGTTTTGCGCCAGTAACTGAAAAAGTTAGTAGCGCTAGTGCCACCAGTGGAAAAGGTTAGTGTAGATCCCTGCCTGTTAGCTTAGCTTCCAAACAAGATGGAGGATATTGCTTTTAGTTTCAGAAAGTGAAGTCCCACCCACTAATCTGTAATAGGTCTGTAACGTGAGTGGGTCCCACCCCCTGGGAAAGATGAGGAACGAGTGTTTGTAGTCTCAACCCATCTACAAAGACATGGGACTTCCTGCTTAGAATGATGCAAAATGACGATTTTTGCATCATTGTAAGCAGGAACTGCAACACTGAAATCCTTATTTCTCCCGTCTCAGGGGAAAATGAGGGAATAATGCATGACCATTCAAAAATATGACTGGGTTTCTAACGATACAAGGCTTGATGCAAATGGGTGTAGTGTCCCTTTAAGCTGGCTATGATTAAACTTCTATTTATATTCTACTTCTATTCTATTTAGAATACTGTCTAACGCTTGATGGCTGCTCTGTCAAGTCCTCGTCATCGGTTAGGAACCTGGGTGTGCTCTTTGATAGCAATCTTTCATTTGAAAGTCACGTGTCTAGTATCTTTAAAACCACATTTTTTCATCTTAAAAATATAAATTACGTCACATGCTCTCAATGAAAAATGCAGAACAATTAGTTAATGTGTTCATGACATCAAGGCTAGATTATTGTAATGCTATTATGGGTGGTTTTCCTGCATGCTGAATAAACAAACTACAGCTGGTCCAAAATGCAATGCTAGAGTTCTTACCAGAACCAGGAAGTATGACCATATTAGCCCAGTTCTGTCAACACTGCATTGTTTACACAATTGTAAACAACGTTTAATAAGGTAAACTTACATTTTAAAATATTGCTGATTACTTACAAAGCACTAAATGGTTTAGCTCCCCAGTACTTGAGTGAGCTCAACGCATTATAGTCCTACACGTCTACTGCGATCTCAAAATTCTGGCCAGTTGATAATACCTAGAATATCAAAATCGACTGCTGGCAGTAGATCCTTCTCCTATTTAGCATCTAAACTTTGGAACAGTCTTCCTAACATTGTCCGGGAAGCAGACACACTCTGTCAGTTTAAATCTAGACAAAAAACGCATCTCTTTTACCTGGCATTCATATAGAACATTATACATTTCTATTATTCAAATCAGTTAAATGATTATTAGGCTGCATAGATTAGGTCAACCAGAACCAGGGACACTTCCTATAACACCTGATGTACTCATTACATCATAAGAAGAATGGCATCTACGCTAATGTTAGTCTTTCTGTTTATTCCGAGGTTTACTGAAGTCAGCCGGATCCAGATCAGATGGTGGACGCCTGGACCCATCCACAACGCATCCCTGAGACGTCAGCCTCATCAGCCCTGTGAAGGCCTCATCGACACGACAGCATCGCCACTGATCCTCAACAAACTCGTCTCCATACCAGCGTGATGACTCCGACTTCCAACCAGATGGAACTAGATAAATATTCTGAATGTTCTGATCCTATCTGACTTCTGACCTGTAATGCTGCCTTAATCATATTCGTACACTGTTCGCTCGTTGGACAGAGGAGAACTGGCCCTGACTGAGCCTGGTTTCTCCCAAGGTTTTTTTCTCCATTTTGTCACCTGATGGAGTTTTGGTTCCTTGCCACTGTTGCCTTGGCTTTTGGCTTGCTTAGTTAGGAATATTTAATATTCAACAATATTATTGATCTGCCTTACTTAAGGTGGACGATGACGCAATTTTCTTCTAGCAACAAACTTTGTTGTATTATTTTCATGTTATCACTGTAAAGCTGCTTTAATACAATCTGTATTGTAAAAAGCACTATATAAATAAAGGTGACTTGACCTTGTTTTGTCCAATCCTGGCCTTTCCCTGCTCTCTTGGCCGCATAGCAGGTCCATCATACGAGTAAACATTTAGGCTACAATTTCCTCAGCGTCCAAACTGTCATTGTGATCCATTGCTTTCCTATTGTTTACTTTGACCGCACTCCCTCTCGTTACATCACTTGCGTTTTGGTGGTTTTCAAATGCGGAAGTAACATTTTCTCACAAAAACGACTCCAGAAACCTAAATAGCATTTTATAAGTATATGTTTATATTTAAATCTACATTGGCTCACTGGATACTCTAACCTGCAATATGCCCTTTAACCCTCTGGGGTCTGAGGTGTTTTCTGGGCCTGGAGGTGTTCTGACATGCTCTGACATTTGTGCTTATTTCTGTTACTTGTGACATTTTCATGGCTAAAGTCTGATTACACTGTATTTAGCACAAACTCTGCTACAATAATATGTCAGCAGCATGTGTGTAAAAGTTTGTAGTTTTGAGATAATGACGTTTATGCATGGTTTGTGAAAATACAAAAAACAATTGTCACTGAAATAAGGCCATGAAACCCATACTGATTATTTCTTCACAAGACTTTTGAAAATTGTATCATGTAGCCTAGAATATTTGCTCCAAAACTATGTGAAAATCACCCTGACTGCTCATTCAGATAAGACAATATATTGATTTAAAAACTGTAAGACGTGTTTTGTGTGAGAAAGCTTTATGCGAAGGGGCAGATCACCTCATTAATATGTAAGGATTTTCACACCTGAGAAAGACAAAGACCCTCCCTAATGGCCCTATTAGGAGCTATCAGGCCCTGTCATTCTGAGCAACCTTGCACAAAGAATGAGGAGATTAAAAAAAGAATGGCTTTTTGACTGTTTGGATTTATTTACAACACAACATAATCCAAAGATACACAACAAATGACAAAAAAGCACATGATTGAAAACAATAATCCAAAGACAGAGACCTTTGTGCCATTCCTAAAAACATTGTACATACCTTTAATTTCAAAGGTGTTTGATTTTCACTTTACCATGTTCATGTACAGAGACTCATGAGAATGTTGAAGTCAGCAGGACTCAGTGCAGCATCTGGGCCCTGAAAAAAAAAAAGTGAACATACTGATATCAGTATTTTCTGGTTAAATTTGCTTTTTAAAATTCACAGAACACACACACACACACACACACACACACACACACACACACACACACACACAAATGTTTCCAACAATATATAATATAATGAACACCAGGTTTGTTGTGCCTTGTAGGCATATGCACAGGCTATGCGCAGTGCTGCATAAAATAATAATAACAATAACCTATAGCAGCCTATAAATCTTCCAAAAGATTTCAGTAACAACTACGAGAAAAATATATTGATTATCATATGTTACTTCAAATGTTTCCATTCGTTATGATGATATGAAATGAGATAATAGTAAAAACATGAAGCCTAATGTTTGGTGCGTTTTGCTTTTCAAACGTGATCCAAAATATGATACATTCAAACGCACGACGCGCTCCAAAATATGAAACATTATGGTTACCATATTATACATATCTACGTTTGAGCAGATATCCACAAACACAGTAACAGTAAACACGGGTCTAAATATTATAATATTCACCATATACAGTGCTATGCATAAGTTTAGACACCCATGCTAAAGTTGACTAAAAAGAGGAATAAAAAATCATCTTTTGGAAACTGAACTTAATGCCTTAATTTAAAAAATTAGGAAAAATCCAACCTTTAAGGACACCAATTTTCTTTGTGAATGAATAATGTATCGTAAATAAATAAATGTTCTTCCTTAAAATACAGGGTGCATAAGTTTGGACACCCCTATGTTAAATTCCCATAGAGACAGGCAGATTTTTATTTTTAAGTATTTTTTTTTATTTTATTTTTAGGATACTATGCATCCTGATAAAGTTCCCTTGGCCTTTGGAATTAAAATAGCCCCACATCATCACATAGCCTTCACCATACCTAGAGATTGGCATGGGGTACTTTCCATAAGATCATCTCTCAATGCAAATCAAACCAGCTATTAGGCTAACTGAAATAAAACCATGCCAATCTCTAGGTATTGTGAAGGCTATGTGATGATGTGGGGCTATTTTAATTCCAAAGGCCAAGGGAACTTTATCAGGATGCATAGTATCCTAAAAAAAAAAAAAAAAAAAAAATTAAAAATAAAAATCTGCCTGCCTCTATGGGAATTTAACATAGGGGTGTCCAAACTTATGCACCCTGTTTTTTAAGGAAGAACATTTATTTATTTACGATACATTATTCATTCACAAAGAAAATTGGTGTCCTTAAAGGTTGGATTTTTCCTAATTTTTTAAATTAAGGCATTAAGTTCAGTTTACAAAAGATGATTTTTTATTCCTCTTTTTAGTCAACTTTAGTATGGGTGTCTAAACTTATGCATAGCACTGTATCTAGCAACAGTTCGACTGCAATGTGAAGTTTATGCAACAATAACAAACTAATAAGTAAGAATTTCTTACCTTACATCTTTCTTGTCTTCAAATCGCATTCTTCTTCTTCTGAGGTAAAGCCAATGTAAGCTCACGGCGTGTACGTCTTTCAAACTCGACGAAAAGCAGAGACTTGTGAAGTTTTTTGGTGCTTTGTTTTTGAGGTAGGCTAATGAGCGCGTTCGCATTCCATGTGGAGATTTGCATGTGAATCTCTTTTGCGCGCGTGGGCGTGGTAAAATTAAAAATAATTAGCAAGCGCATGAGAAGCTGGACATCTTGTTGGTTTTATACAAATTACTTAAACAGAGAATATTTGTTTTCAGTTTGAATCCGATCATTTAAAAGTACACACTTAAATGTTTATAAAAGGTATATGGCTCAAATGTGTGACAAGTATTCGCTGAGTTTTGTTTCAGTTTATAGACGTGCTCAAGAAAAAAAAGTTCACCGTGACGGAGAGGCAGAAAGCACACCCTGTTTATTTTCTTTATTTTACAAAAGCACAATGTTTTGATTTGATTGTAAGTGGACACATACAAAAGTAGAAATATCACAGATTATTTTTTTATATTTCTTTTTTCTTTATGACCATAAATGACGGAGTAATTTAAGTTTATTGTGCTACAATGTGAAGAAAATCCAGCAAAACGCGCGGGCGCGTTTGTCGACCCCAGAGGGTTAAGTTACTGTATAACTGAGCAGAGTAAGTACTTTTAAAGGAACACGCCGACTTTTTGGGACATTAGCTTATTCACCGTATCCCCCAGAGTTAGACAAGTCCATGCATACCCTTTTCATCTCAGTGTGTGCCGTACTGCTCCCAATAAGTGACAAAATAACGCCAACATTTTCGTATTTACATGTGATTTGTATAGTCACAGCGTGTACAAATAACAAGGTCACATGAGACACAGCCATCTTATAACCATATGCATACTGGGAACTATATTCTCAGAAGGCGAAGCACTGCTACTTGGGCGGAGTGAATTGCTCGCAGCACCTGAGAAGCCCCATGGTGAGTAGGGATGGGTACCGAAACCCGGTATTAAACGGGCCCCAAAGCTGAATTATGAAAGACCGCTGGATCGATAAGCTCGGACGTTATTGGTTCTGCTGTCGGTACTGGAGAAATTAAGAAAGTACACGTGCTATTTATTAAGAATTTATTATCTTGCAAATTTAATCTCGCCAGCCACTTCTATATATAATAATATTGAACCATTTGTCTGTGACGCATTTTTTCTAAAGAGAGAGAGTGTGTGTGAGAGAGCGAGCGATCTTTCACGCGGAGCCACGGTGCGCACAACACAGCAGCCCTGCTTAATGAGTGACGATGAGGACAGAACTAAACATTCAAACGTTTACACTTTAGATATTTGATATTAAACTAATTTTATTTTAGATTTAGATTTTGGCTTCCAATGATTATAAAAAATAAGATATTTAAGGTATAACCATTAAAAACTAAAGCCTTATTCTGTCTAGTGCAACTTCCTTCTCTTCACAGCGGTGCGCTGTCATTTCTCCCTAAAACCCAAACGTAACGTCAGAATCTGCAGGATCTGTGATTGTTGTAAAGTATATACTGTTGCTAAACTGCGGGACGCATTTGATAATAAAAGGCTATTAAAAATACCAAAATTGACACAATTTCAAATGCGGCGCGTGCTCCGAAACACACCGCAACGAGACAAGCAACTATTTTGGGCTTCGTGTGCGCATCTAAACGATCAAATATACACAAAAATGTCAAAATGGCCGTCTTGGAGATTCACTTAAACAGTTTATTCACTTAAATACAGTTTATGTCTTAAATGGACGTAAATAGTTGGGAGAAAATATGATGCGTAATAATGATTAGATCTGCATTTTGTCTTAACCCTCTGGGGTCTAAGGTGTTTTTGGGGTCCTTGAGATGTTCTTACATGCCCTGACATTTGTGCTTTTTTCAGTTGCTTATAAACATATTAATGGCAAAGGTATAATTACACTATTTAGCACAAACAGGGCTACCATAATATGTGAGCAACGTGTATGTACATGTTTGTATTTTTGAGAGAATAATGTTTATGCATGGTTATTGAAAAAACTAAAAACTAAAGTTTCTGAAATAAGGCCACAAAACACATAATAAATATGTGTCAATAAGACTTTTGAATAATGGATGTTGACACATATTTAGTATTTATAATGGATGTTGTCGCCTAGAGTTTTTTCTTCAAAATGATCTGAAAATCATCCTGCCTAATCCATTCACATAAAACAATACATTGATTTAAATTTTGCAAGACACTTTCTGTTTGGAAAGGCAATATGCAAGTGGGCGTCAACGATCCAACACCATCATGCATATTTAGTGGTTCGCACCTGAGGAGACAATGGGGCCCGCATACTTAATGAGCCATTCATTCAGGTGTGTCACTGAGCCACAAGAAAGAATGCAAGAGCAATATGTATGTAGGGATGTTCCGATCAGGTTTTTTTGCCCTCGAGTCCGAGTCCGAGTCATTTGATTTTGAGTATCTACCGATACAGAGTCCCGATCCGATACTTCTATAATACATAAAAAAAGAATAAAGAAGAGCGAAAAACAGATCCAGGATGTTCCTTATTTTTTTTATTTAATTCACCTTATTTTAACATTCAACAACTCTGTAAACAAACAGAGCACTTCTGTGAGGTAGCTTGAACAATCAAGTAATAAATAACATAAATTCTTCACTTTTGGACTTAGTGCAACAATAAATATAAAAAAAGTCTAATATATACACAAATAGCACCTCAACTTAAAATACCCAGCAGGCATGTAAACAAATAAAAAAATAAAAGTGCCACAGTGTTTGCAAAGCCAGTAATGTGCTTTTAGGTACTGCACTCGCCGGTTTCACGCCGGTTTCACACCGCAAGCGTCAGCGGCGCGTGAGCAGCGCGTATTTTTTTCGGCGTCCATGTTAATCAATGAGTGCATTCACACCGGGAGCAGGAGCAGCGCGTGAGCGTCCAGCAGGAGCGTCGCGTGAACAGCAGTGCAGCAGGGGTTTCGGCGCAGAGTCTATTTTTGCTGCGCCGCTTACGCTGAATTAAAGTGACAATGCATTGATCATGGCCAAAATACACCGCAGTTTTATCCAAAAAGTGCATTGATGATATCTATTGTGTTTTAAACAGTCGATCAAATGACCAACAGCAATTTAAAAAGAAAACAAATGTCCAAAAACAAACTTGTTGCCAGAACAATAAAAACAAAGATGAACCAAAAGTTATATAAATGAAATTATTAATAAAATAAGCTTCTTGACAAGTCTTTTCTCTTAAATGTATTTGAAAACGAAATAAAGCAATGCCAACTTATCCATTATAGAGTACTCTGTCTGTACACAACCCGCGGTTCAGCCGCGCATGACAAACGCTGCCAGTGTGAAAGCAAAACGCGCGTGTCCTGCTCCTGCTCACCATACGCTCTGCTAACGCGTGCAGTGTGAAACCGGCGTAACTCTGTGCCACCGCATAACTATAGATGTGTTAAAAAATAATGAGAATATATATACACATATATATCCGAGTCCTGATCGGGAGGTAACGTCCGATTCCGATCGAGTCTGAAACCACGTGATCGGGCCCGATTTCCGATCACGCGATCGGATCGGGACATCCCTATATGTATGTGTGTGTGTATATATATATATATATATATTCTACCAAATTGGTTCACAGTTGGAAGCATCTCATTTTTTTTTTTTTTTCACAAATTGTGCTTGCAAATTGTATAATATACAAGGAAAACATGTCTAGTAATTGTGCAGTTAATTCTCATACTGTATTTTCAGTTTTGGAATATGTATCCTCTCCCCAAATTTGTCACTGATAAAACACAATAAAAATTATTTAAAGAAAAGGCTTAGAGGGGGCGCTGCTGAGCAACCAATGGAGTAGGACGTGTGTTTAGAGGCTCCCGCAGATATTCGACCAAATCGTTATTTATCAGTGTTTTTTTTTTTTTGTGCAAATCTTTTAAAACAGATACCCAAGTGAATTCCGTGCTTGTTAGCATTTAGTTTGAGAGAGTTACAATGTCTGGAAGGAACACTAAACTTCGTGCTACAACCCAGCAGCAGAGGCCTGACTCACAGGTGACACCCTCGGTTGCGGGTGGTTTGTCTCCGCCTTGCGGCTCGACCTCGCCCAGGCCTGTCGCTCAAGTTAACGTTACAGATACGGACGCTTTGAAGCTCGAACTGCTAACGTGTTTGAGACAAGATATTGCGGAGATTTTTAAAACCGAACTCCGAGCGGCACTGGGAGACGACCTATCTACAATCAGAGCAGACTTGCAAGCCGTGAAAACCCAGCTGGCAAATGATAAAGCAGCTGCGGATGCTGAGTTAGCCTTACTCAAAGGTACTGTGGGTGAAGTGGAGGTATCCCTTTCGTCATGTACTGACGACACTGTTGATTTGAAGGGCAAATATGAACGTTTAAGTTCCGAGTTTTCCAAGTTGGAGAATAAGTGCGAGGACCTCGAATCCAGATCACGCCGCCAAAACATAAGAATCGTTGGTGTTTCTGAAGACACGGTTGTTAACACTACCGCGGTCGCCGCCCTGCTAAAGGATGTACTGAAGTTGGATAAAGAGCCGCTATTAGACCGAGCACACAGATCAGCCCAGCCGAGGCCCAGACCAGATGAGCGACCTCGTCCCATTATCGCCAGATTCCACTACTACACTGATTGTGCAGATGTTTTGCGACGCGCAAGAGAGGGCCAACGGTTTGGTGCTGGGAACGTGAGGATTAGTATTTTCCCCGATCACACTGCCAAGGTAGGGCCCGAGCCAGGGCTGCCTTCAATGAAGTTAGGAAGCACCTGCGAGGCGTTGAGGGGGTCCGCTACGGTCTTTTCTACCCTTACAGTCATATCATGCCTTCTAGGCAGTGGGCCAAGTCTGTCTATCTCGTTTAGTTTTTGATTTGACAGTTACCCAGCAGCTGTCTGGCTCATTTTTTTTATTTGTCTGTATGAATAATTCACAAAAAGATTACCGATTGTTTCCAACGGCAATTGTTGCACATTAAAGTATAAAAATAGATTTAATTTCGCTAGCTGATCACAAACGTTGGCCGGAGTGAGATCCAATCAACGCTCGTGTTGTTACCTTGTTGAATTGATTTGGCCAATCACGTTATTCGTTGAACCGGCGTCGCGTCAGTCTGAAGCCAAATCAACCCACCCTGGAGAGACCGTTGTGTCTCGGCAAGACAACGTCAAGGTAAGATTTGTTTTGCAATGATTATACACCCTTATATCTTAATGCTTTTCATATAAGTTGTATTTAAGACTGCAAGCTATAAAATGTTTTTTTGATGAAAACAGTAACGTTAGCCACGAAAGAATGTGGGTAGTGGAGCAGTAAAGCTGACGTTAGGTCTAACGGTATGTTGCTTAGGCTAATCCAAAATAATCATTCGGTACATACACAATGAACTAAGCAAAGAGTATTCAAATACGGGATAATTACGGGAAAAATATTTAAACGGGAAGACAGCAGGAAATAAGTCTGACTAGTAAGGGAGAATCACGGGGTAAACGGTAAACGGTATGTCCAGGTTGGTTACATCAAGCTACCTAGGCTACAAGTAAGCTAGACTAATTATCAGCTAAAAAGAGTGCAAACCAAAACAAAGAAATTATTTCAAATCAACTTTATAGTGGTAGTCATGGAGTTATTTAAGACAATTATGGTTGATTGTCACGATTGATAGTGGTTGGGCTTCACCTACATACAGTGGCGGAGCCAGAGGGGGGTCCGGGGTGGCACTGGACACCCCTGACATGCGATTGGCCACCCCAAAATTTTATTTGCTACTGGCAGTTGCTGATGCTGATTTAAAAAAAAAAAAATTACGTTCGCCGGCGCCCGGCAGCGCGGCGCGCGCGCAGTTTTCAAACGGACGAGCAGAGGACGAGAGATGGTTGCAAGATACCGAACTTCACCGAATAAGAAAACATCGTAGCCTATTTGAAGTAAGTTTTTAAGGTTTAGCATCAGGGGGGTTTGCTCCGAATACATTCGGCCTAATACACGCATACAGTAGGCTACCTTGCCGTGTGTACGTTACAGTATACAAATGTTCTAGCTAATGTGAGGATAGGAGATCAAAACGCAGGCAAAGAAGAGCAGAAACAAGTGATATCATAATGCGATCACTAGGACTGTGAAGCTTTATGGGTGTAGGGTGTTGATGGACTCGTTCTACTGTGTTTTGATCATCATTAAATCTGATCTAGATGTAGTCTTTGATAAAAATACGATTTTCTCAGCTTTTTGCTCATGTTGCTTTTTATGAAACTTGCCAACATTCAAGTGGTGATAAAAAAAGACGAAAAAGTGAAAGTGCTTTTATTTTTTTAAAGCACAGGGTCTGTTCTTTCTTTTGGTATGTTCAGATATTCATACAATACATTTTTTTTACTGGAAAGAGTTAAGATAAAAATGTTGGTAATTGGATGATGATTAGAATATGGTTGGAATCATATTTTAAATTTGGCATATTTTTGAACAGGGTCAATTAGAAAGAAAGGGAGAGATAGGCTATAAGAGTTCTTTTTAATAAGCACAAACATAGTCCAGTCATTTTATGAAAAAAGGTTTAACAAATTGCAACAGAAGCAAACTCAAATAATTTTGTATCCTAAATATGTCCTGAGTAAGGAAAAAAAGTCCAGAAGAATCCCATTAGGGGAAAGTTTTGAAAACTGTTTCTGGGGATTCACTTTTTATTTTACCTACCTTTAGTCTTCAGCATTCTCCTTACCATTGTCTCCTGTTCTTTCCTCAGACTCGTCCCCCAGAAACAGTCCCACGGACCCAGCCCCATGCCCAATCTCTTAAAAATTAATAAAGGCTGGTTTCTAAAGTACTTCTTCCTGCCTCTGTGTATTAATGCTCATGGGTAGCCTAAATGGGTTCCATTCAGACCTTAACATTAAGTATTTATAACAAGATTCAACAAGACATTTTCACCTGGCTATACCCAATGTTTAGATCTGTTGTGCAAATTAGCACATACATAATTAGATTATGCACCATTTGTCCATGTTAACAAACAATAAAAAAAACTTTTAATACATTTTTTGTTTGTCTTGATGTAAGTAATCAACTCAGTAATTTTCATGGTGATATCTAAAGGTTACAATTTTTACCCTATTCACGTAAGAAAGAGAATGAATAGGCGTATGAATAGGATATATTTGGGTGTTTTTCTAAACTTTCCCCTAATGGGATTCTACGGGACTTTGTTTTTCCTTACTCAGGACATATTGAGGATACAAAATCAGTTGAGTTTGCTTCTGTTGCAATTTGTTCAAGGTTGACCCCCATTTTGTCTTAAAATGACTGGACTAACAGGCAGATCAGACCCCAGCCCTTGCATCACCACTGGCTAGTCAGAGTCAGTGTGGTCAGATTTCAGGACCAGCAACAGTTCAGAGCATCTACCAGACACAGGCTGTCAATCACATACCCAATTCAGGAATTTAAGTTGAGAAGATTTTGCCAGATTAAAAGGATAGTTCACCAAAAAATGAACACAAAAAAAAAATGATAAATTAAATAATTATAATTAGAAAGAATAATTATAAATTATTATAATGAAAGAATTATGTTGTATTAAATCTTCCTAGGATATGATTTTATATTGATGGGCAATAAAATTGTTTAAATTTTTCAATGTCTGCTTGATGCCTGCTATATCTAATTTTTTTTTTTTTTTTTGTGTAAATGTTAGGGTTTTTTTGTAAATAAATGCAGCAGTTCATAACAGACACATTCTACGGTATCTTATCTTCTTGGTGCTTCAGCTTTGTTTTCTGCAAATATTTTGGATGTTCAACACTTATAGACAGAAACAGAGTGACCCAATTCCTTCCATAAGCTTTTCCATTGTGTGTGTGTGTGTGTGTGTGTGTGTGTGTGTGTGTGTGTGTGTGTGTGTGTGTGTGTGTGTATGTGTATGTGTGTGTGTGTGTGTGTGTGTGTGTGTGTGTGTGTGTGTGTGTGTGTACCCCCGCAAGTAGCAGTGGCCACCCCCTGGCCACCCCATGTATAAAACTCTAGTTCCGCCACTGCCTACATAACAGAACAGGTATACTGTATGGTGGAAAAATATTTTAGTTAAAGATGGCTGTTTTTGAGTTATTTAACAAAATTATTTGTGGTCAGAACTGCAGTAGTCTTGGCAAGCTCGTTTAAGATGGTTAGCATCTTAATACAAATGTCAAGATGAAAAGTGTGATTTAAAATGAGTAATGTGCGCTTTCTGTGTTTATTTATCTGAATATAATTCAGTTGTTTATCTAACTCACAGACACGGACAGGACAACATCATATCTCTCCACACCCAAATGACTACAGAGGTGATCGTTGACAATCATCACATCAACAGCAGCATGATGGAGCAGGTCAAGATCACAGAGTTGCTTAGTATCCACATCACAGATGACCCATCTTGATCTATCGACACCACCAACAGAACCTGGCCAAGAAAGTCCAAAAACCTCTGCATTTCCTCCCACAGTTGAGGAAGGCTCATCTCCCAAAAATCCATCCTCTTAATTTTCTATAGGGGAATCATAGAGAGCCTCTTCCTTCCACCCCCACCCTCCAATAACCTAAGGGCAGCTGATTGACTCTTGCACAAATACACTGGTAGTTTACACTATGATGCCGCTACATTGGTTTATTTTGAAATTTGCTATGAACATTTGACCCCACTTACACACAAATTGCACTGCCTTTTGCTGCTTGTCATGTCATCCACTTACACAATAACACTATATTAATTAGGGATGAGTCACGATTTTCGAATATTCGATTAGCTGATTTTATTATAGAATAGGATGTGCGGGATGATTGTCTTTAAAAAATCCCCATGTTTTAGTTGTGGTTATAAGTTGCAATCCTAAATTCACATAAAATTTTTATACATTTAATAAATATATTCTTAATATTTGTTGTTTTCGTTTCTATGTTTGAGCTTATTTATCTCAATATTAATAACAGTCTGGTTAATTTTGAGTCTTGAATTGTAAACTCTCAAGGGTTGGATTTTTAAATATATATTGGTTGTGTCTATTCAGAATGACTTCTGAGCAGCTACCTTTTTATTTTGGGTATGTCATGTATGCATCACTTGCCAAAATTGGGGCTGACTAGTAAGGGGTTAAACTTATATAAATTAAACGTATGTTTAAATTTTTTAACTTATATTTAAGCGTCACACTGCTCCGCTTTATTCATATGCTCTCATTTTATTAATACAAATAATTTAGTAGCCTATCCTTGCCTTGTTTTTGAATGAATAAATCAAATAGTGTAAAATACATTTCAGAGAATTTTTTTCTCAATCTTTTCCACTGGCCAAATAGTATTTTTAATTGATTTCTATTTTTAATGGAAACAGATAGACCTTGTTGTGCATTATTTGCACGAAACCATTTTCTCAGACAATCTGCTATTATCATAAGCAATTAGTTAAAACATTAAAACACAGCATGCCAGAGGAGAAGTGTTCAAAAGCATTGCATCTACAACAAATATTTATATTTATTGAATATAAAAATGTTGTAACTTCTCAGTAATTATTTCATGTAGTTAAAGTGTTTAACACCATTAATGAGAATGGCATATTTAATCTAAATGTTTATATCAGAGGTAAAACATGTATTATTTTATTTATTTAAACCGTTATTGTGAACATGCACTGTATTTATGATTAGGACTTTACAGAGATTTACGGTTTTACTTCATCTGCCGTTAGACAAGCTATGCGTCAGTTTCACTATATGGCCCAGCTTTCTGGCCACTGACAAAGATTATATGCCTCCGCTGTAGAATCTGTGTTCATTATTTACATTGGTTGTCAAGGAAACGGGAGGTTTTCTAACGTTATGATTAGTACTCCTGCTTCTTTGCCGGTTTAAAAAAGTAAGAGTTTGTAAGGACATTTTGCGTCAAATGTGCATACAACAAAGTTGGAAACAATGTCTATAGTACTTATACGATTTTATTACATGACCTCAGCAAAAAAAAACGTAGACAGCTGTGAGGTAAGTATTAAATTCGTAATTTCGAGGTCCGGCCCACCGCCTATTCAGTTTACATTCGAATATTGTTTACATCCTGTGTTTATATATTTAACGTTAGGTTAGGCCTGTTTATTTCTTAATTTGAGATTCCTTCATCTCTCCTTATAATTTCTTTGGTGAATTTAAATCGAGGTGTAATAACGCTCTACTTTAGCTCAATGTTATGTTTATAATATAAGTTTAGTTACGATGAGCCAAGTGTTTATATTTCCTCTTCACAATTTAAATTAGGCCTAGTTAGCAAACGCACTTGATATCTTATTACTGTTAGATCGACCCGTTATGGGGTATATCAGTATTAGCTGAGCCTTAATGCCAATTGATTCTGTGGGAGTGTCTCTTAGGTTTACCTTAAGTGATTCTCCGAGTTGTCTCTGTTGTGGCGACAGTTTTCCCGGTTTTGCACTGCTGTCTCCCTTATGGAGACTTTGTTTTGGTGTATGTGGGTACATGGGGTTATGTATGTGTATGGGTGGGAATTTGGGGAGGTCACTCACCCTGGCTTTCTGGTTTTCTTATTTTTTCTAAATGTGTTCTGCTAATGTTAATTTGAATCCTAATACGGGCAAGCCAATTCGTTTTCTCACTTGGAATATACGAGGGTATGAGCAATCCTGTTAAAAGATCCAGGGTTTTTACCCATCTGAAGCGGCTTACCGCTGACATTGTGTTTTTGCAGGAAACCCATCTTAGACTTAAAGACCATCATAGGCTCCGGTCTTCCTGGATAGGTCAGATCCACCATTCCAATTTTTGGAGTTGCTATTTTAATTGGTAAAAAAGTTAAATTTCTATCTAGTGAGGTTATTGCAGATAAAAATGGCAGATATCTCATAGTGGCAGGCACATTAATGCAGACCAAGGTGTTGCTTGTCAACGTTTATGCACCTAATTTTGATGATGTTGATTTTGCCAATACTTAGCAGCATACCTCATTTAAACACCCATTTGTTGATTTTTGGAGGGGATCTGAATTGTGTGTTTGACCCAGTGTTAGACAGATCTAGTCCCCGCACAATATCCCAATCTTCTATGTCCAAATCCTTCGCTGATTTGATGACTCAGAGTGGTTTGGTGGATCCTTGGAGGCATCGTAATCCCTCAGCTAAAAAGTTTTCTTTCTTCTCCCAGGTACATCAGTCTTACTCAAGAATTGATTACTTTTTTATAGATAACAGTATTAATCGTTGTGTTGTTTCCACTGATTATTCAGCCATTCTAATATCCGATCATGCTCCATTGTTTCTTGATGTTCAATTATCCATACATAAATATACTGCACCGCTTTGGAGACTAAATTCTTTATTACTGGCAGATAAAACATTTTGTGATTTTATTTTCTATTATAGTTTCTTTCTTTTAATCAGAATGAGGCTACATCATATTCACTGCTTTGGGAGTCATTGAGAGCATTTCTCAGGGGACAGATTATCTCGTATTCCTCCTACTCCAATAAAAAACATAAAACAAGGCTGTTAGAACTTTTGGTAGCTATCGGTAACCTTGATCAAGAATGTGCATCTGACCCCTCCCCAGAGCTATTTAAGAAGCTTCTTGATCTCCAGACAGAGTTCGATCTAATTTCATCTAAAAGCGCAGAGCGAATGTTATTATTAACTCGTGGTACTTTTTATGAACACGGTGATAAAGCTAATTGGTTATTGGCACACCAGTTAAAACGGCAATCCACCTCGCGTCTCATACCCCAAATTAAGAATTCTTCTGGTATACTTGTCACAGATCCTAAGGAAATTAGTGCGTCGTTTAAGTTATTCTACTCTGCTCTGTACAAATCAGAATTTCCGACAAATACCACTAAGATGAATCAGTTTCTGGATAACCTTGAAAATCCTACTATTGATTGTGATCGTGTGAAGGAATTGGATGCTCCTCTTTCCTTGGAAGAATTACTGCTTTCTATTAAAGCAATGCAGTCAAATAAAGCCCCTGGTCCTGATGGATTTACAGTAGAGTTTTTTAAGAAATTCAGTGATAAATTGGCCCCTTTACTTTTGCAGATGTATAATGAATCTTTGGAAAACGGTTTACTACCTCCCACACTTACTCAAGCATCAATATCTCTTCTCTTAAAGCCTGACAAGGACCCTAACCTCTGTGGCTCTTATAGACCTCTTTCCTTACTAAATGTTGATGTAAAGGTATTGGCTAAGACTATTGCTCTTCGTTTGGAGAAGGTTTTGCCTAGTATTATTTCTGAAGAACAGAATGGCTTTATTAAAGGACGCCATTTATTTTATAATATTCGTACTCTATTAAACATAATTTATTCGGCCCAAACAACAGATTTACCTGAGCTTGTAATATCATTAGATGCTGAGAAGGCTTTTGACAGGGTAGAGTGGGGATATTTATTCGCCGTATTAAAAAAATTTGGCTTTGGAGATAAATTTATAAATTGGGTGAGATTATTATATACATCACCACAAGCTTGTGTTCAAACAAATGAAATCCGCTCTGAATATTTTCCATTAGAGCGAGGGACGCGTCAGGGTTGTCCCCTGTCACCATATTTGTTCGCCTTGGCTATTGAACCGCTCTCCATTATGTTACAATCCTCCACCTGTTTTAAAGGTGTTTTTCGCAATGACATTGAACATCGTTTATCTTTATATGCGATTTATTGTTATATGTATCCGACCCAGTAGCCTGTCTTCCTACCATTTTGTCCACTCTTAAAGCGTTTAGTTCTTTTTCTGGATATAAAATTAATTTACAAAAGAGCAAATGTTATTCCATTAATACAGCGGGTTTATTACTTCAACAAACTGACTTGCCCTTTAATATCAGTCACTCTGGCTTCAAATATCTTGGTATTAATCTGACACGGACATTTTCCGGTCTTCTGTCTGCTAACTTTTCCCCGCTTTTGGCTAAAATTAAATCTGATCTCCAGAGATGGAATAATCTACCTCTTTCCCTTATTGGGAAGATCAATGTTATTAAAATGAATGTTTTACCTAAATTTCTTTTTTTGTTTCAATCAATTCCTCTATTTTTACCTAAATATTTCTTTTACTCTTTGACAAAATGATAAGTTCCTTTATATGGATGATTCACTTCCTGCTCAGCTACTGTTCGGACGCTCTTGCTTACTGCTCCGCGCTTTGCTCTATCGCTTTTACATTTTATCTCCTATTTTTTTATATTTTATTTCCTTTATTTTATTTCATTTTATCAACTAATTTTAACTTCAGCAAATCAGCACAGTGCTCATACGACAAAGTTTGGATTACTACAAAAACTGAGAATTCTTTTACACGACCAGCTTATATTCCGGGAAAGGAAAACAAAACTGCCTACAAGGATGAGAGAAAATGCCTCTTCTGGAATCTACTTGCTGCACCAACTGCCACAGACTTCTACAAAGGATTGCAGTTCTTGAAACAAAGTTACTTACGGGACCACCAAACCAGACGGAGCACACAACAGAGCTTCGTCATGGACACCCTCAGCATACCGGTGAGTCCCATGAAATTAGTGCTCCTCGACAGGTAGAGAAACAAGCCGATCGACTTACTAATCGATGGCACAAACAGGGAGCGAGACCCAAAGGCACTCGAGACATCAGATTGTCACGAGCATCACATATTGCCGCAGTAGCATCCTCTACCCCAGATACAGCTCTGACAAGGATTGCAAACACTGGTCTACTACCACCGCCTATACATCTTGAGAACAGATTTGAAGTACTAATGAATGTAAATGAGGAATCCCCAAACGTGATGAATGTGATCGAACACAGACTGAATGGGCCAGTAGCTAACACTGATGCTAACTGGCGCTCAAGGTCGAGCAGACAGCGGCACTCAGCTCAGAGCGCAGCCGAGCCCAGGACTCTGATAGTGGGGGACTCCATAATCAGAAACATTAGCGGCAGGGATACAACTACGTGCTGCCTTCCACAAGCAACAACTTCTGATGTAAACAGGGAACTTCAGAACATTCTGATGAAACATAAGACTGCAAATCGACTCATCATTCATGTGGGGAAGAATGATATTCATAAAGAGCAGTCAGAACTCCTTAAGAAGGATTTCCATGAACTTTTTGAAACACTTAAAAGACTGAAAGTCCAAACATTCATCAGTGGACCTCTCCCAGCAAGAGGAACAAACCGGTTTTCACGGTTACTTGGGCTTAATACGTGGCTGCAAAAAACCTGCAATATAAAAGCAGTGAACTTCATTGACAATTTCAATCTTTTCTGGAGTCAGAGACAACCGTTTCATCGGGATGGCCATCACCCAAACAAACTTGGTTCAAGAGTGTTAAAGGACAATATCTACTTCTCCCTCAATCATCCTTCTGCAGTGTGTGCCAATCCACTCAATCTGAACAGCACACACACACCAGGACACACAGTATGAATGACCACGGGACTTCACTTCAGCAGCAAAATGGACATGATAACACCACTCCACCACAACAACCTCTGCTCACGGACACAATCTCAGCTGAACCCTGCCCACAGAGCTCACCACAGACAGACATATCAGAACTGCTTGAAGATTCAACACCCAAGGACGACTTCCTGGAAAACAGCCAGGGAAGCCAGGACAGCATATCACAGCCTCCGATAACATCAGAGCAACAGCCCCTTTCACCAGACACGTTAACCCTCTCCCCAGCATCGCCACTTCTGTGCTTCTCACAGAAAATGGAAGAACTGGTGCATGCTGGAACCAGACTATCCCACTCTTTTGCTGCAAGCCCCCAGATACCAACCAAAAAAAGACAGGCACCATTACCACCAAAGCCTGCGGGCCCAGCTCGCCCTCCCCCTCCTGTGAGAGCTCTTCGGCCTCTGCCACAACGCCAGGGCCCACACCCTCCTCCATCTGCTCGAGGTGAACCAAAAACAACTGATACCAGCTCTCAGTGATATGTGTCGGGTCCCCGTTTTGATAACAGTAACTTTCTCAAATGTTTACAGAACAAACGGGAACCCAGTGTGCCTGTATCTTTCTCTATTGCTGTTCTATTACAAGATAGAAAGTCTAAGGCCTTCAATAGCCGTACAGCAAACCTAACTAATCTGGTGCCTATTACACGTCAAACTAAGATTGATGTGGGGAAAAGTAAGTCTGTTAAGTTAGCACTCTTTAACATCCGCTCACTTAAAAATAAATCACTTCTAGTCAACGACTTAATCACAAACAATCTGGATTTTATGCTTCTGAATGAAACCTGGCTAGAAGACAGCTGCAGTGCAACAGTCCACAATGAAGCAGCCCCTCCTAACTTTACTTTTATGAGTGTCTGCAGAGCTGTTAAGAGAGGTGGGGGTCTAGCTGCTCTTTTTAAAGATATCTATCAATGTAAGCAAATATCATTTGGGAATTACTTGTTTTTCGAATATCTGGGTATTGTGTTAAAAGGTGCTCCACGCATTTTACTTATCATTATTTACAGGCCTCCAAAATACTCTTCAGCCTTTGCTGAGGACTTTACAGAACTATTATCAACAATTACATCAGAGTTTGACTGTTTTGCCATTGCTGGAGATTTTAACATCCACATAGATAGTGCAGAAAACAACATGGCTAAAGAAATCAAAAGTGTTTTAAAAACTTTTGATCTGACTCAGCATGTACATGGACCCACACACAATCGTGGACACACTCTAGATTTACTTATCAGTAAGGGTCTAAACATTTCATCGATTGTTATTAAGGATGTAGCACTGTCTGATCATTTCTGTATTTTCTTTGATATATTGATCTCTCCTGCCATTGAAGCTAAATCTGTGTCTGTCAAGAAGAGATGCTTAAATGAGAACACTAGTGTACTATTTATGAAGGCTATATCCTTAACACCAAGTATATCTGCTGACTCTGTTGATTTTCTCCTTGATTCTTTTAACTCAAAAGTTAAAAGTGAAATTGATGATATTGCTCCTGTCAAAGTCAGGAAGAAGAGTGGCAGACAAAAAGCACCTTGGAGAAACTCAACAGCAGTGCAAAATATGAAAAGACAATGCAGAAAAGTAGAGCGCATGTGGCGGCAAGACAAAACTTGTAGTCCATTATAACATCTACAAAGACAGCATCCATGCTTTCAATATGGAACAAGGCAAAGCTAGACAGACTTTCTTCTCAAATATTATAAACAGTAATTTAAACAACACACGCACTCTTTTTGCTACTGTAGAGAGACTTACAAACCCCCCAAGCCAGATTCCCAGTGAAATGCTCTCAGACAACAAGTGCAGTGAGTTTGCTTCTTTCTTCTCTGAGAAAATCAATAATATCAGAAAGGTGATCAGCACATCCTTGAGTTGCCCTGGGGTCAGACAAAATTGGGTCCCGCGGCGGCAAAATTGGGATGTGTATTTGCTGCCTTTTACCGCTGAGTGGCGCTGTAATCACAGACTTTGAAAAGTGTCAGTTTATTCTCTTTATGACGTAATCTACAGATAAATTCAAGATAAATATTGTGGTTAAACGAATTCAAATTCATTAAATTTAAACAAAGTAGACACACGTTAACATTGTGTGCCCAGTTTTTCTATAATTTAGAAAGGCTATGTGTCAATAGGTTACTTGTCATTTACTTCGTGTTATTTTAATGTGTTTGTAGATTTATTAACTGAAACATAACAGTGAAATAAATTAAAATAATTTACCGTAAAATTAAAACATTTTCAGGACTTGCAGTTACTAACCGATGTTAGTCGGTTTAAGCATTCTTTGTTATATTCAGAATTAAATAGGCTTACATGTTGTTATGATTATCAATTGAATTCTTTAATAAATAATCAACCACAATGCCTATTACTGCCGCAGCAAAAATAAACCAGTCGAATTTCAAAGTCGTTCGCGAAATGACTAGGCTATACCGGGTGGCGCAAGTGACAGGGCAAAACAGCAGCAACTGCGGCATTTTAAAAGGTAAGTTTCCTATCTGTTTATTTAAAAAATAAAAAATAAAATAAAAACATGGCGCAAGATCTTGTAAAAAAAAAAAAAACTTTTTTCATTATTTGAACAAAAATGAGACTGATTGAATATGTAAAATACAAACAAAGCAGAGAATAAAACAAACTTTTAGGGAAAAAAATATAGGCCTATTATGCTACAACAGAATTGGTTAACATTAGCGAAAGCAAAATATGTAAAAATACATTTCAAACAAAATAAAACAAAACAAATTCGTGGCCGAGTGGTAGGCTACAACTTACGTTTCAATAATTCAGATGACACGGGTTCAAATCCCGAACAAACATGGGCTACTTTTTTATTATTAATGCAGAGAGATTTGATAGTTCTAAAATATTGCTACACCATATTGTTTTTTTCTCCTATAGCCTATATTAAATATTTTATATTTATAAAATAAAATTACCATTCATTTCCATTTTACATTAGGGACAATTTTTATCCAACAGAATGGCTGAATTAACATCTGCATAATAATAATAATAATAATAATAATAAATCAATAAATAAACAGCACAAGGTCTTGTAAAAACACTTTTTTTTTTTTTTTCGACACATAATTTCGAGACAGTAAATTGCCAATGTTAAAAAAATAAACAAATAAAAAAGAATATAACAAACTTTTAAAACAGAGAAAATAGTAGACCTAGGCTATTCAGACGATAGCTCTGTGGTCAATGCATTAACAATAGCCTCTCGGAGCTTCAAACGATCTGAGATCGAATCTCAGTGTAGCCGACAGTGTTTATGTTTTTCCGTTCTTGATGCTTAAATATGCATCTGTTTATTAAAGTCAATCATCTTGTTTAATTATCAATTGTACATTACAACATAAATTTGCTACATTCCAGTTGAGCCGCTGCAAAGACGACACATCTGATGAAGGAAGACTGTCAGCCGATTGCACCAGAAAATGAAGATGATGAAGCTCGTCTTTAATCTGCTAAATTATTTTTTTTGTGTGTGTGAATCATTCACGAGATTGAGATGACTGACAGTGATACCCGGCCATAGCAACGGAAGACATTTTTCAAAACAGATCGAACAAATCAGAAACATACTTTCAATACTTGCTTTCAATTAAAAAATAAACAATGAAAATGTAAAAGAAAACCCATCGCACATTTCAAGGTATGAATAAAGTGTCGGGACAGTTTATTTATTTAAACAGGGTTGCATCGATAGAGTTTATTCCCTTTGTGATGCAAAATAAGAAATCTTAAATCTTACAGAATCTTATTCTTGCAACATTTTAAATTTCTATTGTCAAAGAAATTGCAGCTAAATTAAAAAAATGAAAACGGTACAAAATGAAAAAAGTTCAAAGCAACAAATTAAGAACAGGCGTTTTTCTTTGCCTCTCTCTCGCACTGGATCTTTTTTTAGTAAGTTTGGTCTCCCTCACTGCGTGCGGCGGGTCTTTCTCGAAATTAAGCATTTCAGCGTAAAAAAACACCATACAGCTGATAATACTGTAGCCTATATGTCGCTGTGTGTCATCCACACAAATCACGAAAGAAAAAACTGTAACAAATAAGCTTTTGTTCCTTCAAAGATACAACATGCCTTGCTGAATTCACCTTACAATAAAACGAGGTGGGTCGCGAATTAAAGAGCTCTGTATCTGCTAAATTGAAATTGTGTGTGGAAAACCTTTAAATACAATCAATAAAACTACAATATATAATTTAATAAGATATAGGGCCTACTGTACATAGGCTATGGACTTTTGGAGATTTTGAGATTAATCCTTAAAAGAATTTTGCCTTTGCTTGCTCATCAGGCTGGCTCCGACACTCTCCATATGAAAGACGGAACATTAACACCTCTGTCCTGCACCCCCACGATAAAGCAACTATGCCTGCTCCAACCCCCCCACAGGCTAGCTGAGTTTGCAAAACAAAACAAAGAGTTTGCCACTCGTTGTGGTGTGCCAAAACACTTAATTATAAACTTCAATATTTCATTCAAAACAATCTCAAAACGCTTTGTGACATTTTGAAAAGCCGTGGATGCATTACTGCCACTGGAACCATGAACGCAACAGAATACTGGTTCTGATTTTATTGTTTGTCGTTTAAACGTCATATATATATATATATATAAAAAAATTTAACAACTGCTTTTGAGATTACGATTGGAATTATTATAGGCTACAGAAGTAAAGTCATTGTATAATATTTGTTCCTTAGTGTAAAATGGAAATGCATGGTGATTTTATTTTGTAAATAGGCTATAAGCAAAAAACTATGTTTTAGAACTAGACAAATCTCTCTGCATCAACAATAGACTATAAAATGCATTAATAGGCTAATATAAAAATATCAGTAGTCCAAGTTAGTTCGGGATTCGAACCCGTGTCATCTAAATGATCGTAACGTAAGTTCAACCACTCGGCCACGATTCACTCGTTGCGACATGGCCTAACGTTCCAGTGTGTGTTCGCTCACACGAGCAAGAAGCGCTCTTCATTCAAATGAACGCGCCGCCGCGTTTGTCGAACACTAATTCAACATGCCAGAATAAAACCTGGCTTTAGAACAATGCATAGCGCCACTCGTCGTGGTGTGCCAAAATTTTTTACAATAATTTAGTTTCATTTATTTCAGTGTTAATGTTTGAGTTAAAAAAAAATCCTCTACAAATTAAATTAACACAAAGTCGGCTATAAGAGTCCTTTATAGACTACGTAAAAAAGCAAAGGGCTTACAGTCTTAACATTTAGGCTACTTTGCTTAAATTCGATACATTTATTTTCAGTAGGGCCTAATAAATTTGTAGGGATGTAATTTCAGTATGCTTTACCAACGCTATGTATTCAATTAAAGTTCCAAGAGGTCTGGTCTCTATATTTCCTTCCCAGCTGACACTAATATGCAAGTGCACAGCAAAAATCACAACTTGTGCTTGCTGCGAACGCAAGTTATTTAAGGTGTCTCAACTGTACACAGTCTACCCTACAGTGTGAATTCGTTACAAGGTTTCATTTAATTAAATTAATGTGCAGCAATTTGTACAAATAGAGTCTATAGGCCTACTATACTGTTGTAGCCATTAAATAATCTCATTTAGTATCATATTTGTTAAAATATTATAATGTTATTTTTTTTCCATCTATGTTGAATATGAAAAGTGAACAGCACGAGTAAGATAGGATGCATTAGCCTATATCGAGAGATGGATATGGAGTGGGTCAGACATGATTTTGACCACTTCATTAAGTCTTGTTTAGTAGAAACCTTTCTTTAAAGTGAATTTCGTTTTCTATAAATTGTATCTTAATTTTAATCAATTTTTCATCAACCAATTGCCTGGATTTAATAAGTAAGAGAAGCAAATATAACAGACACTAATCATGGAGGCGCCCGCGCAGTCAATTGCATTGCACGTCAGCTGGAGCGCATCTCATCCTCCTAACTTAACGAAGCTCAGTGTATGCCTCACACAGACATGAGAAATACATCAAATACACAAAGCTTGAAATGTCTTCAAACGAAATAATTCAAAACGAAAAGAAAAAGGCTACTCTCTGATTATGTCTTTATGTGCATTTCTCTCTAGGTGCGTTCACTACAAATATGGCGATCGTCAACTTCATCTTTGCAGTCGACACTGTCAGAAAACACTAGTTTATTGATAAAAATCAATGCACGCATCACCGGATTTACAAATACACATCTTGCTTGTTGCACGCACACATATTATGTCGAAAAAACTAAATATTATGTTGAAATAACATAATTATTAATAATACATCTTTTAGAATATTTGATTAAATGCTGATTGTTGCGCTTGTTCAATTTAATAAAATTAAAACTTTAATTGTGATGATTAAAATAATTGAAAATTAAATATTTAGTGGCCAAGTTTTGCTAATTTATTATATAGGCTATTATATGCCTATTGCCTATATTAAGTAGGTCATATTAAGACAAGGCATATATGAAGTTATTTTAGCTGTTATGAGAAAAATAAATCTAACGAAATCTAAAATCTAAATCTAATAAATCAAAAAAAAATAATTCTAACGCCAATTCAACATGCCAGAATAAAACCTGATTTTTGAACAATGCGTAACGCCACTCGGCCTGGTGTGCCAAAACACTACATTTTAAACTTCAATGTTTAATTCAAAACAATCTCAAAACGCGTTGTGACATTTTTTTAAAGCAGTAGCCTAGCCTATATACATTAAGGGCATTGAAACCAGGATCTTAACTAAAACGCGTTCCGCGTAATCTCTCAAAAATTATGCCACACTACTCCATGTATTTTATTTTTTTTAAGGACTGCTTTTGAAATCACTATACAATTGTATCGCTCACGAGAACTCTTCATTTATCTAATTCCTCAATAGAATAGTAAAAATATTCAGCGTCATTGCTCCTAATATCGTCTCTATTTTTAACTTTTGATTCTATTTTTTCAGTTCTAAAATTGATTCTATCTTTGGTTCTATTCTGTTGTAGCCTAATAGGCCTATTTATATATATATGAAAAATATGCCTATTAGGCTTAGGGTTTTATATTTAACCCACTTACATTTTAAAATACGGCAATTGCTGCTGTTTTGCACAATGTCCCTTTGCGCCACCTGGCGGTCATTTCGGGAACGACTTTGAAATGCGGCTGGTTTATTTTCGCCACGGCGGCTGGCGCGGTGGTAATAGGCATTCTGGTTGTCCACCATCTGTAATCTTTCTTTGTAAAAACTGAAGTATACATTTTATCATACATATTTCAAAGTTAAGGATTCATTACTTTGAATATAGCCTAGGCTACATTGGAACAAACACATAATAACATATTATTTGATTACTTTATTTTTGACAAAACATACTATATTTAACATATGAGCAAAAATTGGCAAACAAAAGCTTATTTGAGGTGGCAGATATTTTACAGTAAAAATTTATAATCTATCCAAAACTAGTCAACGAAATGTTGTCTTTCATATGTCTGTAACGGTCTTTCGTTTATATAAGAAATATAAATGTTAATTTGCAGTTTAATACGTTGCTTATACAAATACATTTTATTTCAACATATTTCAGATTTTTACTCATCTCAGTATAGCAATATAGTTTGCTAAAAGCGGATCATTCATTCACACACAGAAACACGATTCAAATTTAAACCGTCTTTTTGCGAGTTGTGGTAAACAGCGCGCATCTCTGCAGTTCATTCATTCACACACAGAAACGCGATTCACTTGAGAATGAAAAAACTTACAACAGTATTCCTCAGCTCAGCTGCATCCGTTGCTCCTCGAAATACCCGCACTTCTGAGGTACATTTTCCATTATTATTATTACGATAGTATTATTCCTCACAGCGCCGCGAGACGGTGTAAACAAGTACAATGATCTGAATTAGGGGTGGGCGATATCTCGATGTTTACGATATATCGAGATATTTTTTAAACTCGATATGGATTTTGACATATCGTATATATCGATATATTGTTTATATTTAATTCTGATTTCGCCAATTTGCTTGTTTGCCTTCTCTGTGCTGTGCTCGCCCCCGCCCTCCTCCGCCTCCTTGCTTTTGTTCCCCCTCCCCTCGCGTGTTGTCTCATTCAACCAAGTCCCCCGAGTCCGGTCAGGCACACCAATCTTTCCCCGCCCAGCGAGTGCTTGAAGTGCGTCAGAAACAGCGCGCGCGCGATCAGTTGTTGTTGGTAATTTTTTGTGTAGCGTCGCCTCTCGCCGCATTGCTTTTGTTTGAGGGCGCACTCACACTTAACATGCTCCCCTGTAGAAACGGGCCTGGCAAAGTTTCCTGATTGTGACGGATGGCCGAATTTACATGACACATTATAAATTAGCATTAGCCTACCTATTCTGCTATAGATACAGTGCCAAAAAGAAGAGAAGAGGATAAAGGTGGATAAAGACAGAGGTAAAGTGATGTAATGAATGAACAGTTTATCTAATTGCATAGTAGTACTGTAATTTAATGGCAGTTATTTTTACCTTAAACTTTATGCTAGCAGTTGTTCTGAGTTCTCCAGAGGCCCCAGACAGTGTGATTTTGTAACAATCATGTCAATTTTTAGATAAATTTTTATCACTTTTTTTTTAAATGAATGTTTTACTCTACAGTTGTGCAGTTTTTGGGGGATATATGGCCGTTTTTTTATTTATTTGCCAAAATTATTAATGATATTTCTATACAGGTTTATTAAAAATAGTGCAATGTGTATTATTTCTTCCTTTATTTTACAGTTAAATTATTATTTTTGTATACAGGGATTTTTTTTTTTTTTAATGTCGCAGAAGCACTTTGTTCCTACATGAACAGCCTACCTATTTGCACGTCAATAAAAAAAGACTTTGTGGTATTTGGCATATTTGTTTTTTCAGTAGTTTTTGGGGGGTTATTTTTCCTGTAAAGATATCGAGATATATATTTTATATCGAGATATAGCAAAATATATCGAGATATATTTTTTGCTCCATATCGCCCAGCCCTAATCTGAATAAACTTGATGTGTTTTCTCGAGCTGATTTGGGGGCATTCACAGTTTGCATGGATTGCCTCAGTCATTTGCGTTTGAATAGCGCGCGCTCTCCGTGGGCGGGGTAACATTAAAACTTAATGAGCTGAGATGAGAACGACTGACATCTCTCTCTTTTCATACAGATTACATAAACCGAGAATATTTGTTTTTTATAAAAATTACTTCATTTAAAAGAAGAGAATTCAAGCTTCATGCCTGTGTGTCTGTATGCCTGTTTGACTGAGTATTTGCTGAGTTACAGTTCATTTTCGGACGCGTTTCAGAATGGACTTCACTGACAGAGAGAAAGCAGAACTCGCATCATGTTTATTTTTCTTTATTTGGCAAAAAGCACAACACTTTGTTTTTATTGTGAGTATACACAAAAATAATACACACTTAACAGGATCGATTGATGTATGAAACTGGTTTGTAAGATCAAAGTCAACAGAGTATTTGGAGTCTCGTTTGAACTGATAAGAAAAAAAGCGAGCAAATCACGCCGGCGTGATTGTCGACCCCAGGGGGTTAAAGAGGCAGCAGTCTAATAAACCTGCTGACGATTGCTCCATTAATGTGAATCAAACAACAAAAGGCAAAGAGAAAATCAGTCGCAGCTCTTGAATGAATAATTTTGGCTTTTATAAGCTTTAATCTATCTATGATAAACTATGCAGTGTTATTTTACATCTGACTTTATTAGATGTCTTTTTAGCCCATATTACTCCGGAACAGTAATGTCAGTAGACATTACTGAAATTAAAGCACTGGGTATATAATTTGTATATTTGTTTTATCGTATACTTTTTTTTTTGTTTGACCATGTGTTTGTACTTTGTTTTTAGTGTCCTATGTCTTCTGTATATAAAACACAAAAGTCTGCATAACATACATGTTTTATTTGTTTTGTTAAAGCATTGCTTTTTCTTTTGCTATAGATATTTATTTTACATATCAAAATATAAAGCAATATTAATTATGTTCTAAATATTTTTTTTCCCTTTTCTTTAATATAACAAAAAGAACCGATAAGAATACCGTTAAAGTACCGGATCGATAAGCAGGGATGCAAACACATGTATAGTCAAAAAAGAGAGAGGTTATCGAAGCCCTCGCCCCGTGGCAAATATCCACATACTTACATAATTGTGATGAATTTAATCATTTGTAAGTCATCATTTTGCAGTGTAAGATTACAGTTAACACCTTTAAATGTTACATAAATGTATTATGTATTTTTATTAAACTTAGTGAGTGTATAAATCAGCAACAAAAAAAGTAATTCTTGAAAAAATCTGCATAGTCATTTTATAAAATCTAAACATGTTAATAAAAACAAATTACTATTAGTACTCTTATAAAATTCAATCAGGCAATCATACATTTCACAATTTTATATTTATATATGAATGTCAAGAATTCAGAAGTTTATACAGTATATTTCTAAAACCTACACTACACTACACAGTAATAATATACAATTAAATTATGCTTATTTTAAATGTATTGTGCAGGCTAGGTATAAAAAAATATAGGCTTTTAATAATCTTTCAGTGCGCAAAACCATGATAATATGAAACGCTTCAAAACAGAGCGCACAAAGCGTGTATGCGCATCGCGGGTGCAGAATGATGTGCTCAAAGCAACATGGAGTCACAGTGTGCTGCGCTGCGCATTTAAAAGTTCACGCCACAGCACAAAGCGAAGAAATATCGAGCGCACAAATCCTACCTAGTGTATATCTGTCCAACAGTTTATTGATCATTTGTTTCTTCACAGTTTTAAATTCCAGTTATTGTGCGTTTGATGCCGATTCATAGCCCTTGTGATGTGTGTGATCTAACTAACAGGCACATGGTAGCGAGTCGTTTAAAAACAGCAACAAACATAAAATACAAATACACAAAAATAAAGTCATTTTATGCAAATCCACAGCCTTTTATCTACAGATCAAGCATTATAATGTGAATATATCATATTGGAGAGAGTTTTACCGTGCATCCTGCTGTAACCGGACGAGGCGCGCGCGCTGTTTGAATACTGAATGGAGAATGAATGACAGCCGCAGAGGAGGGGGAAAACGAGGTTTCCGTAAACTTTAATTTAATTATGTAAATAGTCTTCTGTCCCTCACATTAAGCTATGGAATGGCTTCAGATGACTTTGTGAAATTATAATCAGACCCTCTCAGACCCAAGTCACCCAAACTGACGTCAAAAAAGCGCGAGGCGCCGAAAAGCGCGCTGTTTGCATCCCTGGATAAGGAGTATCGGTAAGAGTAGTAATACCGTTAAAACCTTAACGATACCCATACCTAATGGTGAGGAGCAAAGAGTTCGCTCAGAGTTGGAGTAAATCACTCCGCAGAAGTAGCAGTGCTTCGCCTTCTGAGAATATAGTTCCCAGTATGTATACGGTTAGAAGATGGCTGTGTCTCATGTGACCTTGTTATTTGTACACGCTGTGACTATACAAATCACAACATGTAAATAGGAAAATGTTGGCGTTATTTTGTCACTTATTGGGAGCAGTATGCTAGCTGGAGCCGTTTAACTCCAGTCTTTGTGCTAAGCTAGGCTAGTGGTGGGTGCGTCAGACAGTTACGGCACGCACGGAGATGAAAAGGGTATGTATGGACTTATCTAACTCTGGGGGATACGGTGAAGCTTAACCCTCTGGGGTCTGGGGTGTTTTTGGGGTCCTTGAGATGTTCTGACATGCCCTGACATTTGTGCTTTTTTCAGTTGCTTATAAACATATTAATGGCAAAGGTGTAAATTCACTCTATATAGCACAAACAGGACTTCCATAATATGTGAGCCACATGTATGTACATGTTTTCATTTTTGAGAGAATAATGTTTATGCATGGTTATCGAAAAAACTAAAAATTAAAGTTTCTGAAATAAGGCCACAAAACACATACTAAATATGTGGCAATAAGACTTTTGACTAATGGATTTCAATCGCCTAGTGTTTTTTCTTCAAAATGATATGAAAATCATCCTGCCTAATCATCCACAAAAAAACGATACATTGATTTTAGTTTTGTGAAACACTTTTAGTTTGGAAAGCCAATATGCGGATGGGGCGTAAATGCTCCAACAGCATCATGCATATGTAGTAGTTCACACCTGGTGAGACTACGTCCCTGCATACTTAATGAGCCATTCATTCAGGTGTGTCACTATAGCTAACTTAAATATACAAGCTTCATAAAAATGATCATTCTAGGAGAAAATTTCAGATGGCATTTAGAGGCTTTTGCATCTGAACTCTTCATATATACACACACACATATATGCATGCATAATCTTTTCAAAACTAGTCAACGTCTTTCAAAACTAAAGTATACATTTTATCATACGTATTTCAAAGTAAAGGATTCATTAGTTAGTTGATGACTTTATTTTTGACAAAACACATACAGTATATATTCCTCATCTCAGTATAGCAATAGAGTTTGCTAAAAGCTGTTCATTCAATACAGCAGTATTTGAAAATCGATCATATTTTGTAAAATTACATTTATATTTGCATTTATGTCAAAACCTAGACACTTTTAAACATCAAAAGGACATTTATTAATATGTAGTCGTGTCAAAATGACAAATAAACAGATTTTCCTATTCAATTTTGCATGGAAACGCTTCCAAGACGCTTGCGTGTCGCGTGAAAAATAGGCGTCGGTTCTATTTCTAGAATGCACGCGTTTTCCACGCGGCTCGTGCCGCGCCTGAGACGCGCGTCTCACACAGGCAGTGTGCAAACTCTAAACTGTTAACATGGATGGGAGCCGAAATAAAAACGGACACGCCACGCAGCTGAGACGCTTACGCCACGCATCCAGTGTTTCACCGGCCTTATCCAGCGGATGTGGGCGTTTCACAGGTTTGTATGGATCGCCTCACATTTGCGTTTGAATAGCGCGGTCTCCGTAGGCGGAGTCACATTAAAACTTAATTAGCTGAGATGAGAACGACTGACATCTCTCTCTTTACATACATATTATATAAACTGTGAATATTTGTTTTTTATAAAAATTACTTCATTTGAAAGAAGAGAATTCAAGCTTCATGCCTGTGTGATTGTATGCCTGTTTGACTGAGTATTCGCTGAGTTACAGTTCATTTTCGGACGCGTTTCAGAATTGACTTCACTGACGGAGAGTAGGCAGAACTCGCATCATGTTTATTTTTCTTTATTTGGCGAAAAGCACAACACTTTGTTTTTATTATGAGCATACACAAAAAAAATACACACTAAACAGGATCGATTGATGTATAACACAAGCATATAAGATAAAAATGTTTTGTTTTTTGTTTTTGTTTTTTTGCACTCATACGGAAAAAAACGAGCCTATCGCGCCGGCGCGATAGCCGACCTCAGGGGGTTAAGTCCCAAAAAGTCGGCGTGTTCCTGTAAGTTGTAAAGAATGTCTGCAGTGACATTTTTGCAAAGAATGTTTGCAAAAAAAGAACACCGAAGGTTTAAATATCTTGATATTTCTTTTGTTTAAAAAATAATAACGGAGTTGAAAAGCAATAACACTAGAATACAATTGTTTTTGTAAATAAAAAATGTTGGGGGGGGGGGGGGGCTTGCCATTTGACATTCGAATATTCGTTTTTTTGTTGTTGTTTTTTTGCACACCTGGCATCCCCCTCGAAACGGTTCTCATTCGCGCTTGAATGTGTTTAACACTATAAAATCTGGCGAAATACAATACTCTTTTTTACAATTATCTTATATAGCCTAGCCATTTTTTAATAGGATGGACAGTTGAAGGAACCCAACCTTGTTATACTTAATAAATATATTTGCTTCTTCTTGGCCAACTAAAGTGTTCCTGCAACGGGAGTATTCTCTGGCTAGAGCGCAGAACAGCGGAGTTTGTATGGACATAAGTGCATGCCTGAGCTTGTGTTTTGGGTTAAGCTGCGTTGCTTTGACATTGTGGAAAATAGAATAGAAACAAAATGTATTAGCCTTTTTACCCGTTATTATCAATCTAAATTAATCTCATTTTTAATTTAACTTAATTTAGTTTTTCTTTATTTAAATTTCGTTTTTCTTTATTTAAATTTCGTTTTTCCTTATTTAAATTTCGTTATTTTCTTTATTTAAATTTCATTTTTCTTTATTTAAATTTCATCTTTCTTTACTTAAATCTACCCTTTACTGTATCAGTAATTTGTTAGTCAGAAAAATATTAGACTACCTTAAAAGTATTGCTTAAGTTAACAGACTTCTGCTTCCTGCTCGCGCTGTTCTGTAGTTTATTAATTCTGAACGTGTTGCGTCTCGCGTGTCTATCTATATTGCACCAAATGCGACACTGCACTCCCTTGTGAAGTCGACTGGATGAACGGTTCTCGAAATAATCAAAATGCAAACGGACAAACAGACACATAGAGATTCCTGCCTTTATTAGAGAGAAGAATATGTTCAGCACCCTCTCTCCGAAGCTTCGAATATTCGATGTTCATTACTACCGAAGCTTCGAAGCTCAAAAAATGGTATTCGGACCAGCCCTACTAAACACTAATACTGATTCAGTGTTGTCAGAGTTTGATAAAGAAACAGGGCTGTAATTGAAATAAGCATCATTTAATTAGCATAAGCATTACTATTTTTATGTTCATGTTTAATTTTAAAGGCATGAAAAAAGCTACTAAGTTGTTCAGTTAACAGCAATGAGTAATATTCTAATTTTGTCAATATTAATAGATTAGGCAATTTTTAATTTTGTGCGGGTAAAATATTGTTTGGGTGGGTGGACAAAATTTGGGCTGGTTTGAGGTCAGTTTGGCAGTTTTCAAACATCTACATTTTAATTGGTCTAATTGGTTAAAAAACAAAACTAAAGTGTGCATGTAGTCGATAAAATCAGTCATCGTAAAGAGTGAGATAGTGAGAAACTCTAAAATCGTGGATTACACATGTGGTGGGAGATTCTCGATGGCTCTTAATAAATATAACTAACTCTGAGAGGCGAGCAGAGTTGAATGACTTGAATTGAAATCGAATATGGGATGACTCCTGTCCATGGTCATGTACTGGCCTAACCAGACATCTGTAACTTTTACACCATCCAGACTGCACTCTACTCGTCCCTGACAGCTGCTGAAAAAGGTTTGACTCAACGATGAATCAGTGTTGACTGCTAAATTCTGCATTATGTTCTGCAATGTATACATCCGAGGGTTAAATTCATTAGTTAATTTCTTGATTGCTGTTTGACAGTGTCCACCTGGACATTTTAGTCATATTTGCTAATTCTCCTTAATTATTGTCCTGTATTGATACGTTTTCCTGGGAAATTGATTTATTTTTTATTTTATTTTATTTTATTTTATCATTGTTATTTTGTTTTAAGGAGATAAAAATGGTGCTTATCAACCTTGAATGACATGGCAATAAAATTATATCACATTATTTTGGCAGTAAAATTTTGGGTGGTTTTTTCTTGGAGTGGATGGGTTTTGGTGAGCTTTTGGGCTGGAAATCACAGTCCCAATCTGGCAACACTGCACAGAGGGTGGAGCCTCACGAGCTCACGCTCAGTGGCAGGACAATCTCATCTCACGGAATGATAATATCAAAACAGAAACTCTCAGTAGCGGTGTTCATTTCGAAACGGAGTCGGACAATAATGCCTACAGAGTCAGATAATATATGCTGTATATGGAGACAGAACAGGTATAATTTAGTTTAATTACGGTTATAACATATTTGTCATCTGCTTGTATCTACTATTAATACAAGCCTGCTGTAGCGGACCCCGTCCGAATGATGGCCAAAAATATACTGATGAGTTCAATAAAGTTTATTGTACATGACAAAAGATGAAGCGTTAGTTTTACTCCAGAAAATCACTGTAAGAGCTGAATAAATACAGTATAAGAAGTGTGCATTAAAGTCTTATCTTTCTCTTATCTTAAACTCTCTCTCCCTTTCATTATCATCAACATACACAGCGAATTACACAAAACACTCGTTGCAAATAACAGTAAACTAATATATGGGTCAATGACGTGACGGGTCATTTTTTTTGTCCTAAGGCCTTAATAATAATAAAAAACAAATATATAACATCCAAAGTATGTAAGGTAGTACAACTTGATCTCTTTTACTGAATCAAAAAGGTTTTAATTATATTTTATTACATATAAAGGTATTTTAAAGATTTTGAAGTGTCAAAAGGTCATTCGGTAAAACCGATATAGTAAATATTTAAATGGAATAATATTTTTTTTAATAACTAAAGGAACTACAATAATACAAATATAAAGCAGATAAGGCTCTTTTTTTTACATTTCCCCTTTTCTCCTTTCCCTGTGCAATGTTTTACTTGAATATGTTGGAGTGTTTAGAGTAGTCCAATAAATGATTACATTTATGAGATCAGTGATAATTTGTTTTAATATTTCTCCTGTGGTACACACTATATACTATCTCAACATCAATGTCAAATCAGTTTTTAACTTTCAAATCAGTGGTTAAACCGAATGACTTTTTTGGTGACATTTTTTCCATCTTGTAAAAAATGACAAAAAACAGTGTTAATTGATTGTACAAACCACAAAATCTTAAACTAAAAAAACTAAGTAAACTAAAAAATTGTTTCAAATATAGTTATATCTCCATTCAATTTTTTTACACTTTTAAAAACCTTATTCGTCAATGACCCATATACACACCTTTTCAGGGGGTGCTTAAAGCTGCAGTCCGTAACTTTTATGGGTTAAAAATAATCCAAAATAAATTTTTGAGCAAGTACTTAACCAGCCAGTTTTCAAAACTATCTGCTTGTCTTAGCTCGATTCAAAACGGTAAGCGTGTAATAATGTTTTGAATTCCAGTGGTACTGGTGGATTTCCGCAGGAAATTCGAGCATATCTTTGCGTCATTACGTCACATCTGTACACATAAAGAAAATGTCCTGGCTAGTAGGCTATATTGCGTGTGAGGATGTTGGAGGTGGAGATTTATAGCCTTTTCTCATAGCACTTGAAATAATTAAACTTAATCAATTTGATGGCGGATCCAGAAAGGTTCATGCGACAATCACCAGTGACAACTGGAGATTCACCCATTGTAACATGCAAAAGACTACGGAAGTGGCAACAGAAAAAAAAAAAAAAAAAAGAGACTGCAACTAGGCCATTGCGAAAACAAGAATAAATATCGGAAGGGCTTTTGAAAGGTAAAAATTAGATTATATTCCAGTTTTAAATATGCATCTGATTACAGATACGTGTGTTTGTATTTCAAAGAGAACCAGTTCTAAGGAACATTAAAGGGGACCTATCATGCAAAATTCACTTTTGCATGGTGTTTGAACATAAATGTGTGCTGGCAGTGTGTGTACACAACCACCCTGTAGTGATAAAAATCCACTCACTCCTTTTTTTTTTAATCCCCATAAATCATAAGCAGTTTCTCCCAACGACCTGTTTCGGCCATGGGGCTGGTGTGATGTCACAACAGCCACAGGCCCCGTCCAGGAGTGTTGACAGACACTGCCGTTTTAACACAGAACGGCCCTGATCAAGTTCACAGCGAGATGTACAAATCCGCCATTTCTGCACTGACGAGAATGTCTCCCAAGCGTAGAAGGTGTTGTGTGGCTGGATGTATTAATTCACATAGCTCTCTCTCTATTTACTCCCAAAATCTGAGCCAGCCGCTGAAGACGAGGTGGATTCATTTTGTATTCGAAGAAAATGCTCCCTCAACTCTACCGAATTTTGTTTATGTACTTAGTTACGCACTTCTTATACTGTGTTTACTCAGCTCTTACGGTGATTTTCTGGAGTAAAACTGATGCTTCATATTTTGTGTGATGTACAATAAACTTTAAACTCATCAGTATATTTTTGGCCATCATTCGGATGGGGTCCTACAGCAGGCTTGTATTAATAGTGGATACAAGCAATGACAAATAGGTTATAACCATAATTAAACTATACTATACCTGTTCCATCTCCATATAGGGTTGTAACGGTATACTGGTATGGCGATTTATCACGATATTGGCATGTACGATTATCATATCGTAAACATTTGCTAATCCACGGTTTTGGAAAAAAAATCAAACCAGATCTCACCTGCGCATATGCAACTTCTTTTCACTTGACTGCTTAGACTCCACCCATACATGTGCAGCAGAGAAAATGTCTGAGACAGAGGCTGCGAATTCTAATCTCTATCCCCCGCCGAAAACAAAGTTAAAATCTGCAGTGTGGGAATACTTTGGTTATCTGAAAAACGAACGCGGGATTTTCCTTGAAGATGGATATCCAGTTGTGTCCAGAAATATGGACGAAGAGTGGCTGCAAAAGGAGGAAATATGTCGAACATGTTCTCCCATATTCGCGAACACCATCCCTCCCTGCAGATAAATTTATAAATGGTAAATTTACCATTTATAACTTAAGGCCATATTATTTCCGTGTTGCTGAGGAAATTTACAATATAACAGATGTCACGTAAAATGCTCGATTTTATAGATAGATGAATAAATCTAAAATATAGCTGCGCAATTAATCAAATCGCTATATGAGTGTGTCTATTAATATACAGCGGAAAAAACTGCTATACTGTAAAACTATATTCTGCTTGTTCTGCGTGTCTGTGTGAATGAGCAGCGCCATTTCGCCTAGTACATACTGAAGTATGGGTGACGCTCATGGTGTTTAAAGCGTCTGCCGTCTCACTCACTATATGAGGACGTGAACACATGAACATATCCAGAGCTGCTCTGCTTTTATTTAAAAGAATCATCATCAAATACACTCTGACTAAAACTCATAGGTGTTTAGTACAACCTGTCAAAATAAAAGTTTGATTTAGCTTAAAGAAATATGTTACTATTGTACAATATAATAGCTATAACTAACTTAAAGTTATAACAACAAAAAATAATAGTTTATTTAAACATTAAGAAATATAGTGTTTTATCTGTTTTAATTTAGTAAACAGTGTTGTGCAGAGTATGCACACAAATAAAAGTTGTTACATTTCATCTGATTGCATTTTCAATAATATATTTGTATTAAATCATAGAATCCAGACAAATTATATCAGACAAGTTACCCAGAATTTCTGAGGAAATAAAATACATTTCATAAGACTCTACTATCTTATAATTATCATAAATAATAATTAATAAATTAAGAATAAAAATAAGTTAAGGTTTTATGAATTCAATTGATTAGACATGTTTGTTCAAATGGGAATTTATTTTTTCTTTCTTTCTTATTTTTTCAAAAGGTAGACTCATACAAAAAAGTTTGTTTTAATAAACCATATGTTCAACCAAAAAAAACCTATCTGTTTTCATTCATTTAAGAGCCATTGTAACAGATGATTCAAATAATAATAATGATTGTTTAATACCGTATATCATGAAACCGTGATATTTTCTGAGACGATTATCATACCGTGAAAATCTCATACCGTTACAACCCTATCTCCATACAGCATATATTATCTGACTCTGTAGGCATTATAGTCCAACTCCGGGTCAAAATGAACACTGTTACAATGAGTTTCTGTTTTGATATTATCATCTTTCCGTGAGATGAGATTGTTCTGACACTGAGCGCGAGCTCGTGAGGCTCTGCCCCCTGTGCCGTGCAGCAGCAGCTTATTTGCATTTAAAGGGGACACACTTAAACGGTGCGTTTTTCTCAGGCCCAAAAAATGACGATTTAAACATGCTGTAAAAAATGATCTGTTGGGTATTTTGAGCTTAACCCCCTGAGGTCGGCTATCGCGCCGGCGCGATAGGCACGTTTTTTTCCCTATCAGTGAAAAAAAAAATATATATATATATATTACTTTTTATCTTATATGCTTGTGTTATACATCAATCGATCCTGTTAAGTGTGTATTATTTTTGTGTATACTCACAATAAAAACAAAGTGTTGTGCTTTTCGCCAAATAAAGAAAAATAAACATGAAGCGAGTTCTGCCTTCTCTCTCTCCGTGTAGTCCATTCTGAAACGCGTCCGAAAATGAACCATAACTCAGCGAATACTTCTCACACAGACACGTGAGATATGTCTTTATGAAGCTTGAAATCTCTTCTTGTAAATGAAGTAATTTATATAAAAAACAAATGTTTTCAACTCATGTAATCTGTCTGAAAGCAAGGAGAGGTACCGTTTTCCCTTCTGCCTCATTATCTTTATAATCAGCTGCTGCCGCCCCGCCCCCGGCGCGATTCACATGTAAATAGTTTACCTGATCTAGTATGCATCGCATACGCCCCCCCATCAATGCCATAAAAACACAGTTTCTTCATGAGACTTACTGATATTTCATCGCGTTTTGAGTATGGCTCGTTTCTCCGGTGAAGACGCCCTTCAGATGATTCTGGACAGCGAGGAAGAATGCACAATACCGGGTTGTTTCCTCAGAGGAAGATTATAACAGACGACGAACGGCAGCATTTTGAAGAGCGAATTCCGCCGAGGACACAATTTCGGAGTAAGTTTTACTTAAAAGTCTTTTGTCTTTTATTTTTCGTGTTCGCATTTATGAGGAAAAAAACAATATTACGTGACAGTTCTCCATGATGGACGTGAGCGCTCTAAGCACTAAAAGACTTTCAAACATTCACAGAGACCTCAAAACAGAAAGTACAAATCCTTTCTTTAAAACGAATTTCGTTTTGTATCAATTGTATCTTAATTTTAATAATTATTTCATTAACAAATTTCCTGGATTTAAAGTAAATATAGGCCAGTGTTTCCCCTACAATGTACTAATCAGCGGCGCAGCGCTGCCGCTGCAAAATCTTAACATGATCAGTAATATCACGACATTCACTACACACCTAAAAACACTGAAACATGGCGACCGGCGGCGCTGTTAATGTTATGGCTCTGAATCCACTTGTTGACAAAGGAGGAAAGAGCAAATGGAAATATTTTTGATTAGGCTAATGTCACGTTGCCATAAGGGGCCGTTCACTTCACATTCACGTTCACATGCAAATATTTCAAATGTGGGCGCGCGGCAAGCGCGCTCATATAGAAGCGACGCGGCGCGCTCGTTTTCTCAGGCGCGCCTCTCTTCATGGTTGCATAGCAATGACAGACGCCACGGGAGAGAGCGAGCAAGCACTTGAGGAAAGGAGAATGCGGTACGAACTTTTCTCCGTTGAAGTCAATGGGGTCGCTGTGTCCATTTTTTTTTACTGTCTATGGAAAATATGCCGTCCCGCCCCTCCGTGTTCGGCGATCAGGTTTCATTCTCGCGCAGCTTGTTTAGTAACTTAACGTGCGGGTCTTTTCCGCTCCATGTTTGCGCCGCGCTCTCCGTTCCGTGCGTGTGTCCGCGTACTGCGCTCTCTGCTCAATGTTCCGCTCTGTGTTTGCGCTGCGCGTTCTGCTCCTTAACGGCCCAAACGCTCCGATCATGTAGGCTACCGATCACGCACTGGAAAAGCAAAGTCCGCTCAAATAACGTGAAATTTCTCAGTAGTAGACTTCTGTTTACTGAGCTGGTATAGCCATGCTGGGCAACAATGGTAATGACCTGCTCTGATCACATGCTCTGGTAATAATAGCTTTGTATGACTACTTTATTTTGATAACTAGTCAACAAATAAATCTGTTAAAGTTGCATAGAACTGAATGAAGAATAATATATTGATGTTTTATATTTTAATATAGGGCTATTTTCTGTCCAATTTGTGTGGACATTTTTCTTTTTCCCCCCTTTTTTGTGTGTTGTTTTTATTTAATTAGTGATTCTACATTTAAATATGGATGATTACAAGTTTGGGGGAAATGCGATCAATTGCGATTAATCACTGGAGGTTAGTGAAGTAAAATAGGCTATGCAAGCTAGTCATCTTTTAAACTAATGAAAAGTTTAATTTGGATTTAATTTAATTTACATTCAAAATGTCTACAGGATAAAATAAATTAAAGTACTGGTTACATGATGATGTATCTAAGTGCTAAAGTGTGTTACAGAAAAAAGAACATTTTTCCACTATCAATTTCTACCTTACAGCTGAAAATTAACACAAAAGAAAAACAAATAACAATAATCCTGTCCTAATCCTGTTTGTGACCAGTTCAAGGTACGTGCTGCAATAATCATGCATTCTGTTGATGGTATGTCAAATTTGTATGTCTCAAAATGTCCATTTCTATCCACAAAACTGGCCAGAAATCGTGGTTTAAGGGGTAATAAAAAAAAAAAATTCTTGGGCATGCACCCCCGGACCCCCCGCGAGCGGCTTGGTAACCTCCGGCACGTAACAGCACCGCTGCTGGAAAAATTTATAGGGGAAACACTGTAGGCAATCACAACATAAGGTCTGAACTGGAGATCATCATGAACCCGTAGCCTACTCGCCTCACATGTCTAAAAAAAATCGAAATATATTTACAGAAAGCTGGTTCTAAACAAAACCATCCAAAACAAAATATGTAGCCTAATAAATGTGCATTTCTCCGGTGCGTTCACTGCGAAGATCGCGAGTCAAAAGCCTATCATCAACTTCATCTTTGCCAGAAGTTAAATTTATATCGAGTTTGTGAATGAATGATGTTGTTTTAGCAAACTGTATTGCTAGACTGAGATGAGTAAAAATCGACTGAAATATGTTGAAATAAAATGTAGGCTATTTGTATAAGCAACGTATTAAACGGCAAATTAACAATATGCACTAATATTTCATGAAAACAACGTTACAGTCAGGCGAAATATGAAAGACAACATTTTGTTTAGTAGATTTGGGTACAGTTTTTACTGTAGAATATACTGCCTCGTCAAATAAGCTTTTGTTTAGCAATTTCTATATATAAAATAGCCTACTATTTTTGTCAAAAATAAAGTCATCAACTAAGATGTTAGCCATTCCAATGTTGGCTATATTCAAAGTAATGAATACATAGATAAAATGTAGGCCTATAATCTTTTTTTTTTACAAAGAAAGAGTACACTTGAAATATTGTTGAAATTGTAATTATTGTTGTAATTGTAACCTTTTTAATAAAATAGCAAAACATATTTACAAGATAGATGTAAGCAAAATCTTAAATGGTCAATATAAGTCTTCTTCTAAATATATCTTTTGTCCTTGCATTGTGGCTCAGTCAGTTTCACACCTGAATGAATGGCTCATTATGCAGAGTCATTATGCAGAGTGGGTGGGACAATGTAATCTAAGGTGAAAACCACTCCTCGTTCACGCCCCCCTCGCATATTGGCTTTCCAAGCAAAACCTGTTTTACATCAATTTAAATCAATGTATGGTTTTATGTGAACGATAAAGCAAGACTATTTTCACATAATTTTGAAGAAAAAACTATAGGCGACCACATCCATTAGTCAAAAGTCTTATTGCCACATATTTAGTATGTGTTTTATGGCCTTATTTCTGCAACTTTCATTTTATTTTTTTCCAATAAGCACGCATAAACATTATTCTCTTAAAAATTCAAACATATACATGCATGTTGATCAGATATTTTGGTAGCCCTGTTTGTGCTATATAGAGTGAATTTACACCTTTGCCATTAACATGTTTATAAATAACTGAAAAAAGCACAAATGTCAGAGCATGTCAGAACACCTCCAGGGCCCAGAAAACAGCTCAGACTCCAGAGGGTTAAACTTCACATACACACTCTGGGGACATCAAAGACTTATTTTACATCTTGTGAAAAGGGGCATAATAGGTCCCCTTTAATTTGTTGGTATGACAATTAGAAATTAGACTGCACAGAAATGGAAACTGAACTACAGGTAGCCCTAATACACATTAAATGTAGTCAAGCAATGCTGATGTTGTTAACATTAACAATTTGAGAACAAAGTATAATTTGCACGGTTTGATGTCGTATGATAAGCGATCATTAGATTTAATCAAATCGATTTACTGCAATGCTTTTTTTTCCCCTTAGTTGGTCAGTTGGTTACTTGTTCAGATTACATTTTCCGGTGAAAATTCTTATGTTGGTCATACTTCCAAAAAGTAGAATCTGTGATTCCGAATGACAGTATCCACACCGGCGCAGTGACTGATAGCGGCACATTCTCCTCAAAACGAATCCGTGCAGTGTATGAAGTTAATATTATGCCATAATTAAACAAACAAATCCAGCATTTTGCAAACAAACTCGATCTGCTTTGCAAAGGAAAACTCGACTTGCATACAAACAGTGTTTATATTATAATTTATATTGTGTTTTACAAATATAAATAAATGAGCCTAGATAATATTTCACTAATAAATACAAACCATCCTACAAATTGCATGTAACCTTTGAACAAATATCAAATCTAGCATACAAATGCATATCTGTCTGTTATGATTGTGAGACACTTGGCTTTTTATGAGATCTCTCAGCTCGATTTTCTCACTAATGTGTCCAGGCAGATTTTCTCACAAATGCAGTTGAGAAACTTCCTCTTCTAAAACAGTAGATGGCGCTAAGATAGGGGATTAATTTAGCCAGTGTATCTGCACAATTTTTAAAGTCAAATTTAAGGCTTTTTAAGACCTGAAGAAATCAAAATTAATACCGTACATTAGGGGTGCGCAATATTGACAAAAATGTGTCTAGATATTTGCAAAGTTTTGTTGATAATAATTAGATGATATTTTACTGATTGTGTTTTGTACTGGTATCCTGGCTGGTTTAGTCCTGTTGTTGACAGCAGACCCACGAAGATATTCATATTTTTTTATTCTATGCAGTGGTCAGTTCACAGTAGTGACCGAAATTAACATTTTTATTAAGGGGCAATATTTGCCACCTTAAATTGATTTCCAGGGGCATTTTCACCTATATATGGACATTGTTTCTAAACGTATTTAGAGGTATGCATCACCTTTTATGTCAAATTCTAACATTCAAATGAAATTATATTAGAATAACACAGTACCAATGTCAAAATAAATCATTAAATTAAAATCCATCCTTGCAGTGCAGAGGTGACACAGAAGCGGCATCAAAACTGGCATTAGCCTACTTTAAATACACTTCATTTACAATTGCATAAATAAAGCTATTCAATATTTAAATATGAAATGATTTATAATTTTAACATTTTAATTAAAGGATACTTTAAATATGAAACTAAAACCACCAGTAGGTGGTGGCAAGTCACTGTCTTAATAAGCGAGTTGTTGGAGTCATTTATTCAACCGATTTGTTCAAATGGCTGATTCATTCAGAAAAACAAGTGATTGTTCATTGAATCGTTAAAATGATTCGTTCAAAACGCGGATTTCAGTAAAAAAAAAAAAATCAATCATCACTGTCTGTTGGACCACGGCTTCATTATGAAATTCTCGTCGGCGATATAAAGTGAAAATTGACAATATTATGTCCAAAAAGTAACTCACAATGTTAACTTTATTGTTAATTTAACTGTTGTATAAAATAAATAGCACATTTGCAATTGTGCAAAGGAAAACGGCACTCTTGCTCATGTGATATTCTAATATAACAACATAATATGATATAAATATAAGACAAAAACTCATTTGGGGACATCTATAACTGCACTGACACATCACGCAGTGAAAGCAAGCATGAGAGACAAACGTGATGTCAGCTCGCACTCGCAGTGCCTCGTACATAGTTAAAACAATGATTACAATATCATCATAGTTCATAGACAATATCACACACTCCTAAGCACATAAAGAATGAACTTACAACTGAACTGACATTTACTCGTTTTCTTCTCTCCTCTCGCGTGCAGGAGACAGACGTAGGCTAATACTGCCCTAAGTGACGCGAATTGTCACGTGAACAAGCAAATCCACCAAGATAGAGTTAAAAAAATAATACGTAGGCCTACGCTAATTAGATAGTTTTAATTTCTAAAGCATTTAGATAAGTCTAAGTCAAAGTGTCATCTAAAATTTAAGACCTTTCATAAGTAAAAATAAGACTTTTTTTTACAAAAATAATTTAAGACTTTTTATGGCCTTAAATTTAAAAAATCTAATTTAAGACCTTTTAAGACTTTTTAAGGATCTGCGGGGACCCTGTTAGCGCTTGTCTCCCGGGAGAAGCACTGATTTGAAACTTGCCTTTGTCTACAGCTGAGGAGAACACGAAACGAATCTATTTCTTCCGTTCTCCATAAATTAATGAGAAGATTTCATTTAACTGAAATGAGGGTTTCATTTGTCTGTCCAAAATAATAATTTGGGCACTGCATACATCACAGGCAAGTTAAGAAACAATTGTATATTGTTTGTTTTGTTCATTAATTATTTTATTACATTAACAGTTAAGCTGACTGAATTCCAACTAAATAAATAAATAAGTGGGACCCTCCTTTCAATGAAATGAAATGTTCTCAATTTATGGAGAACGAAAGAAATAGACTAGTTCAGTAAATGTAAAAAAAAACAACATATAAATGGCATAGCTTTCAGCTTATAGATTCCCCTATCTTAGAGAGAGTGAATTGCTACTAAGTGCAAATCTGTCTAGATATGTAATAAACATTTTGCAAAAGAAAACCTCAAAAAGGTTAATTATAGATAAAGTAACACAGAAACACGCCTGTTCACCGGTCATTTTCCTCAGCTGTAGGCAAAGGCAAGTTTCAAATCAGTGCTACTCCTGGGAGACTAGAGCTAAATTAATCCCCTAGCTTAGCGCCATCTACTGTTTTTGAAGAGGAAGTTGCTCAACTGCATTTGTGAGAAAATCTGCCTAGACACATTTGTGAGAAAATCGAGCCGAGAGATCTCATAAAAAGCCAAGTGTCTCACAATCATAACAGACAGATATGCATTTGTATGCAATAGATTTGGTATTTGTTCAAAGGTTACATGCAATTTGTAGGATGGTTTGTATTTATTTGTGAAATATTATCTAGGCTCATTTATTTATATTTGCAAAACACAATGCATGTGTTACTCCACTGCATTTTCGCTCAAATTGACCTTTGTACTTGCACATTGCTTTGTTTGTTTGCGAGTAGAGTTTTCCTTTGTAAAGCAGATCGAGTTTGTTTGCAAAATGCTGGATTTGTTTGTTTAATTATGGCACAAAATTAACTCCATAGCTGTGCCGTGCCGAGGCACAACACACGTAAAGTTGATAATTCCACAAATAACTGCAATTGCAGATTTCGAACAGAGATGGCGACAAAGAGGAAAAACTACGGACTGCAGCTTTAATAAACCGGTAAACTTTATCAGTAATGTTAGCCCTATCACTCCGGAGACTGTAAGCTAGATCACTAACAGTTGGTACAGATCCATCCTCGAGTAACAACGAGAGTGAATGAATATAGCTTTGTTCATTCTTACATCCAACATCAAAACACCTCAATCGCTTAGAATTCTTGTCTACAGCTGCTCTGTGTACAGCTCACTCGGGGCGGGTCTATGCTAATACGGCAGTGTCAGTCAACAGTCATGGGCGGGGCTTGTGCAAAGTACGTCACATTGCCCCGAATCTGAGAAAGGCTTGTTCTGAGACAGTGCTTATGATTTATGGATTTATCTCAGTAAAGCTGCTTTGAAACCTGTATCTGTACAGGTAAATCTGTATTAAATCTGTACCTGAAATCTGTATTGTAAAAAGCGCTATATAAATAAATGTGACTTGACTTGACTATGGGGATTTAAAAAAAAGCACAGGGTGGATTTTTATCATTATAGGGTGGTTGTGTACACACACTGCCAACACACATTTATGTTTAAACGCCATGTAAAAGTGAATTTTGCATAATAGGTGCCCTTTAAGACATATTTACATTAATAACTTGCAAAGATGGGCTTTTTGACCAAAAAGTATATTTATGAGCAATGGAATAGAGCCACTTCTTAAATCACTGTGGTACCGGACTGAGTAGGTACTCTGTACTACCGATACTGTAGAATCAAGTTAGTACAGCGGTACTGATACTTTAGACACTTATCAAAACTAGAGCCCGACCGATATGGATTTTTGGGCGCCGATGCCGATACCGATAAAAAAAAGCCAGATACCGATATATCGGCCGATATTATTTATGTGTATATTATAATACAGTAGCAATATTATTTATGTGTATTATAGTACAGTAAGTTTGGACACACTTTACAATTGGTGTGTACAAACTTTTGATGGGTACTAGAGCCCGACCGATAAAGGATTTTGAAGGCCGATACCGGTACAAATATTTGTTGGTTTTAAAATCCGATATTCCGATATATCGGACGATATTTTTTATTTTTTTTCAGAAACGCGCAACAAAACATTAACAAATTTCCCTAACATTAGTTATTTGTAGTTATTTATGAGTTTTAAATAAAATAATATGATAATGCATTTTAAAAAGAAACTTGTTTCTTTTATTGTCACAACAGAACAGAGGAACATCAAAATATATTAAAGTTCTGATAAATAAAATGTATAAAAATACAAACTTAAGATTTTTTTTTAAGACTAAACGTTTAGTCCTTTGAACAAAAACAACAATTTCACATTCAAATTGACAACAAATTCAAATTGTCATAATTTACTCTCTCAAGTTGTTTTTTTCTTCTGTTGAAAATAAGTTATTTGGATGAATGTGGGTAACCAAACAGTTGATGTACCCCAGTGACTTCCATAGTATATTTTTCTCCTTTGGAAGTCAATGGGGACCAGCTACTGTTTGGTTACCCACATTCTTCAAACTATTAATATTAGAAAAATATTAGAAGGAAATTAATACAGTTGGAACAACATTAGAGTGCCTGTAAATAATGAGATCATTTTTATTATTGGGTGAACTATCCCTTTAAGAACAAGCGGCAATGTGTTTACAATTGCTACTGTCTCTTTAAGAGCTGAGCACGACACGTCTAATGTACACGCATTTGACAAGCAGATTTTCTCTCAATTTTGCCTTCACTTTAGACAACCGACTTTGTTTATGTAAATCTTGTGTGTATTTAACAGTATTAGCACAATAATACTCGAAAGATAACTTAGTCCAGTATCCAGGCGCTGGTAGAAAGGCTTTTAGTGCATGTGAGCTTCACATGTACGCGCTGAGAAACGCACACGTTAGAACAGCGCATCAGCATTTAAAATTAAATGTTTAACCGACAAAGCATTAAAGCACATGCACATTATGAACTTTTGTGAACTGCAGTGTTAACATTTTATGTGAATATAGCCTACGTCGCGTTGTTCCGCTTCACTCTCGGCTTATTTAACCGCAGCAAAACTGGACATGAGTCACGAATTTTGTCATCCTTATTTGAGTTAAGAGAACTGATAGGGATGTTCTTTTAATTGTTATTCAAGCAATGTATGTCTCGTGAGTCGTTACCAACTCACCATGAACACACTTCACCGATGATCTCACTCGCGGTTCTCTCTGCCCGACTCTGGCTGGATCAGCAGGTTGCAGAATGTGTGGCGCGTTATACACGAGTATTGCCAACAGGGACGGTGTAGAGTGCCCTCTGGTGGACAAACTATACAACGCCAACACTCATAACATGGTTGAAGGGTGTTTCGTCCGTTTTTATTTTATTTTTGAAATATTCATTTATCGGCCGTTATAAATGCCGATACCGATAGTTTTGAAAATGCCTAATATCGGCCGATAATATCGGCCTGCCGATATATCGGTCGGGCTCTAATCAAAACAATCTCTGTTACCTTAACCATCTGGGGTCTGAGCTGTTTTCTGGGCCCTGGAGGTGTTCTGACATGCTCTGACATTTGTGCTTATTTCTGTTACTTGTGACATTTTCATGGCTAAAGTCTCTAAACTCTAAACTCTGCTACAATAATATATCAGCAGCATGTGTGTAAAAGTTTGTAGTTTTGAGATAATGACATTTATGCGTGGTTTGTGAAAATACCAAAAAAAATTCTCACTGAAATAAGGTCATGAAACCCATACTGATTATTTCTTCACAAGACTTTTGAAAATTGTATAACGTAGCCTAGAATATTTGCTCTAAAACTATGTGAAAATCACCCTGACTGCTCATTCAGATAAGACAATATATTGATTTAAATTTTTTACGACGTGTTTTGTGCGACAAAGCTTTATGCGGGAGCTCATTAATATGTAAGCTTTTCACACCTGAGAAAGACAAAGACCCTCCCCTAACGGCCCTATTAGGAGCTATCAGGCCCTATCATTCTGAGCAACCTTGCACAAAGAATGAGGAGATTTAAAAAAGAATGGCTTTTAGATTGTTTGATTTATTTACAACACAACATAATCCAAAGATACACAACAAATGACAAAAAAGCACTCACTGAAACCAATGATCCAAAGACAGAGACCTTTGTGCCATTCCTAAAAACATTGTACATACCTTTCATTTCCAAGGTGTTTGATTTTCACTTTACAAGGTTCATGTACAGAGACTCATGTGAATGTTGAAGTCAGCAGGAGTGGCATCTGGGCCCTGAAAAAAAAAAAGTGAACATACTGATATCAAGAGAAAGGCCTGCATGATTTTGGGAATACATTTTAGATTTTTCTGGTTAAAATTGCTTTTTAAAATTCACAGAATACACACACACACACAAATGTTTCCAACAATATATAATATAATGAACACCAGGTTTGTTGTGCCTTGTAGGCATAGGCTATGCGCAGTGCTGCATAAAATAATAATAACCATAGCAGCCTATAAATCTTCCAAAATATTTCAGTAACAACTAAGCTAGAGAAAAATATATTGATTATCATGTTACTTCAAATGTTTCCATTCGTTATGATGATATGAAATGAGATAATAGTAAAAACATGAAGCCGTTTGGTGCTTTTCAAACGCGATCACGATCCAAAATATGATACATTCAAATGCGATCGCGCTCAAATATAAAACATTATGGTTATCATATACATATCTACGTTTGAGCAGATATCCACAAACACAGTAACAGTAAACACGGGTCTAAATATTATAATATTCACCATATATCTAGCAACAGTTCAACTGCAATGTGAAATTTATGCAACAATAACAAACTAATATGTAAGAATTTCTTACCTTACATCTTTCTTGTCTTCAAATCGCATTCTTCTTCTTCTGAGGTAGCCTAAATCCAATGTAAACTCACGGTGCGCATTTCAAACTCGACGAAAAGCAGAGATTTGTGAAGTGTTTTGGTGTTTTGTTTTTGAGGTAATGAGCGCGTTCGCGTTCCATGTGGAGATTTGCATGTGAATCTCTTTTGCGCGAGTGGGCGTGTTCAAATTAAAAATAATTAGGAAGCGTTTGAGAAGCTGGACATCTTGTTGGTTTTATACAAATTACTTAAACAGAGAATATTTGTTTTCAGTTTGAATCCGATCATTTAAAAGTACACACTTAAATGTTTATAAAGGTATATGGCTCATAAATGTGTGACAAGTATTCGCTGAGTTTTGTTTCAGTTTATAGACGTGCTCAAGAAAAAAAAAAAGTTCACCGCGACGGAGAGGCAGAACGCACACCCTGTTTATTTTCTTTATTTTACAAAAGCACAATGTTTTGATCTGATTGTAAGTGGACTCATACAAAAGTAGAAATATCACAGATTCTTTTTTTATATTTCTTTTTTCTGTATGACCATAAATGACGGAGTAATTTAAGTTTATAGTTCTACAATGTGAAGAAAATCCAGCAAAACGCGGGGGCGCGTTTGCCGACCTCAGAGGGTTAAAGGTCCCGTATTATGCCCCTTTTCACAAGACGTAAAATAAGTCTCTGATGTCCCCAGAGTATGTATGTGAAGTTTTAGCTCAAAATACCCAACAGATCATTTTTACAGCATGTTTAAATTGTCATTTTTTGGGGCTCAGAAAAACACGCTGTTTTAGTGTGTGCCCTTTAAATGCAAATAAGCTGCTGCTGGACGGCACAGGGGGGCGGAGCTTCATGAGCTCGCGCTCAGTCTCTCAGGACAATTTCATCTCACGGAATGATGATAATATCAGAAACTCTCAGTAACGGTGTTCATTTCGAGTCGGACAATAATGCCTACAGAGTCAGAGTGCTGTATAGAGATGGAACAGGTATAGTTTAGTAGTTTAATTACGGTTATAACGTATTTGTCACCTGCTTGTATGTATCCATTATTAATAGCCTACAAGTCTGCTGTTTCGGAACAGGTCCGAATGATGATCAAACATATACTGATGAGTTTAATAAAGTTTATTGTACATCACACAAAAGATGAAGCGTCAGTTTTACTTCAGAAAATCACCGTAAGAGCTGAGTAAACACAGTAAGTTATAAGAAGTGCGCAAGTACATAAACGAATTTCGGTAGAGTTGAGGGAGCATTTTCTTTAAAAACAAAATAATTCCACCTCGTCTTCAGCGGCTGCCTCAGATTTCGGGAGTAAATAGAGAGAGCTATGTGGATTAATACATCCAGCCACACAACACCTACAACGCTTGGGAGACATTCTCGTCAGTGCAGCAGCTGTGAACTTGATCAGGGCGGGTTTATGTTAGAACGGCAGTGTCTGTCAACACTCGTGGGCGGGGCCTGGGCTTAGTGACGTCACTAAAACAGCATTCTGAAAACAGGTCGTTGGGAGACACTGCTGATGATTTATGGGGATTAACAAAAAAGGAGTGAGTGGATTTTTATCACTATTGGCTGGTTGTGTACACACACTGCCAACACACATTTATGTCCAAACAGCATGCAAAAGTGAATTTTGCATAATAGGGGACCTTTAAATTATACGTTTATCTCTGTAAAGCTGCTTTGAAACAATCTACATTGTTAAAAGCGCTATATACTGTAAATGAAGATGACTTGACTATACTCAGCAGAACTTCTAACAACAAAGAATCTGCTTTTCAAAAGACATGCCAGATATGGTTAAATCATCCATACCTTTCGAACAACAGGGTCCTCAGGGTGAGCAGGTGCCCCCTCCGGCCCCTCACAAGTGATCCGTGTGGTTTCACTCTTGGCGGGAAAAACATACAGGGATCTCTCCCCAAGTTGCCTTTGAGTATGATCAAAGTAGCCCAGTCGCTTCACCCTGAACATTAGAGAAAGTCAAGAGAAAATATTTAATTGAAAAACTGTAACTTCTGGATTAGTAAGCCTAGAAAAATAACTTGCTAGACAGCAAGTTGTTGCTAAGGTAAATAACACTTTTAAGCATGCATGTTTAAGTGCCCCATATAAATACTTTTGTTTCCAGTGCAAATTGGGAAAATGTTACAAAAAGGCCTATCAATTTAAGTAAGTGCAATTGGTTGAAAAAAAATGAAATTAATAAATCAATCAATCAATTATTTAATTAGCCACCCTGTTGACAATCAGCCCAGACCTAGCCGTTAAAAGGAATAAACCTGTATAAACAGCCCCTAAGGCCATTTCTGTGGACTATAGGCCAGTGATAAGATTATTTACAACATGGAAATGAAAAAAGTTATATATTGACTGTTAAAAAAGCTCATGGGATCTCAAAAATCTGTTGAGATTTCACTGGTCTTTGCCTCTTTGGATTACTGTCCATTAGGGCTGGGCGATAAAACGCTAACGATAATTATCGCGATATAATTTTTCTCGATAAAACGATATCAAGAGGTCGATAAATGTTCGATAATGTTTATGCGCCAAAAGCGGAACGAAACTCATTTGAACCGCGCACCACACGGACCATTTATCCGCTCGGCTCAAAATCCAAACGGCAGCGAGAGCTCACTAAAGTTAGAGCAGATGCGTTTACTCTGATCGGTCTCGGTCACGAAATCCAGTGAGAAGCGCTTGAATTCAGCGAGGAACACAAATGTCTCAGTGATTTAAACCAGTTTAAAGGCAGATGAAACAGCGCTGACAAACAGGAGAAACACTGTGCGCAACGATACAGTCAGAAGGCTTCTACAAATCTACAATCTCCGTCTACAAATTCCCATAATTTACCATGGATTTACTGTAACGTTAGCATAGTAATATTAACTGCACCATGAAATGTGGGATATACATATTGAATTGTATTATATTATTAATGTAGACAATGTATTAAAGGACTAATGGAATATAATTACAGTATTTAATAATGTATTTAGGCTACTGTTTTTCATACAAATACCATAGAAACCATAGTTACAGTTTGCCATGATAGTGAGGTGCTACAGGGTGTGCCTGGTTTCATCTGTGGTTGTCATGATCTAAATGCATGATACTGGATGACCAATGGTTAAGTTTAATAAAACTCAAACAGTCAGAATATTACATTTTACCAACAAAAAATTTGCTCATGCATAAATTAAGAAATTGTCCAATAAATATATTTATTTTGTTTAGGAAAAATTACAAATGTTTGAATGTTCTACCTCAGATTTGTGAAATGTTCACCTGTTTGGCAAGTGTTTGTCATGATATGTTCTGACAATAAAGAGTAGTTTAAAACCACAGTTAACGGTCTGATTTCTACAACTTTCACTTAGGAGCAAAAATCTGCCTTTAAACTTGAAAGAAAGAAATATTTGACTTTTATCGTGATAAATATCGATATCGACTGATATAAAAAAAATTATTGTAATATTTTTTTTGGGCCATATCGCCCAGCCCTATTGTCCATCTATCTCTGTGACAATCTTTCTGGCAGTTTAGTGAATAGGCGTGTGAATAATTTGTTTAAAATTGGTTATAAATTAGTTATTGACTAGTTATAAATAATCAAAATGATAAAACTGCAGTGTGGAAAGCTGATTGTACCTGCAAAGGTTCTCCTGTGTGATGGTTGAAGGCGGTGGAAAGACACTGTCTGACCCTTTTGGAGAGTAACTTTTTGTAATCCATGTCACCTTTAGCTCCACCACTTGAACCTGTAATTATACACAGATTTCTTGTACGAGACATATACAACTAGAAATGTAAATTATTAAAACATGTTGAGACATATAGAAGAAGCCTGATTTGGTTTCGTTATTTCGACATTCCCATTAGCAGAACTCTTGTCTCAGTTGGAATCAAACTTTTCTCTTACCTCCTCCACAACAACTCTGAACTTGCTTTTCTTACTGAGAACAGGCTTCACACCATACAGCCATTGCACGTTAGCAAAAACCTTTGAGGGCCCAATCAAAACCTGACCCGGGTAGAACCCATAGGCATCATCAAAGAACAAACCCTGGAGTAAAAGGCAGAGCAACATTTCACACTGAGACACATTCAACAAGTTGAGTGAGACAGCTGCATAATGCATAAATTAAACATAATGGCCTATGTTTCACAGACAGGGCTTAGATTAGTGAAGTCAAGTCAAGTCACCTTCATTTATATAGCGCTTTTAACAATATGAATTGTTTCAAAGCAGCTTTACAGTGATAATAGGAAATTACAGCAATAGAGATTGTTTTGTATGCTGTGTTATATTTGACGTATAATTAGCTCTGCCAATAGAGCGGAATGACCAGCAGCATCCTGCCGATTAAAAGCCTTAATAATCGAACATGATGAACCTGATTTGTTTGCTACACACCTGTCCCTGCATTTTTTGCTTGGCACTTGGCACTCTATTGCTATTAATATGCTGTATTAAACTTTGTTAATCTTAGTTAATAAAAATACAGCTGTTCATTGTTCGTTCATGTTACTTCACAGTGCATTAACTATGTTAACAAATAAATAAATAAATATTTCAATAATGTTGAAATTAACATTAACAATGGTTAACAAATTAACAAAGTGCAGTTTATTAATAGTACATGTTAACTGATGTAGTTAACTATAATTTAATAAATGGAACATTATTGTAAAGTGTTACCGATTTGTTATACACCGATTCAGACCGATTCAGTAAATCGGTTCAAATGAGTCATTAGTTCGCGAATCGGACGTGTCATTAGTGGATTGTGTGATTATCCCGGCAGTTTATTTTTTAGCACAATTCACACTCTGCGGTAATTCAGGGAAAAAAAATGAAACGTTTCATGCTCCACATGAAACCTTGGTCTTCCACCCTTTTTCTATCGTGTCAAATGATTTTGATTAATATGCACGATGGAGTGAGAGCCAGACAGCGCTCGTGTTGTTTGCAGACGTGTGAGAGAGAGCGCGCGTGGCCGGGGCTCTCTCTCGTACTTGTATGCGCCCTGTCAAGCGCAGCAGTCATTCTATTCTACATCACTCACCGATCAAATAAGGCTTTGGCGGACGCCAAAATAAAATTCAATGCAGGAAAACCCCTGGAATGGTTATATAACATTGGATAGAATGATGGTCCGGCCATCACGTATCAGCACATATAAGGTAGCCTACTTCACACTGTGAAGTAATTTGCAAACGTATTTTAGAGAAATGAAAAGAGGTCACACCACAACCATTTGCACTCGCACAAATGCTCCCAAATATATTTTTTGGTCGCACAGATTAAATTTCAGGAGCATATGCGACCAAAGTGGAGCTCCAATATGCATTTTAGTCTGGAACTAGGCTTAAACCTTGTCTGTGAAACTGGGGGAAAAGGTTTTTTATAGCACAGTATAACACTGGGGGAGATAAAAATGACTTGACCGGCATATTTCTACTGACACACTATGAATACTGTTATATCACCCAGCCCTAATGAATATTATATGACAACAAAAAAGACCACACAATTGACAATGCAGACAAGAACACAAACATTCTTGGCACCTACCACATCACTGACATGAGGGTAAATATCATAGAGTTTTGCACCATCTTCCTCACTCATAGAACATCTACAGTGAAAAAATAAATTGTATTAAAACACAAAACTTCAGTACGAATCCTAAAAAGTCAGTTTATGTAGCATTCTTTCTTCTCTACTATGGAGTTGCACTTGAACAAGATTGAAGGTTTAACATGTTCAGCATCATACTGCATGACCCACACTGACGTGAAGTAATAAGATATTGTGATTACATTACCGTGCACCGTTGGAAAGCTTCACAACGATTTGGATGCTGAGATCATACACCTTTCCAAGCCAGAAATCATATACAATGTAGTCACCATACATAAATGACTGTAGACAGGTACAAAACACAGATACATAGTTAATTAACTATCTATTAGTCATCAATTTTAAGATGCTTTATGGAAATTACTATGAATATTAGTTATTGAGTATCAGTAGAGTTTTCATTTTTAATCCCTTATGACAATGTTCCCACCACAAGAATAATTTTCCTCCTCAGCTAACACAATTATTAGCATTCCCTACATTTAGGACATTGTGCCACCTCTCGTTACCAAGATAACAAATTTAATTTAGGCTTTAATTGACATTTAAAAAAATATTGACACATATGCATAGAAATTAGACAGAGCTAATTTGTAAGGTAAGCATGATTTGATTGGTAAGCATGGAAGCTCAAACATGCATGCTGCAAGAGAACTAAGGAGTTTTGTTCGAGGGCGTGAAGCACGCACAAGCTTCCCTGTTTACCATTTGTACTGTAATGTGCTCTTTGTATGCATTTATATGTGAATTAAAAGACCATTCAAAATGAAAATGAAACAAAAATAAATTTCTATATAGTTAATAATGTAGTGCACATTTACAAACTCCCACTTTTATTTTTATTAACAGAAATATTTCTTCATTGTTAGTTTTTGCCTTTATTATAATTTTCATTAATAATCTCTTAAAACTGAAAACCCATATAGACTACTATATAACTTTGTTTGTTTTTTAACTCACCCAGACATGCTGCAGGTCTTTGCTATTTACAGGATATAGAACACAGTTGGTTCCTACAAGTTTCACTGCACATTTGGTGTTTATGTTAGTCACAATGCCACACTGTTTATCCTGCAGGATTCAAAGAACAAATTAATAACCACACCTTCAAGTACTGTCTGATACTGTCATCATAAAAAAAAAAAAACATTTGAAGACATCTATACTACAATCCTTTCTACACAACAGGACGTTTTAGTAGTTCTAGGCATTCTAGTAAAGTCCAAGCCTCTGAGACACTTTCTCTATTATTCTGTACATTGTTTTGTCTTTAAATACAGGTGATAAAAATACAACTTACATTTGAATTCATTCGCCGGACAAAGTCTCTAGGCACAATAGACCGATCTTCAAGTTTGAGCTACAGAATCAAGAGAATAGGAATTTTAGAGAGAGAGAGAGAGAGAGAGAGAGAGAGAGAGAGAGAGAGAGAGAGAGAGAGAGAGAGAGAGAGAGAGAGAGAGAGAGAGAGAGAGAGAGAGAGAGAGAGAGAGAGAGAGAGAGAGAGAGAGAGAGAGAGAGAGAGAGAGAGAGAGAGGAGAAGTTGATAATAGCAATATCTCAAAGTCCAACAGCTTTAACTTTATTTCCATTTGACTCCTCACTCTCCTCCTAATCAAAACAGAAAATAATTTAACATTTTTCTTCACAGCATGACTAATGCTGACTGTGCTGTTCCATGACCTCTGTGGCCTTGTCCTAAATGGCACACTTCATGTGCACTTGCAGTCTTATGGTGTAGATTTGAAAATCATGCTTTTCCCCATTATTGTTGAATCACGGAAGCTACACCAGATATGTTTGCCAAGAGATGTATTATTTATTATTTTTATACATGTATCAGACAGAGAGAAACAGGCATTTAAGAATAAGGCTACGTGAGAGGTGGTCTTCATTCCAGACTTCTCTGTTCCCCATTTCTCTATCCTCTCACCCCATCATGCCTCTATGTTTCTCTGAGGTGGTACAGTAAGATTGAGCTTATATACACCACTCTGGGACTTACAACTTCCTTGTAAGGGAGAAAAACATGTTGCTTCTGTTTAAAAATGGAACGTATACCTCATGCTTACACATGGTACAATCCACTTTCCCTCTGTGTATACATTAGTGGTACATTTGCATCAGTTGAAACATTCCTTTCCTTGTAAGGAACATGCCAACTGTACAAATTTAAAGTATCATCATCAGTGGAACATCTCTGCTCAGTGAACGTGTTACATTGCACACATACCTCTAAGCAAAATATATAACTCTCCCAGCTCTCTGCTCAGCACACATGTACAACATTCTCTGACTCATAAAATAAATTATGAAATTATTATGAAAATGAATAAAGAAAAATGATACTAAAAAAATAACACTAAACAGTACATTTTTAGTCTTCAATGGACTTGCATGCTCAAGTTCACAAGACCGTGGGATGTCCCATTTGTCATTTTTGGTTTCAGAAGGGTGCTTGCGAGCGCCCCCTTTGCAGCCAATAGGCAATGCACACTTTAGCCGGGCTAGCAAGTGCTCGCAAGCTACGCAGCAGACTTCTACCAGACAGTCAAAGCAGCGTCATGTCACGAAAGTGTGAGGAAGATTGCGAGGGCTTAGGTTTCCATTTTGGACAGGGTCTATGTATCAAGAAGAGTTTAGATATATCTGACCTGATGTACATCTGCTAAATGCTCATAAACATGCTTTGGGTATTTAAAAATTCAGTCTAGTTTTGGAACATCAGATTCGGATTTACTGAAATAATTTTAATCTAACGTCTATTCATGAGACACTGAATAGTGTCATATACTATTAGGTCTGAATATCCGTTTAAATTGTTCTTTACAATACCTGCTGATCTGGAAATATTTCATATAATTTGGTTGTCAAAATCATAAAACTATGGTAGAAACAATGCAAATAACAATCTGACCAAGTGTATGTGTAATACATGAACATGAGAAAATCTGTAATTACTGGGTTAAACACTAAATCTGGATCCAGGACAGCTCTATCTGTTAAAGGGTTAGTTCACCCAAAAATTAAAATTATGTCATTAATGACTCACCCTCATGTCGTTCCAAGCCCGTAAGACCTCCGTTCATCTTCGGAACACAGTTTAAGATATTTTAGATTTAGTCCGAGAGCTTTCTGTCCCTCCATTGAAAATGTATGTACGGTATACTGTCCATGTCCAGAAAGCTAATAAAGACATCATCAAAGTAGTCCATGTGACATCAGTGGGTTAGTTAGAACTTTTTGAAGCATCGAAAATACATTTTGGTCCAAAAATAACAAAAACTATGACTTTATTCAGCATTGTATTCTCTTCAGGGTCTGTTGTCAATCCGCGTTCATGACTACGCAGTGACGCTGCTGACGTAAGACGCTGCTGACGTGTTATCTGGTGCGCCCGAGCTTCGTTTACAGTCTGAGGGAGACGCACGCTGTATTCAAGCTATTCTACATTGTTTGTATTTTGGTATTGCTATATTTTTTAATATATTTTTAATGTCAGCAGCGTCTTAAGTCAGCAGCGTCACTGCGGAGTCGTGAACACGGATTGACAACAGACCCTGAAGAGAATACAATGCTGAATAAAGTCATAGTTTTTGTTATTTTTGGACCAAAATGTATTTTCGATGTTTCAAAAAGTTCTAACTAACCCACTGATGCCACATGGACTACTTTGATGATGTCTTTATTAGCTTTCTGGACATGGACAGTATACCGTACATACATTTTCAATGGAGGGACAGAAAGCTCTCGGACTAAATCTAAAATATCCTAAACTGTGTCCCGAAGATGAACGGAGGTCTTACGGGCTTGGAACGACATGAGGGTGAGTCATTAATGACATAATTTTCATTTTTTGGGTGAACTAACCCTTTAATTGGGGCATCCTTGAGATCCTGTTACTGACCCACTCTAATAAAGACCAAATTTAACCAAATTCAACTCAAAAAAGCAGATCATACAATTACAATATCTAAATTTTCATATGGTAAAAAAAATAATATTTTTCCATTGGCTTTTGGATTATTGCAGAAAATAAAGACATGAAGCCTAAATACAATTGGCAGAAGTAAAAAGCCAAACGCTGGCTATAAACAAACTACACTACGGTTGCATGGCTTCAAAGTCACTAAGCTTCCAACAACTCTCTCAGTCTTTATTTTTAAAAAAAATTCCCTGATAAATAACGAGTTATAATATTTTGCAAGAGCACGATTATAAACACAACAAGTTGAAAGCTGACTTGTGCGCAGATGAGTTTACCAGTTCGGTGTGATGACATTTAATGTCCTCTGTAGTCCACCTGCAGCACTCTATTTCTTTAAGGACTTTGTTGTTGTTGTTGTTGTTTTATAAAAAAAATAATTAATCAGATTTAGGCCTATTTGATTATATATGGCTCTTTGGTGTGATAAATGAATTTTAAGGAAAAAGTTTAAGAATTGGTCATTGAAAAACTGAACAAACCACTGATTCTAAATATTGAGGTTGGAAAATAACCCCCTTAATCTAAGAAGGACTACACGCCTGCGCAGTGCGCACATATATTAAAACGTGCATACCTATAGACTAAACACGTAATACGCATGTGCACACCATCAGCGTCCTCACAGGTTTGCGTTTTTAAAGTTTGCGCAGAGAGAACTTAAGGTTTTTCTGTTAGAACGGTGTCGAGTTAGCGGCCCCTAAGTTAATAATTAATGATCGTTGCGACGGAAGTGAATCAAAACTAAAACTAACTTTTGCTGGACAATAACTTTATTCTAGAGCTGCTGTAAAGCCAAAACAATCTATGTTACTTTAATTTCCTATTATCACTGTAAAGCTGCTTTGAAACGATCTATATTGTTAAAAGCGCTATATAAATGAATGTGACTTGACTATGGTGCTCACAGCTCACACTTAACATAATTAAGTCTCTAAATTAATATGAGCTGGAAATTAACAGCATGTCTCAAAACACTGCTGAAACTGCTCAGAATTTCATATCAACTACCCATGTAGGAAAGTTTGAATCAAGGTTTTGCATTTAGCAACTTTTCTTTGGGGGAGTGGGGGGGGATGCATTTATACAGGTTCAAAATGTACTTAATTCTGAAAGATGGTGGTCTTTTTCAGAGGTTTCCCATATCAACCCCTCCCCATGAGACAAAATTAGAATGTAGTATCATTTGCTAAAAATTAATTTCCTGACTTTCCGAATCACCCACTAAAATCCCAGATATGTCTCATTCTTGAAGTAGCCCTAGACAAAAGGCTAGAATTGTCCACTTTATACAGACTAATCTCTTCCATCACCACCTCCTCTCTCTCCTTTACTAAACTTTATTCATCGTGTTTATTGGACAAAAGTGATGCAAGCAAAAAAATGATCCGGGTAAACAGGGTATTGATCCCCTTCGTGATCATTGCCATAAGGCCCCGGCTGATTTAATACATGTTTTTTGTTATGCCCATCAATAACTTCTTTCTGACTATCAATTTTTAATTACTTCTACTCAGTGTCAAAGAAACAGATTGTGACTTGTCCTCTGGTTGCACTTTTTGGACTCTCCCTAAATATCAAACTAAATATTAAAACGTGCATACCTATAGACTAAACACGTAATACGCATGTGCACACCATCAGCGTTCTCACAGGTTTGCGTTTTTTTGGTATTTTTTTGGCAAAAAGGTATTTAATAAAAGGGTATGAATAATTGTGGCCAACGTGTTTGAGAAAAACATTTATTTCATAATGTGATTTCCCCCACTTTCAATTCTTTTACTTCAATGAAAGGTTCGATTTTTGCCAATTTTTTGAATGAAAGATCAAAAGGATAAACGATGCAGATTTATTTTTTACAGCCATTTTTTATCATATTTACCAGGGGTATGATTAATTCTGAGCACGACTGTATGTATGTGTGTATATATAAACTGAGACATACTAATCCAGAAGAACTGCGGGAACGTCTCCGAGATGCTTGAAGAAACCTTCCTGCAAAGCTTCCTGAAAAACTATGCGCAAGTGTACCTGGACAAAAGCCGTTTTAAACGCAAAGGGTCGTTACACCAAATATTGATTTGAATTAGTTAATAGAAGTTAAATTAATATAAATAAATAATATATATATAATATATAAATAAATTCAATTTGTGATTTTATTTTTGAAAGCATTCTCATTTTACAGCATTTTAACACAAGTGCCAGTACTTTTCACAGTACTGTAGCTTTGCAGGAAGGTTTATTCAAGCATCTCGGAGACGTTCCCGCAGTTCTTCTGGATTTAGTCTGTCTCAGTTTTTTCTGTTTCTTCATGTAATCACAGACGGACTTGATGATGGTGAGATCAGATCATACCGGCTGTTGTCAGACTCCTTGTGCATACACAAATCTCACTGGATTATTACAATTAATGGCAAAAAGAATGTTTGGAAATGTAAACTGATATTTCCTACTGACACACTACAGCAAAAGATATAAATAACTGACTTAAAACCATTTTTGGGGACATTTTTGGGGTGGGGATATTAACATGCCTAAGACTTTTGCACAGTACTGTATATATATATACTTAATATTTACAAATGCTTAACTTGCACTCTATAGTTATGCATTGTTTTTTCCCTTTGTGTTTGGGGTTAGGTGTGGAGTGGGAATAATATTTTTCCCTATTTTCTTGTACCTGTATCCTGTTATTGTAAAAGTTTAATAAACAGATTAAGCAACAACAACAAAAAATAGAAAGAATGTAGTATATCAGATTTTTGTAAAGAACAGACAAAATACATTAAGAACCAAAGAGAAAGAGAGATGAAGTGAAACACAAAAAATCAAGAATATTGAACATATGAAAAGTATTCTGAATAGGTCAGGAGAAAATATAGTTGACAAAAACCAAAAGGTAGCTTAAAATTAAACCTTTGAGACTACATCTAATAGAAAAACAACAACAAGAATAAAAGGCAAAATGGATTAAATTTGTTGAAACATCTGAAAATGAATGCATTTTACAAAACAGATCAGTTTTGTCCATTTTAGAGCTTACATTTATTTAAATCTGAAATTGTAACAGGGAAACATGTTTATTGATCAATGTGCTGAAATGGTCATCTATAACAAAGCCACAGTACAGAGACTGCCCATTGTGTTATTGGGTAATCTATAGGGTTAGCCCCACCCCCACAGCTGAGTCAGGGGTGAGAAAGAGACAGAATGAGATAAACAAAGGAAAGATGTTGTAAGACAAAAGACAGATGGGACATTGCAACCTTCTTTTTGTGATCATGTATTCAGGATTCATGCTGTGTCCTGATGAGCTGCCATCCAGAAAAATCTCAGGGGACATGGATCTGATCTCATTGTTTAAGCATCTGTAGCATTTATTCCAGAGATATTTTCACATTACAGACTCCAAATGGGACCAGTATTACTCTGACTCATCAAAACAAATGAATTCAAATTCAAATGATCCTTAAATCACATCCTGCAGTCCTTTACAGATGCGGTTAGTTTACCTCCATAGTAAAATAATACTAGCTGTGATTCATATCAGGCCCTGGGCTTATTCTGTCTCTTGTGAGGGTAGGGTAGGATACTATTAATACCCATTTGTGATCTATGCTACATCCTTCTGTTCATGAAGTGTGGGGTGAGAACACTAGAAAGAGTGACTGAGTGACAATGGTGTTCTTTACAAATAATTTAGATACTAGACTCAAGCTGTCTTGGTTTTCGAGTGCATCCTATTTGCAATTTCACAACATGACTTTTCTAGAAAGAGCAATCCTGTTTTTTGCAAATTGTAGAAGCCTAGAACTAGTTGATTACAAATACCTCCAGTTCAGTTCTGGATCACAGCAGGAATTTTTTAAAGCACCTAGCAGTGCAGTATGTGGTAATGCACAGTCAGGTAGGACGTGGAGAGTAAAATGGGCAGTTATCCCAGCATTTCCAGCAATGTCTCTATTTTTCTCATCCACACATGCACACAAACAAACACACTGAAGAGAGCTGAATGGATCACTGACAGTACAATAACAAAAACAGATGGTACTTATTCCACACACAAAAAACATATATTTTCTTGATAAGTTAAATTCTTGTTGTTTATTCTTTTACATGTTAAAATGTCACATATTATGGTCCTAAATTTGTGAACCTTTTTCAGTAAAACAGGCTCAAATTTTATTCAGTTTTCAGTAACCTTCACTGCTCGAGCCCAAAACAAGGCTCAATTACAAAAATCAATAAGAATCTGCTCATTGTATATTTGTTTAAACTTCATGTGCAAATGAACAAAATGCTGTACATGTACGTGTGCGTTGGAGCAAAGAAGGAGGGACTGCAGCAGAACACTGCAGCACTACAGGAACCACGCCTTAAAAGGACACGCCCCTTCCCTGACTGTTTAAATGCCTTACTTCATCGATTAAAATCTTCCTGTCATTATGTTGTTTTTGTAGTAAGCAATTAGTAGTGTTAAGTAGCAGTTTCTATTGCCAAACTGGGCCACTGGTTCACACTATAGAGACTAGGACTGTTCCAAAAATAAACAAATAAATAAATAAACAACATCCACAGAACTGGGCTATATTATTATGCAAAACTACTGAAAACAACCTGACCCCATACAAATGAGTGAAATGACCCAGAAAGATTGAGGATGTTTTCTGACCTTAAATGTGAGAAACAGAGGAAAAGAGTCCTTGCATTGTGCTTGATCACATTCACAACAAGCAGCAATGCAAGTTAGCTCTTCAGTGTTAAATCAACCAACCACAGTCTTAACCAGCCACAACTGTGACCAACAGGATTTTGTAAGTCACTTGGTTTCAGTTTCAATTTTGTAGTTGCACTGGGTAGTCCTGCCAACAGGGAAATCTCACTGGTTCAAAAACATGCTCCACATAGCTGTATTAAACATCAAATAATTTTCCTTGTATAAGTGCCAATCAGAATCTGTATAGTATGACTGTATGCATAAGCTTGGTCTACCTGTGAGCTGCAAATGGGGTCTAGGTGAGGGGTGGGCGACATACCGGTAGACACGATTAACTGATAGAAATCTGTCAACCAGTAGAGATTTTAGACTATCGTCTCTTTCGCGGTTATGCTCACGTGACTTTGCTGTGCTGCACCCATGGCCACGAAACCTTATCATCTGCATACGTTTTTAAGCATAGTGGTTTAAAACAAGTGATTTTAAACCATTGAAGCGCAACAGGCAGCGAAACAGAACTCATTTCGCTATATGTGCACGTGAATACACACACTTGTATGAGTCAAAATGCCTGTCTTTGCAAGTATCCTATATACAGTCATTTATGCCTTGTGAACGTAAACAGTTGAGAAAAGAAAACACATGTGTAACAGTATATTGATCCGGTCAGCTCTTAAAGTGACAGCAGCCAAATATTCCTGCTGTCTGTCATTCATACAAATCAAACAAAAGAGAGAAAATCAAACAAAAGAGAGAAAATCACTTCCTGCTCTTGACTAAATCACTTTTTGTAACTTTAATAAGAACAAATGTATATTTAATTTACACAGTGATGACCACGGAGTTTTTTATTTTTTATACATGTACAATTTATGTATCATTTCTTAATGCTTGAATTTTTTCATGTAGGTCTATTTTAGTTATTTTTTGTCCTATTGCTTGTAATTCGTTTATTTGTTCATTTTTTATCACTGATTGTTTACATCTCTTCAGTAAGCTTGTGGGGTTTTTTATTTAGTTTGGCTAGTATTAGTTTTTTTGTGATTTTGACAATGGTGACAAAAATTATGAAATGTCTATGGTATCAAACTTTTGATATTATTTAAAGCAAAAATGACTATATTGTGATCATTATTGTGAAATAAAATTACTCATATAGTGATATAACAATGGTCATCTCGCCCACCCCTAATTCCTGGTTTGAAAAAAAAAATAAAAAAAATCCTTGGTGACACTTTGCACACATCTTTCTAATACAAAGCTGAACTGAATTTGGTATTTGTTCAAAGGTTACATGCAATTTGTAGGATGGTTTGTATTTATTTGTGAAGTATTATCTTGGCTCATTTATTTGTATTTGTAAAACACAATACATATTTGTTACTCCACTGCATTTTCACTCAAACTGACCTTTGTACTTGCACATTGCTTTCTGTTTGTTTGCGAGTCGAGTTTTCCTTTGCAAAGTAGATCGAGTTTGTTTGCAAAATGCTGGATTTGTTTGTTTAATTATGGCACATAAATCACTCCATACAGTTAAGTCAATTAAAGACTCAGTGGCATGGCAAATGGCAATAGAGCAAACCTCAGCTCAAGCAGTCTGCTGCTAAACCTTTAAGACCTATGCAACAGAGAAAGCTCAAACATAATGATGGAATGGCCTATCATGACTGCACTCGATCTAGACAAATAAATTATCCTGACGAGTTTCAGCTACAAGGATAATATCACTACCAATATTGAATATCGCTGATACATAATAGAGATATTATTTATAAATTATATTGAAAATTTTGCTTTGGTGATATAAATATCTCATGAACAGACTATTTTCCATCACTTTCCTGTTTGTAGCCATTTGATGAGTACAAGAAATAGGATTAAACATACATAACAAAAATGCAATCCCTGATTACTCTGGTCAGAGACATCTGCTAAACAGATGAGATGTAGAGCAGGACTCATCTATAGAAGCAGACCGATCTTCCCGTGTACTAAGCCTTGTCATTCTGAGCCTGAACTAAGAGCAACTTAGCAAGATAGAAAACTTTGCTTGGATAGGAAGGAGATGCTAATTACTTATCAAGGACAAGCAAAGTCATCATTAGCATAACCAACATCTGTCCAAAAGCTTTCCAAAAGAAAAGAAATAAAGAGCTTCTGAACTGGACGGTTCTTCCTGCCCACTGGGTCCTTTTTCCCAGCAGACCACATGCTGACACATGCTTCTGGTCCCTGACAGCTTGAATGCTGCATCACAGACACCACATACCAAATTAAAGCATAAAGTGCATGTGCAGAAAAAGTTAAATATGTCAGATAACAATACATTTCATACAGTATTGCCCTTTGCTAGTGGTAAAGACAATGCAATATTACGGTAATACAGGCCACGATAAGAAGTAGGAATTTAAATAAACATGGAAAAGATCCTATAAGACTCCATATACAGTATTATTGTTAAAATATAAATGATGAATGTTTAAATGTAAATGTGATTAGTCATGAGCATTGCTGTCTTTTCTGTGGTGAGAAAGCTGTACTGTGTAGACCTATAATTAGGCCTAGGCCTACATTTATTTGTACAACTGGGAGAACACTTTACATACATGACTTGAAAAAAAAAAAAAAACTACCACCACCTTTTTCAAAAATAAGTAAAACATCTAAGCCTACAGCCCTACACAATAATCAGAGAAGAGTATGGATACTCTTTTCTGTTAAAAAAAGTGCATTGTGTGAATCTTTTTCTGAGTTGTTTAGTCAATTGTAGTTCATTCCTGTACTGGTAGGCCTTAACCATGCATTGAAGGGTGGGGTGGTTATTAGCCTGATGGTATGTCTTTGTTAGGAACAACAGCTGTCCAGTGTTGTATTCTCATTCACAGTGTTTTATTCTGAAACTACAGCTGAGAGCTGGAGAATAAAATGGTGAGTTCTGGTCAGGGCTGGTCCATGCTTTAACAGGGAACTGACACAAAAATCTATTTGAAAACCATTCAACAAAATAAGACACTGAAGGTCCAGAAACATCAGTGGAAGGCCTAACTGGCCATAATTATTGTGCACTGACATTATTGTGTACAGATATTGCTTACTGCTGGTTGAGTTGGAGATACAAACACTCTTTATTGACCAGTGATTAGATACTGTCCACGCCTGAATAAATGTTTGGCTAACGTTACACAAATGATGATCAATGACTCGTTACAATCTAGAAATTAAAAACTTAACTGTTCACAGCCTATCAGCTTCCATATTAGTCCTGCACGCTTAATGTAATAAATTCTATTGTTTAAGTGTTTTCATAAGTAGCTCACTGCGCCCTTTCGATAGGCTAACCTAATATGTTAGATTCAGCTGCCGTGGGCTGTCTACAGCATTCTGGGGATCATCAATCAAATTACATCATCCTGGTCATGTTCTGATGAAAGTAAAAGACTATAAACGTATCTCGGCCTCGTTTAAATCATTGCGACAGAGAATGAGAGTGAAATATTGAATTGCTGATCATTGTGGTTGGCTTTATGGCTATAAATAAAGAACAATACGCACAAATCATCAGCGCCGTCCAGTAACGTTACCTGTGTTTCCCGAATATCCTGCTTCGTTCCTTCAGGATACCACTGAACCCGCACGAATTCTCTACCGAGAGGCCATGACCGTGTGTCCGCCGCCCCGCTCTCGTTGTCGGAGTTACAGGGAGCGCCTCCACCTCTTCCACCACCTCCTCTCCCTCCGCCATCACCGTCAATCTCGGAGTCCGAATCTTCAAAATCCTCCTCGCCGTGAATCATCCGTACGAGCCCAAAACGCATCGCCCCGCGGTGTTTTCCAGAGACCAGGTCATGCGTAAACAGGAGCCGCTGTGTTCCGCCTGCCGTGGGAGAGTGTGTGCCGGACGGAGGCTCGGAGCTCGGGCTCATGGCCGGAGAAAGCGTTGCCGTGGCGGGTTCCGCCATCTCTGCTTCTGCTGAATGATGCGGGAGGAGAGAGATGGAGAAGTGAATAGAAACCTGTGAGCAGGAGCAGCACGTGTTTACGTCTGTACGTAGTGCGTAGCATGGAGGAAGGGTCACCTGTTACCATTGTCCTGAATTACATCAGTGTCTTCAATAGCAAAGCACTCGTTTATTTTACAGAATTGCATTCAACCGAAAATGCAACTCTTCAAATGTTTTGACGTCGCGTTGTAAAGCCCATCAGACTGAAAATGTCCTTCATAAGGGAGTCTTAAAGAGATAGTTCACCCAAAAATGAAAATTCTATCACTTACTCACCCTCAAGTTGTTCTAATCTGTATGAGTTTCTTTCTTCTGTTGAACACAAAAGATGATATTTTAAAGAATGCTAGTAATCAAAACACGTAGCCATTGATTTCCATAGTAGGGAAAAAAAATACTATGGAAATCAATGGCTACTGTCAACTGTCTGGTTACCAACATTCTTTAAAATATCTTCTTTTGTGTTCAGCTGAAGAGAGAAACTCATACAGGTTTGGAACAACATGAGGGGGGAGTAAATTATGACAACATTTTTTGGGGGGGTGAACTTTAAGATTGGCTATAGAGTAGTAAAGTTCCTTTCAATTGTCTTTGGTAGTAGTAGTGCCGTTGCGAGGGGCTGGGGCTTACGCCATTGAATTACCAAAAGCCCCTGGTCTTTTTTAAGATTGAAAATGTTTCCAATTACCATAAACCATTTAATAGCAACTGTTATTACCTGGTTTCTTATCTTAGTTTCTTCAATATTAATTATTATTTTAATTATTACTAGTGATTCCTATTGACTTTTTTTTTTTACAGATCTCCATGGAGTTTTCTTGTATCTGTAACGTTGACCTCATGTGGAAGTTCAACATATCCCTTGAAAAGTACACAATACCCAAGCTGGATGTACAGGAACAGATCCATTAATATATTCAAAATTAGGGCTGGGCGATATGGCCAAAAAAAAATCACGATATTTTTTTTTTTATCAGTCGATATCGATAATTATCACGATAAAAGTCAAATCTTTATTTCTTTCAAGTTTAAAGGCAGATTTTTGCTCCTAAGTGAAAGTTGTAGAAACCAGAGCGTTAAGTGGTTTTAAACTACTCTTTATTGCCAGAACATATCAGGACAAACACTTGCCAAACTGGTGAACATTTCACAAATCTGAGGTAGAACATTCAAACATTTGTCATTTTTCCTTAACAAAATAAATATCTTTATTGGACAATTAATTTCTTAGTTTCTGCATGTACTAATTTTTATTTGTTAAAGTGAAATATTCTGACTGTTTGAGTTTTATTAAACTTAACCATTGGTCATCCATTTAGTATCATGCATTTAGATCATGATAACCTCACTATCATGGCAAAATGTAACTTTATGGTTTCTATGGTATTTGTATGAAAAACAGTAGCCTAAATACATTATTAAATACTGTAATTATATTCCATCAGTCCTTTAATACATGGTCTACATTAAAAATACAATTCAATATGTATATCCCACATTTCATGGTGCAGTTAATATTACTATGCTAACGTTACAGTAAATCCATGGTAAATGATGGGAATTTGTGGACGGAAAAGCCTTCTGCGCACAGTGTTTCTCCTGTTTGTCAGCGCTGTTTCATCTGCCTTTAAACTGGTTTAAATCACTGAGACATTGTGTTCTTCGCTGAATTCAAGCGCTTCTCACTGGATCTCGTGACGAGAGCGATCAGAGTAAACGCATCGGCTCTAGTGAGCTCAGAGAATGTCTAATAGGAAGAGAATTGGCACTCTCTGCTTACTTCCGGTTTCTGGACTGGCTGCAGTAACACGTCTCTGTCCATGCGGGGGCGCTCGCAGGCGAGTGCAGAATGAATGGAGGTCTATGGTGAAATACCCCTCAAAATCCACTTTTCTCAGGATATAATTTTTTGTCTAGTAATTTGAATGTTGTGTATTCGAAAGGAGATGCAAAGAAATTACACATTGCTGGGTGTTAGATTTTTTAGAGTCACTTATTTGCTTTAAAAAGTCTTTTAAAATGTCAATGACGTCAGAATGCTGACGTCATTAGCAGAATGCTAGCGTGTTATGGGCAACAACAACTCAACCTGTAAGAAATCGAAAAGAAATAAGTACTCGTTCATTCAACTTTCGACCTTTAACCCATGTTGAACTTGCAAAACCTACAATAAAATCATCTCTGGTTACTTGCGTAACCTATGTTCTCTGAATAGGGAACGAGAGGCTGCGGATAGCGCAGTGGGATATTTTCTGAATGTGCCGATTGTCTGAAGCCCTATAGAATCACGCCAATTCATTGGCTGATGGCGCCCGCGCAATCTGGCTCCGCCCCGACGCTCTTACGTCGCATCATTACATATTCGCGCGCGCCATTTGCTCCTCAGATTTCTCTGCCGAAAAGAAAACTGTCAGCAGCGCGAGGAGCTTGGCAGCTAACGCAGCGTCTCGTTCCCTATTCAGAGAACATAGGTTACGCAAGTAACCAGAGACGTTCTCTTTCATACGTTCACTCAACGCTGCGGATAGCGCAGTGGGAACGGACTACCAAACTCGCCAAGCTAGAGCGCTTTCCATGACTGGTACATAAATGAGACAACGACCAAGATGAGTTCAAACAGAAAGAACCTGGGAACCCGGGGTCATGTCAAGATCCAAATTGTAGAATCTTACAAAAGTGTGCGGAGAGGACCAGCCTGCCGCAACACAAATGTCCTCCAAAAGTGCTCCTCTAAAAAGAGCTTGAGAAGATGCCACACTTCTGGTGGAATGTGCTCTAATGCTAAGAGGTGAAGGCAAGCCACGCACCTCGTAAGCCAACGAGATAGCTTCTGTGACCCAGTGAGAAATCCTCTGCTTTGATGCAGCAAGCCCACGGCGGCCAGCACCGAAGCAAACCAGAAGCTGGTTAGATTTCCTCCAACCGCCTGAGCGGTCTAAATATATCTTAAGAGAACGAACTGGGCAGAGCAAGTTAAGCTTCTTATCTTCCTCAGAAGAAAATGGAGGAGGGTGGAAAGCGTTAAGGTTAACCACCTGCGAGCGGAAAGTTGTGGAAAGAACTTTGGGGACATACCCTGGTCTCGGCCTCAAGGAAACCTTGACCAAGCCAGGAGCAAAGTCCAAGCAAGACTCGCTAACAGAAAGAGCTTGTAAGTCTCCTACCCGCTTTAATGAGGACAAAGCCAACAAAAGAGAAACCTTGAGAGTTAGAATCCGCTCCGGAGCTGACTCCAAGGGCTCAAAGGGGGCCTTCGTCAAACCCTCTAGGACAACAGAAAGGTCCCATGAGGGAACTCTAGGGGAGCGAGTTAGTTTCCCCAGGGGAATCTCGTCTGATTCCCTATGTGCTGCAATAGCTGCGACATAAACGTAGGCGAAGGGTTGGCCCGGAGGGCCGAACCCCTGAGAGCTTCATCCACCACATGAAGGGTCTCATGTGGAGCAGGCCCAGTGGTAGCACGGAGGAGGCCGCGGCCATTAGGCCCAGCATCCTGCGGCAAGTGCCCATAGACACATGATGGCCTAGCGAAAAACGGGCCAAGCATGTCATTAGACTGGAAATCCGCGCAGGAGCCAAGCGGGCCTGCATGAGAACGGAATCCATGTTCACCCCCAAGAAAACGGTGCTTTGAGCCGGAGCAAGAACACTCTTCTCCGAGTTCAACCTCAAACCGAGAGACTGGATATGACTCAAGACGATGTCTCTGTGGTGGGTCACTAGCTCCCTGGACTGGGCTAAAATGAGCCAATCGTCCAGGTAATTTAGAATACGGATGCCCTGGAGCCTCAATGGGGCCAGAGCTGCATCCATACACTTCGTGAATGTCCTCGGGGCCAGAGCGAGGCCGAAGGGAAGGACCCTGTACTGGAATGCTCTTTCTCCAAAGGCGAACCTGAGGAACTGCCTGTGTCGCCGTACAACCTGGATGTGAAAGTAAGCATCCTTTAGGTCTACTGTCACGAACCAATCCCCTGGCCGAATCTGAGATATGATAGCTTTCAGCGTCAACATCTTGAATTTCCCTTTGTAAAGGGCGAAGTTCAGTCGGCGGAGGTCCAGTATGGGACGCAAACCGCTGCCCTTCTTCGGGACCAGGAAATAACGGCTGTAAAAGCCCCGTTCGGTTTTCCCTGAAGGAACTATTGAACTATTCTCCTTCCTTTGAGAAGGAGGGATGAAATTTCCTGCTGAAGTACAGAAGCCTGAGTGGCGCTGTCTACTAGAGCCCGACCGATAAAGGATTTTTAAGGCCGATACCGATACAAATATTTGGTGATTTAAAAATCCGATATTCCGATATATCGGCCGATATATATATTTTTTAAAAATCCAGAATCGCGTAACAAAACATGAACAGTTCTGATAAATATAATATATAAAAATACAAACTTAAGATATGAAAACAACCTTTGAACAAAAAAAAATCAACTATTATTATTAATATTGACAGTAATAATGAAAAAAAATCAATGATGATGATATTATTATCATCATCATTTGTATTATTATTAAACAAGACAAAGGTCATTCCGTGTGTGTGTGTGTGTGTGTGTGTGTGTGTGTGTGTGTGTGTGTGGTCATGGGTTCAAAGCAAGAACTGATAAGATTGTAAATGTGTACCTTGAAATGCAATGTAAGTCGCTTTTGATAAAAGCGTCTGTCAAATGTCCGTTTGCATTTTGATTATTTCGAGAACCGTTCATCCAATCGACTTCACAAGGGAGTGTAGTGTCGCATTTGGTGCAATAGCCTATAGATGGACACGCGAGACGCCACACGTTCAGAATTAATAAACTTTTAGTAAACTACAGAACAGCGCGAGCGGGAAGCGGTGCACCTCACGCGGGCAGGGCTTATGCTCCGTGAACGGACACTGCAGTGATATAAAACGCACACGTCTGTTAAATTAAGCAATACTTTTAAGGTAGTCTAATATTTTTCTGACTAACAAATTACTGACACAGTAAAGGGTAGATTTAAATAAAGAGAAACGAAATTTAAATAAAGAAAAACGAAATTTAAATAAAGAAAAAACGAAATTTAAATAAAGAAAAACGAAATTTAAATAAAGAAAAACGAAATTAAGTTAAATTAAAAACGAGATTAATTTAGATTGATAATAAGGGGTAAAAAGGCTAATACATTTTGTTTCTACTATTATTCTATTTTCCACAATGTCAAAGCAACGCAGCTTAACCCAAAACACAAGCTCAGGCATGCACTTCGGTCCATACAAACTCCGCTGTTCTGGACACACGCGGTGTTCCACAAGTCCAGTTGCTGGAACACCGCGTCGGTTCTATTTCTAGCATGCGCGTTTTCCGCGTGGCTCGAGCCGCGCCTGAGACGCGTGTCTCATGCAGGCAGTGTGCAAACTCCAACCTATTAACATGGGAGCCGAAATAAAAACGCTCACGCCACGCAGCCAGTGTGTCGCCGGCCTTATTCAAGCGCGAATGAGAACCGTTTCGCAGGGATCCCAGGTGTGCAAAAAAAAAACACACAAAAAAAAGGAATATTCAAATGTCAAATTTTCAAATCGAATACCAACCCACCGAACGAATATTCGAATATTTGGGTCCAGCCCTAGCTGCTTTTATTTTATTTTTTAAATATTCATTTATCGGCCATTATAAATGCCGATACCGATAGTTTGGAAAATGCCTAATATCGGCCAATAATATCGGCCCGCCGATATATCGGTCGGGCTCTACTGTCTACTACAGTTGGAAAGACCCCGTTGAAACAGGGGGGATTGCGGCAAAACTGAAGAGTGTAGCCGAACCGAACTGTGCGAAGAACCCAAGACGATACCCCTGGTAAGCGATCCCATTCTTGAAAGAAATGTGAAAGAGGAAGAGGGATGTTGTAATGCAGACGACATACCTGAGTGAGGGTGCCGTGTTGACATTCGTGGGGTAGAGAAGTTGACTGTGCAGGAGAGCCCTTGGCGTCCTGGCACGTGATGGGAGGCATCGATGCTGGGGTCATGGTGACCAGGTCCGCCTGCTCCGGAGGAAAATGAAAAGTGCCTCCGAGGATGCGACCGGCAGTTATAGAGAGTGTCGGGGGTGAGGGGAGAAAGCAAAAAGCGTTTCTTTCTTGCCGCGCCGGGCTGAGTAGAGATGGTGAAAAATGGCCTGCACTTCGAGACACTCTGAGTGGCGAAGGTGACAGGGCAAGGAAAGGAGAGCTGGGAGGTGGGCAGAAACGCTTGCGCGGTCTGTCCCAACCTTGAGGAAGCAGAGGAGCTCTCCTTTTTCCGACCGGAGGGTCAGGAACGGCTCTGGGCCGCCGGAGCGGTCGGTTTGTCGGACCGCTTCATCTGGAGGCACTTGTGAGGCCGTTGACGGGGAAACGGGCGACCACGGGCTCCCCAAACTGTGTTAGGTGGGGGATGCACCGGTTCGCTCCTCCTGTTAAAGAACTCCGGTCTATGAGAGGGACGTTCTCTGGGTCGAACAGGGGAGGGAGCAGAAGGTTCCCTAGCCCTCCTGGGCATGAACTGTCTGAACGCGGCCGATTGGGATTTGGAGGAGCGAAATTTCTCAACCACCGTGTTGACCGCCTCACCAAACAACCCTGTTTGAGAAATGGGGGCGTCCAAGAGGAAAACCTTCTCCTTGTCACGGATCTCCGTGAGATTAAGCCACAAGTGGTGCTCCACCGCAACAGAACCAGCCATAGAGCGACCTATAGCGCGTGCAGTATGTTTGGTGGCTCTTAAGGCTAAATCCGTAGCCTTACGAAGCTCCTTGACCGCTTCAGGGGTCACGCCATCGCCCTCGTCCATTTCCTTCAGGACGTCCGCTTGGTAGGCCTGAAGAATGGCCATAGTGTGCAGGGTCATGCCTGCCTGCCCAGCCGCCATGTAGGATTTCCCAATGAGAGAGGAAGTAGTCCTACATGCTTTAGAGGGGAGGAGGGGGCGCGACTTCCAGGACGGCGCGGACGATGGAGCAAGATGGTCGGCTAAAGTCTCCTCAATCGCCGGAATGGCGGAATAGCCCTGTTCCACAGAACCTACTAGGTTGGTGAAATCAGCAGCTGCCGCATTAGTGAGGCGCGCAGAGAAAGGCTGCTTCCAGGATCTGGAAATCTTGTGATGCAGATCACTGAAAAATGGCAGCTTTCTCCGTTGAGACCTAGAATTAGGGCCACTGAGAAGTCTCTCGTCGAGTTTCGACGACTGAGATTCGCGGGGCTCGTCAGGCCAATCAATAGCGAGCTTCTCCGTAGCACGCGAAAGTACGTCAACGAGCTCCGCATAGGCCGCAGTAGGCCGCGCTTCCTGGTCGCTCAGCGGGATAACCTCGTCGGCGAGAGTAGGCCCGAAATCCTCGGAGTCGGAAGCCTCGGTAAAAAGTACATCCTCCAGCCCGAAAGAAACCGCGTCGCGTGCTCTCGGGCTGGGGCGCAAATAATCGTGCGAAAATTTGACTGGCATGCCTCGCGCGTGCCGAGGGAGGGAGAGAAAGAGCGGGGCTCGTCTGCTCGAACTCCACATCCTCAAGCTCTACAATCCGAACCCCAAGTCGCGGATCCTCGAGAGGCCTCGGGAGCGCGACAGGGGGAGACGAATGATTCCCTCTCAAAAACCGCGAGCTGCGATTTGAGGGTTTTGAGCAACAAATTTTCACAGAATTTGCATTTAGACGATCCTTTGACTGCCTCGCTCGCATGTGAAAAGCCCAAAAATTTAACACACTTACTGTGTGGGTCATCGTTAGCGATGTAACGAGCACATGGCGGGGTACAGCGTCGGTATTCCATGGCAACTTCACCGTAAGGAGAAACAGAGTTCCGCTTGAACAGTCGCAGAAGCGCCGAGAATAATCCAGAAGTCGTATTTTTCGAGCTCAGAAAAATCACGAGCGAAGGCAACGTGACCGCTTCGTTCTGAAGGCAGAGAAATCTGAGGAGCAGATGGCGCGCGCGAATATGTAATGATGCGACGTAAGAGCGTCGGGGCGGAGCCAGATTGCGCGGGCGCCATTAGCCAATGAATTGGCGTGATTCTATAGGGCTTCAGACAATCGGCACATTCAGAGAATATCCCACTGCGCTATCCGCAGCGTTGAGTGAACCTATGAAAGAGAACTGAGATTTCTCAACGGCAATTGGGTGAAAGAGACACATTTAGCCGTCTAGCCCCATAGACTCCCATTCAGTCTGCACTCGCCCGCGATCACCTCCAGTGGAATTCTAATGGAACTGCAACCAAGATCGATACAATGGGGCTAATAGGAAGTGCCAAGGCTCTCCGTAGACGGGCTCTGGTGAGCTCGCGCTGCGCTGCTGTTTGGACTTTGAGCCGAGCGGATAAATGGTCGGTGTGGCGCGCGGTTCAAATGAGTTTCGTTCCGCTTTTGGCGAATATACATTATCGAACTCTTATCGAACTCTTGATATCGTTTTATCGAGGAAAATTATATCGCGATAATTATCGTTATCGTTTTATCGCCCAGCCCTAAATACTGCAGTATTAACAGCTTTCTGAATAAATCCATTAATGCAAGTTTGCAAATTTTTTCATATTTTCATATCTATATAATTACATTTGTTGTCCAATTTAATGTTATTGTGTTATGTTTATGTTATTAATCACATGGAAAATATTACTTTAAGAAAACCCATTACTAATTTTTTACCTTTAGTTAACCCTAAAATGATGTATATAATATGTGTATATATTATAGCATGTGTTCTAAACCATTATGACTTCCTTTCTCCTGCAGAACACAAAAGCAGAAATTTGAAAGAACAAATTTCAGTCATTTACGTACAGTGACATGTGTTTTCAATGCCTTTTTGCATTCATTCAAAATGGTGTCTCAAGACATGCAGGAACCAGTGGCGTTTTTTCCATATTTCAGAGGTTAAGCTGTAACGTTCAGCCTTCTCGGTTGAATTACATTAACTAAAATTGGGGTCAGATTAAACTGTGAGAGTTTGTGAAGTGTTTTAAAAGATGAGACAACAACAGATATAACCGGAATAAGTGTATTAAACAATATTCACAAGGAACTTAAAACACCACAATAAATACAAGAAAACTAAGTCTGTTGAAAGCGTGGAGTCCGTTGCACCATACCATAAAACAGTCCAAAGAATCTTGGTGTATTGCTTGTCCCAAAGTGAATGTGAATAATGTCCACTGGTGTATATACAAAGTCCACAGAAGTGATAATCCAAAGTGCTGGAAAGGTAAGTCCACTGAAGTAACTCCACAGTCCAGTTTGCTGGTGATCACCTGGGGGCTGTTCCATAAAAGACGCTTAGAAAAGCGGGGATTAAACTCCAAAACCGGACTTGAATGAGCCTAATAAATGAGTTGGGGCTAAAGTGGTTCCATAAAAGGTAATTGAAGCTCCGGCAATCTCACTAATTTGATCCAGGTTTATCGAGTAGGGTATAAACGGAGGTCGGAGCCAGCTGCAAATGGGTGGGTTAGCAGCAAGTGGGTGGAGCTTTAGCCGCAAGTGGGCTGTACAAACTTCCAGAGGATTTTGATTGGTTTATTTAGTATCACCTGTGTTGTAGTAGCTATTGGTTTATGCTCCACAGTTGGTGGCGGTAATGTGTAAGTTTTGTTGCGATCCATCAGAAAACAAAGAAGAAAACCGCTTTCACATGTCAGCGTGCCGTTGAGATGAAGGGGTAAGCTTGTTGTATAGTTTTTAGTTTTGTGAAAAAGCATTATAAGTTCTGAAAAAGACCATTTCATAATGGCGTTTGTACACTGTTTTTAGTCTTGATGTATTAAAAAAAGAATAAGGGTAAAGTGTATCCAAATAAATTTCTGTAGTTTTTTTTAGTTGCACACAAATTACAAAATCTGTAACGTGCATGACAAGATCTTTTCTGCATTCCATTTCTACAATTTGCTCTCCAGATTATGGATTCTGAAGAACATAATAATAATAACATAATATTGTGGCAGTGTAATTTTTGTACGTTTTAGGACTGCATTGATTTTCAAATTGTAAATGTCTTAAACGTTTTGTAAATGGATTTGATATTAGAATACAACTCCTAACTTAATTGTACAATGCATGCAATTCTTTTAAAACTTGTTTTCATTGTAGTTATGCTTTTTTCTGCGTAATCCACAATGTAATGTAATGTAATTTAAACATTTGTTTTAATATCATAATTATTTTATAAAATGTATTACTCATAACAATCAGTGCAATAAATGTGAAATGCATGTTATTGTGCTTCTTATGGCTAGAAAGTAAATATTGACATTAAAAAATAAAATGCATAACAAGAACATCATTGATAATGTTAAATGTTATGTTCATATATTTTTTTTCACCTCAGGTGTTGCATGCTGGAAAAATAAGTCGTCTCACTACAAACAGCTCTTCTGCAGGATGTACTCAATCTCCACTTGTTTGGAATGTGGGTTTGAGTACAAATGCTGCACACCTGGTACGTTTTGTGTAAATTGGTGATGAATAAACTAGTTAGTCTAAAGGAAAACTAAAAATCAAATTATTATTATTAAGTGTGCTTGCTGAAAGCAGCACACTTATTGTTCTTCTTAAGTTTTCTTATTATTATTATTATTATTATTATTATTATTATTCCCGGGAGAAAAATTTTGGCCAGCTCCTGCGCCTAGGCCCTTTGAGACAGAGACACCGTTCCAACTTTAAAACGTTCGGTCAGTACCGGTGTAAGTTGCTCGCGAAGATGACATCACGAGTCCATGTCGTTTGTCCGCCATAGTGGATTGAACAGAAAGCGAAACTAAAGTTTCACAGGTCACAAATTTGGTCCGAACTTCACAAAACTAGACGTACATGATCCTTGGATCAAGCCTCACAAAAGTTACTAGAAGGATTTTTGATTTTCGGAAGCGTTTGCCCGTCACAGCCAAACGAAATCAGCGGCGTAGTCGCCAAAACAGGAAGTAGTTCATATTTCAGGAACGCTGTCACGTATCGAAACCAAACTTTGTACATTAACTCGAGACTCCAATGTGAGGAAGCACAAGATCTGAATTTTTAAAAAAAATGTTTTATTTCAGGCTAATAGACAAACCCATTTACCTATGTCTATGCAAGAGTTCACCTCACACTTTTAATGTTAATGCATTTAGACAGTAGGTGGCACTGTTGTATTACATTACAGTGTATATACTGCATTCGTTTTTACTAGGTTTGTCTTAATAAATGCAGGCATGAATTTCGTTTTTTGCATTGGTCTAATTGAATCATCTGTATTTATTAATATATACAGATTTGTATGCATGAATTGTGCATTTCCAGTTCTCAAAGCAGTTAATAACAACAACAACAAAAAAACTTTATACAAAATACATCATGCTCTTCTTCTCTAACCGAACAAACAATTCATTGTCTGTGGCTGTGTTTGTGCACACGGGAAATATGCTGCGCATAACAATAGAAAACAAGGAGAAACGCGCAGTCACATGCTCAAACAATCAACAGGTGCGTTCCATTTGACCATAAGTGGACTGCGAAGTGGACTTCACAGGGTTTTCCGCCATCTTAAGTTAGATTCTAATCCGAAGGGAGCGAACATGTTCAGTTCGAAGGGCACTGCGCACGGCATAGGGAATAAGGGAACATTGATACATCACTTCACAGGAAGTGGAGAGCCATGATCACCCAACTGTCATTTCGCGCACCACGCCATCACCAGTCAGAACGGTCATAACTAACGATGGAGGAGTTTACGTATGTGTGTAAGTATTCATACATTTCGCCATTGTTATACAAATGACAGTATTTTTAACGGTTATTGTTGTGAATATTACATATACTATTTTTGATGATTATAATTTACCTCAGTGAATGCAGCCAGCTTAGCTAGTTTGTGAAGTAAAGTGATTTTATTTTAGGTAGTTGTAAAATAGTGCAATATAATTGTAAATATATAATATAATAATAAAAATTAAAATATGAATGTAGTCCTATATATATTTATGTTATATCATAATCTGCGCGACTCCGTCGTTGACTTTCTTTAATGACATTTGCAGGGCGTTTCAAATGAGCGGTTATTGTCAGTGAAGTCCACTTCAACTGATATACCGTGCTCAGGGAGCAGAGGAGCAGTGAACACTGCATATGGACCCTGTCAAATGGAACGCACATTAGATGTGTAAAAACAAGTGGAAAGCGCGAGCGCGCCGCTGTCTCCTTTCCACAAGCGCTTGTTCTCCTGTGGCGTCTGTCGTTGCTATGCAACCATGAACTGTGCTCTCCATGATGACAAGAGCTGTGTCTGAAATCGCTCCCTATCCACTATATAGTGCACTATTTAGGGTGTCGGCCATTTTGTAGAGGTGTCCGAATTCTGAGTGAACGACATCATTCCCTCCATTCTTCACTACTTTTACCCAATCCTCTCTGAATTCGAGTGTACATACGATGTACACTTGCTGAGACACTATTTCCCACAATCCAACACAATAAGGCGATAGAGCGCGAATGAAAAATAAACAAAAATGTCACCATGGCAACGGTGCACGTGAGTTAGAAAACAATCATTTATAAGACCAGACGCCTGGTTATTTATTTATATATACTGTAACGCATACGACTCTGGGTAAATGTGAATTAGCTCAAGAATATGGGGAATTCTGGGAATATTAATATTTATGACTCATGGTCATAATTCATAAGTCGCATGTACATTTATTTTATCAATTATCGAGATTACCTTGTTCTGTAACTGGTCTGACCAACCTTTAATTCGTCCAGCGAGTAGATGTAAGATCAGTACAGTTAAGAAGGGGGTATTCACAAACTCCACTAAAGTTTATGTTCTGGCCACGAACATTAACTTCTGAGTTTATTAATTAAAACTACTGAATGTAGTCTAGTATCGAGCTTGTAGCTTAGATCTTTTAGATTCATTGACTTATAAGGTAGGCTTTATACAGAGACAGTGAAAAGTATTCCATGGATTTTAATAAATGTAAAACTAGAGATTATATGAGCTACAAATATAACGTACGTAAAAATGCAAACAATAAACAAACAAACACTTAACCGAAACAAAACATAAAACATAGCATGATCAGAATGAACTGAACGAAAGAAAGAAATCGAGAGGAGGGAAAAGCTAGTAATTATTACATACAGAAACCTTGGTTCACGAGACCCCTGGAAACAACTTTTATCAGCTCAATATAAGTTACTTGCAGAATTCTGTGCTCTTTCTGGTCAGGCTGAAGCAGGAAGCGGGAAGCGGGAAGCGGACAGCGCGGACGTGTCCTGTTTCTGCTGGGTCTTCCAGTGCCGCGAAGTTCGAAAAGGCTCACTGAATGTAATGTTACCGGAAAATCAGATTCATCTCCCGGGATGGGAGAGGTTTAAAGTCTTTGTTGCAAGGGACGCAGCTACGACTCGGACATGTGCTCGCTCGATAGAGAAGACTAAGGCCTTCTTCAGATGATCCTTGGAGAAGCGCTGCGCCGGGGAGAGGAGGAAGGGTGAGAGGTCAGGGATGAGAGCGACCGGAGAAGAGAAGAGATCCGGGAAGATGAGAGAAGAGAACGAAGAGTGGGGGTCTCGTCCTTTTAACAGACATCTGTTTTACGCCCTGTTTGTAACAACAGCGAATCAGGTCTTCTGATCTGACGCGGGAGAAGTCTCTTTGTGTAAAGAAAAACACGCCCCCTTGTACCATATGTCTTATGAGGGAAAGGATTCATACTTAGAAATATGATATTTCCTGGAACAAATGCATATTATTGTACTTTGCAGTCAAGATTCGTCTCCGTGAGATGGAGAGGATTACAGAGATATCAATTATGACAGGTAAAGATTAATGAAACATAACGTTACAGTTATATGCATAATTACACACAAATAAAGTTTGATTAAACACACAATGAAATGGTCAGTATTTCCGTTATGGCATGTGAAGACACTTGAGAAACATAGGAATACATATCAACATTTAGTGGCTTGTTACAGTATGTGGGGGAATATCTGTTTCAAAGTCCAGAGTGTGTGTGTGTGTGTGTGTGTGTGTGTGTGTGTGTGTGTGTGTGTGTGTGTGTGTGTGTGTGTGTCTTCTGGAATGTCATGAGGCTGTAAAGTTTTATGGTCTGAGGTAGGGTTACCACAAGACACTATTGAGGAACTTCTTTTAATGAACCTTCAGAATTAAAGATTTTACTCTTAGCAACCCACATCTCTATTATAAAGCAAAGCTAATCACACACATACATATCGGAAGGTATACATTCAAGAGCCATATTTCTACATGAAATTGTACTCAAAGGAGGTTTTGTGTGTGTGTGTGTGTGTGGGTCATGAGGTTGTAAAGTCACAGGGAGTCCATGCTGAAATGGGGGTTTTAGAGGGGATTGTCCAGAACAGGGTTCCTTTGTGACTAAAATGTCCCTCTGGGGAACAACAGATTGCAATTTTGACATGTCCAAGCAGACTTAGCGACGCCCTGGACAGACCCGTTGTCTGAAAAGACAACGAAGGATGTGTTTGGAGACAAGGATTTACTAATTGGAACAACATGTGACCGCATGTCAGGCATTGTCGCTACAATACCGTTATATCTATATTTGAATAAACAAATGTGTTGTGTAGTGTTTTGTTCTCTTTTATTTTCACATATAAATGTAAAAAGTAAATAAATATGACAAGCAAGTGTTTTTATTATCTTTTTTTTTAACCCTCTGATGGTTTATGGGGTCTTTTGGGACCCCAAATGACTTTTGCTCAAATTAAAAAATTTTTTCCCTTTGTCCAAATGGTATGAAACCTTCTACGGCTCTCAACACTTTCTAGATCTACAAAAAAAAAAATAAAGTGGAATGATATCTGTTTTTATGTTAGCGTGACAAAAATTGTGACACTCGTGGTCTTCGGGGTCTCTGGAGACCCCGCAATCAAAATAGACAAAATTCATCATCAAAATCAGAAACAACGCAGAACACATCGACAGAAATGGCACAAATAAAGTGGCACACTTCCACCAATGCAAAAAACATCCACAATGCTAAATTATATTGCTCACAACACGTGTGTATACACACACACACACACACATATAGAGGAATACATTTTTGAGACTATAAAAACTGTTCTCTTATCATTTGTAAAATAAAATCATCCAAAATGCAATACCACCACAAAAATAAATTGGTGACACTGACACAATTTATGTACACACGCACACACACACACACACACACACACACACACACACACACACACACACACACACACACACACACACACACACATTTGTAAGGCTATAATTTGTCAAATAAAATCATCCAAAATGCAGAACCAACACAAATATAAAGTGGTCACACTGACATCGACAATGTGTACTCACACACACACACACACACACACACACACATTTGTAAGGCTATAATTTGTCAAATAAAATCATCCAAAATGCAGAACCAACACAAATATAAAGTGGTGACACTGACACCGACAATGTGTACTCGCACACTCTCTCTCACACACACGCACGCACACACACACACACACACACACAGGAACATTTGTAAGGCTATAATTTGTCAAATAAAATCATCCAAAATGCAGTACCACCACAAAAATAAATTGGTGACACTGACACATTGAAAATGTAAACACACACACACACACACACACACACACACACACATACACACACACACGCAATTGTGTGTGTCTAGAATCTAGAATTAGATTAAAAATAAATGATTGAAATAAATGATAAAATCTTAAGACTCCAACATTTCTCTTTATAACATTTTGTTCAGGTTTGATTCTAATCATAATGTAACATTATTGAAAAACTGGGGGGTTTTTTGGTACAAAAAAATGCTAAACTTTGACAAAAATATTTTATTTTTGTTATAATTGTGATTTTATAATATTTAGATATGAATCCAACTGAATCCAACTTGTGAAAAGATATCTTTCAGGTAGTCTAATAGCAAATAGCATATACTGGAGCTCTATAGCCATCTAGTGGTTAAAATTATTATTTTTTATTTTAAAACTGCATTTTCCAAAAAATGGGCAAAAATGTTACATTAAACCATTTAAAATCATCCATGTTATCCCCATGAATGAAAGTTAGAAATCTGGGTCTTTTATAAAGTGAATTTTACATCAAATGCTGTTTTTTTGTAAAAAGGCTATTTAAATATTTATTTATTAATTTATTTATAGAAATTTAAAAAATATCATAAATTCTCCAAAAACTGCACAAATGTTGAGTAAAAACATTAACAAACAGATTAAAATTACATTTGTAAAAAAAAAAAACTATTATCTTGTTACAAAATTAAATGTTATTTTCTGGGGTCTCTAGAGACCCCAAAACCCAGAGTGTAGACATAAATAAAGACCATCAGAGGGTTAATCAAATAACGCAATAAACGTGAAAAATACATACATACAATTGTTGCATACAATTCATACAGCCAAAAAAAGGAAATATTAAAGATGGGTAGGTAATGTTTATGACAAATTGTCTGAGCTCTCTGGCGCGTGATAATTATGTCAGCGTCCGAATTCTTTGCTGATGTAGTGCACTCAACTGCCATTCACTATACGGGATTAGTGAACGAGTGAACGAGTGAGCGGTTTCAGACACAGCTAAGGAAGTATCAGCAAAAGATTAATAGATTTCTAGCCCTTGCATTAGCTTTACTACTAGATATATTTATGGAGATGGAAAATAATAAGGCGCCCTGTACAGCTATGATCAGCTGTTGGGCCGAGCATTCAATGTTGTTACGCTGCAAGCTGATGGTTCGTTGCTGCCGCGCTCTATCATGCGCACACCATAAAGAGCAAATTGTTTTTTAATGTTTCAATTTCGTGATTAAAATGACATAATTTGGAAGCGGATAATTTCTTCACAAACAGCCCATTATGAATCAATGTTAGAATGCTGCACCTACACTCGATAGTGTGAATAAGATCAGCGCAACGCAGACCACTGCATTGACAGCGTCCGGAAATGCATTTTTCTAGTTATTATTATTATTCCCGGGAGAAAAATTTTGGCCAGCTCCTGCGCCTAGGCCCTTTGAGACAGAGACACCGTTCCAACTTTAAAACGTACGGTCAGTACTGCTGTAAGTTGCTCGCGAAGATGACATCACGAGTCCATGTCGTTTGTCCGCAATATTGGATTGAACAGAAAGCTAAACTTAAGTTTCACAGGTCACAAATTTGGTCCGAACTTCACGAAACTGGACGTACATGATCCTTGGACCAAGCCTCACAAAAGTTACTACAAGGATTTTTGATTTTCGGAAGCGTTTGCCCGTCACAGCCAAACGAAATCGGCGGCGTAGTCGCCAAACAGGAAGTCGTCCATATCTCAGGAACTCTGTCACGTATCGAAACCAAACTTTATACATGAACTCGGGACTCCAATGTGAGGAAGCACAACATCTGAATTTTAAATTTTTTTTTTTTATTTCAGGCTAATAGACAAACCCATTTACCTATGTCTATGCAAGAGTTCACCTCACACTTTTAATGTTAATGCATTTAGACAGTAGGTGGCACTGTTGTATTACATTTCACAGAGCTGCCAAGTCAGTGTATATACTGCATTCGTTTTTACTAGGTTTGTCTTAATAAATGCAGGCATGAATTTCGTTTTTTGCATTGGTCTAATTTAATCATCTGTATTTATTAATATATACAGATTTGTATGCATGAATTGTGCATTTCCAGTTCTCAAAGCAGTTAATAACAACAACAACAAAAAAAACTTTATACAAAATACATCATGCTCTTCTTCTCTAACCGAACAAACAATTCATTGTCTGTGGCTGTGTTTGTGCGCACGGGAAATATGCTGCGCATAACAATAGAAAACAAGTAGAAACGCGCAGTCACATGCTCAAACAATCAACAACGTCGCTCTAGAGGTGCGTTCCATTTGACCGTAAGTGGACTGCGAAGTGGACTTCACAGGGTTTTCTGCCATCTTAAGTTAGATTCTAATCCGAAGGGAGCGAACATGTTCAGTTCGAAGGGCACTGCGCACGGCATAGGGAATAACCCTGCTAAAAAATCCAGCTTAAACCAGCCTAAGATGGTCAGGCTGGTTTTGGCTGGTCTCCCAGCCTGGTCATAGCTGTGGTTTATCAGGCTGGTTTTAGAGGGGTTTTGAACACTTTTTTTAGCTGGTCTTAGTTGGTCAGGCTGGTTTTAGCTGGTCAGCCTGGCTAGTCTTAGCTGGTCATTGTTGGGCTTAGCTGGTTTTAGCTGGTCAGGCTGGTTTTAGCTGGTCAGGCTGGTCTTAGCTGGTCATTGTTGGGCTTAGCTGGTTAGGCTGGTCTTAGCTGGTCATTGTTGGGCTTAGCTGGTTTTAGCTGGTCATTGTTGGGCTTAGCTGGTTTTAGCTGGTCAGGCTGGTCTTAGCTGGTCAGGCTGGTTTTAGCTGGTCAGGCTGGTCTTAGCTGGTCATTGTTGGGCTTAGCTGGTTTGAGCTGGTCAGGCTGGTCAGCCTGGCTGGTCTTAGCTGGTTAGGCTGGTCATTGTTGGTCTTAGCTGGTCAGGCTGTTTTTAGCTGGTCAGGCTGGCTGACTCTATGTCTTCTCTATTTTTCCTGCCACTGGGTGTTGTGACAAATAATGTAAACAATTCCAAGTATACTTAAAATAATCTTCAGGAACACAGGCAACCATTCAAACAAATTCCTTTTATTTGATATTGCAGCCCCTTAAAACAACCCATTGATATGCTAACAGTAATGTACAAAATTATTAATTGAAATGATTAAAATGCTAAAAACTATAATAGTAACTAAAGGAGAACAATAACAGAATTATAGAAATATAGAGATACATTTTACATTTTTCTTTTCTTTTTTTATTACATCTTGTATTTTTTTGGGATATGTAATACCCCACTTGCTTCTTCCGCTTCTCTCTCTCCTTTTTCGGGTTCTTTTTGTTTGAGCCAGTCACTGAAGCAGACTTGAAAGATAAATCATTTAGATTATTAATTTGTCACTTTTCAACTAGTAAAACTTAGAAAGGTAAATCAACTAATGTAAAACCCTTTTACTAAATTGGATATGGCTACATAAAGTATGAATGAATTAACAGATTACCTCTCAAAACTTGCAGCTTGGAGGGTGTCAGGGGAGGCTTTGCAGAGTGTTTATTCGTGGGACACTCCTTTCCTGACACTTCTTCTGCTCTTTAAAGTCCCCGTGAAATCAAAATTGACTTTTACTTTGTTAGCGCATATTACAAGTCTTGTGGTGAACAATTAATCCGTGCAAGTAAATATATATTTTTTTTTTTTTTTTTTTTACCATGGTAATCTTTAATCAAAATCTGAAAAGTTACTTCCGGTCTGGAATGGCGTCTTTTTCTGATGACGTAGGTTTGATGGCTTGCGTTGAAAACGCTTAACCACTCCCCTCAAACCGTTAGTCTGCTATGAGTGAGAGATGGAGAGGAGGAGCGCTAAGTAAAACCCTGCCCTCTGTTCAATTTTCCGTTTCACTTGGAAATACGTCATAACACTGGAGAAAAGTCGTTTGCAACTTCCGGTTCACGGGGACTTTAAAGTGTTTGTCCCCCACAGTGCCACAGCCATCTCTTTAACATAGAGAGAATCTTTTGTAGATAAATTAATCTTCTTCCATGCCTCTTCTCTGATCCAAACTTGGTTTCCTATGTGGATCTTCAAGACAAAACATAAATGAGCTTCAATTGTATGAAAAAAAAACAAAAAAACACTCTTCAAAATATCTTCTTTTATGTTCTACAGAAAAAAAGAAACTTATACAGAATATATTCCAGTTGGTAGCTATAAATGTTGTGACGTTACTCCTACTTTGGCTACCAAATAAGAGCTGCATTTTTTTTAAAGATCTCAATATTACAAATAAGAGGCTGTATTTTTTTTCCTACAAAGATATCTAGTCATTTCAGTGAGATCTTAATTTGTGTGGAACCTTTCAGCATGTGTCAAGCAACTTTAGTCTGGGTAGATGCCATATTTAATTCCAAGTGACTCAAAAATGAGGCTGTGTGGGATATGCATACAGTCAGTTCAAAAGGTTGTACCATCTAAATGTGCTGGATCTTTTTACTTCATCACCACCCATGTTTTCTAAAGTTGATTTTTTTTCAATATTTCATCAACATAACAGTACATTTAACCGATTGTAAGTCTGTCTTTTACAGACAGTGTTAGCTGTAGCTTTGATTTTGAATTAAAAGTCACAATATGTGATGATCATTAGCTTCAATGCAGAACATTAATAACTATGATTGGGACTGCCATATATACATACATTATAATGAGCAAACTATTGCATTAAAAACGTTGTGAATTCTTTGGGTTTAGTTGCTGTGTTTCAGTGTGTTGTCCTTGGAAAATGTTGAGATTAACGTTAAGTAAGATTAATAAATCCTGTAGAAGTATTGTTCATTCATTGTTAGTTCATGTTAACTAATACTAACAAGATGAAACCTTAAATATAAAGTGTTGCCATTTTTTTTATAAAGAAAGTTGGAAATATGAATGTAAAATTAATTTTAAAAGTTAAGAAATCTTACACTGGTTCAAACTAGGCCACTGTACTGTATATGTTTGATTTATGTTGAAGTGTTTGGGACATTGGCTTTAAATGATGAGCGTTTCGTTTTTGTATTCAGGCTTTCAAAGTATATCAAATTTTGGATTTAGATTCATTGGCTAATATATCAGATATCGGCTTTCGAATATAAAGAATTATCAGTTATCGAAATCGGCCCAAATGTTCATATCGGTGTATCCCTAATTTGATTTCCAAAAACAAAAAAACAAAACAATACCTTCTGCACATCTGACTTCTGACTGGGACAGAGTTCATTTCAAGAGTGGAGGGTTCACCCTCACTGAGAATCTACAAAACATAACATTAGACATGAAACAGTGGTGTAAATATGTGAACACTAGATCTCACAGATGTCTCTGCTTCGTTTGCTCATTCTCTTCCAGCACAACTCTCACTTACCTTGTCTAGTCCCACAGTAAGAGCAGCACAATCACTGCCTGATGACAACTGGCTCTTATGGCTCATCTGAAAATATGAAATTAAGTATTACATGTAGAAACACTTCACCTAAGAGTTAAAAAAAAAAAAAATTGAATATATAAGGGATAATGTACAGTCAGTCAGTAATTAATACAACATAAACATGGAAAGGATAATCAGGGTCCCAATACACAGCTACCTATCAATAAATATTTGCACATGAAATATTGATTTGAGATATATACAAGATTACAAAATAGTTAAAGTTTTCAAATCAATATTTCAATATTTGAATGTTACCACATGTGTTTTCACATTACATGTGTTTTCATTACAGTGTGTCAGGTTGTGTGTAGGTTTACACCAGTTTTTATGAGGACATCATAAAAACATGTTCCTGATGTTTAACTTGACAGAAGAATCTCAGTGTGTTGTGTAAGTTTAACAGAATCCTGGTCTATGAGGACACTAGTTTTATGAGGACATAAGAACATGATCCTGATGTTTGACTTTGACTGAGTGTGTTGTGTAAGTTTGACAGAATCCTGGTCTATGAGGACACTAGTTTTACTGGGACACTGGTAACTAGATATATTTGGACGGCCCTGAGTTCAAGTGTGTGTGTGTGTGTATGTATGAGAGTGATACGAGACATTGCGCCTGTGCTAGATGTACAGTAAGTGATCGTGACTCACTTCTTAGTTCTTACACACACAATCATAATTTAGTGACTGATAACAGTGGCAAATAATCTGTTTCTGAGGAACACTGGTCGTTTCTTCAAGGAATAACTCAGTTATTACATTAACTTCTTGGATACCTTTAGAGTTGCTGTATCTTGTTCAGGTTTCATCTGATTCTTCTCAGTTATCATCTGAAAAAAAGAAAAGCAAATAAAAAATATAAAAAAGACAAATAAATACTAATTTTAGTATTACTTGCCAATTTCAACTATTTTTACCAACTTCTTCAATGATTACATTTAATCTAACAAGCACAAATAGTTTTCAATACTGGTATTAGCCATAGACCAGGATTCTGTCAAACTACCACAACACACTGAGATTCTCCAGTCAAGTTAAACATCAGGAACATGTTCTTATGATGTCCTCATAAAACAGGTGTAAAGCTACACACAACCTGACACACTGTAATGAACACGCGTGTTATGTGATGCATTAAATGTGCGTTATGTGATGCATTAAAGCCATGAACATATTGTTTTATCATTCATACCTATCTGTGGTAGTGACATTGCAGTATAGGCCTCTGTGAAAGCAAGGCTATGTAAAGACTATTCCATGTTAATTTACAGTTGATTACTTAATTTCTGTACCTAAATAAGACTTACCTGGAATATATGAGGAAATGTTTATTTCAAATCTTTGTTAAAACATTTTTACCTATGCTTGCAATTTATTATTTTCTATGCAAATGCAAACCCCTAAACCACACTAATCATTCTAGAATGATTAATTACTTCCAAATAGAGCTATTCAAGTCATTTGGTGAAATAGATTTTCATATTACGTTATATATTGCAGAAAAAATTAAATATTGCAATATCAGTTTTTTGCTATATCGTGCAGGTCTATTACCGTGGGTCATTTTTAACCTTTAATATTACCTTTTAATAATAAAACAAGTAAAATCATCACTGTAAATAACACAATGTACCTGCTTTATTAAACAGTATCACCTAAACATGGAAACACTGAACTCACTTTATAATGATTGCTGAATCTGCCCTGGAGCTAATCTTTGTCTTTCTCCTGAAGTGTAAACTGCATGTCCTCCTCCATAGGCTTGATCTTCTCCTTCACTGATTCACTTCAGCCATTATCTCATGTGTCTGCTGTCATAGAAAAAGACCCTCAATAATCCTGACCATTGCATTTCATTTGACATATTATTCAACAAGCTTAAAACTTACAGTAAGACATAAACTGTGTTTAAGTGAATACTCTCCAAGCTGGTCATTATAACTAATATTTTTGTGTATCTGATCGTTTAGCCACACACACGAAGTAGGGATGGGCAAAAAAAGATTTTTCGATTAATTGTTTTTTAAAATGTGGTTGATTCGATATCGTTAATCTTATTACTAGTCTTCTTCACTAGATGTCATCCTCTTGTTTACCTGGTGCGTTGTTACAGGGGAGATCCTGTCATTCATTCAGTGTTGAACATGGCAGATGCAGGTGCGCCTTTCAGCTTGAAAGACGTTTCGGACAGTTGAATGAACTGCCACTGTCCCGATTGGACCAGTGCTGCATTATTAGTGAACTCACGCACGCTGTGTGAGAAGTTTTGTGCTGCACGTAGGGGTGTGGGATATCACAATTTTTGATCGTGGACGAGTAAAATGTCTCCACGATCTGCTTTTGAAGAAATATCGTAGTATCGTGTTACAGTGCATTCTATCAGTTGCAGTTCTGGCACCTCCGTCTCAACATACTGTACAACGCGACGTACATTCACTTCACATGTTAACGCAGTGGTAGAGTAGACACTGCAGTTTGCAAAAGTTCATTATTCGCATGTGCTTTAAGCCTTGCCAGTTAAATGTTTCATTCGTGTGCTGATGCACTGTTCTAACTTTTCTGAGAATGAGCTTTTCTGAGTGCATACACCCGAAGAGCACATGCACTTAAAGCCCGTCAAACAGCGCCTGGATACTGGACTAAGTTATCTTTCGAGTCTTAGTTGCGTTAATACTGTCAAATATATACTCACAAGGTTTACATAAACACAGTTGGTTATGTCTAGAGTGAAAGCAAACATTTGAGAGAAAAATGTGGCGCGTGTCATAAAAATTAAGAAAATTGTCAAAAAAACACTTGGGAAGTAGTTATACCCTTTGTGAACAAAGTCACTAAGTTTCAGTCCAATGCGATAACCTCACTCTTGACTGACAAGATGATGGAGGAAGATTTGGTTTCAAAACGCCTATTTAAATGAGTTTGTCATTGTACTGTTTTGTTGTTGTGTTTTTCATTAAGAATAATAATGAACTCACCATTCAAGCAACTGCCGCTCCCGAATTGGCTTTGCTTGGTGCTAATTCGAAAAGCAAAGGTAAAATGCACAGACGCACAGATATTTATTAGTGATTAGGGCTGGCAAGAATCTGGCGATACGATACGCATCACGATACATGGGTCACGATTCAATATATTGCCATATATTTTGATACTGTGTATAAGGTGATATATTGGGATTTTTTTTAATGTAGGACTATAATTTTAGAAAAAGTAATATTTAAAAAAAGACATGATGTGCATAAAAGTCAAAGAAGTTTACTTTAGGTAAACAATTCAGTCAGGCCCGGGGTGGGTAATCGGGAGAATTCCCGGTGGGCCGCTTCACTTTTGGGCCGGTCGAGGATTTTTTTTTTTTCTCACATTTGTCACGTTAGTTACATTAGGCTACACACGTTCCGCATTCTGACACCGCAGCGCGCAGTTCTGCATGGGTTGTACCGTGTGAGGGAGTTCTCCCCTCCCCTCCTATAGAGTTGGTTGGGTCCATAGCCTATCTTTTCCAAAATGTTTTCTCAGGTAGGCTACCGCGGCACCGCCTACCGATAGCTGGGCCGGCCCTACCGTAACGGTACGCGTCAGGGAGGATGGATGGGAGGAAGAGGCCAGGAGGTATGGAAGCTTGTTTTCCGCCACAGAATAAAACATTTTAAAAGATAATTGCGACTTTTTATCTCACAATTGCGAGTTTACATTGTCAGAATTGCGAGATATAAAGTCGCAATTGCGTGTTATAAAGTCGCAATTGCGTGTTATAAAGTCAGAATTGCGTGTTATAAAGTCAGAATTGTGTGAAATAAAGTCGCAATTGCTTCTTATAAAGTCAGAATTGCGTGAAATAAAGTCAGAATTGTGTGAAATAAAGTCGCAATTGCTTCTTATAAAGTCTAAGTGAATTATTATTTAACCTTTACATTATTTGTTGAACCATGGTATTAATACAAACTACACAATAGTAAGAGCTGAACTGTTGCTTCATTTAACCAATTTGGAAAAAGTGCTAATTTGGAATTCCACCCTGGAAAAAGTGGGCCGGTCTTGGGCCTGAAACTCCCGGGCTTAAAAGTGGCCCCACTCCGGCCCTGAATTTAGTAAACAGAAAATCAAACTGCCAGTTTGGGATTGTGGTTCACAGGTTCTTAGTGAGCAAATTTTTATATGCTCAAGTAGGCCATAATAAAAGAAAATACATAGCCCCTGTCACAATACATAACACATACACATTATGTGCAATCTGAAAAAAGAAAAGACATCTATGTCAATGAAAAAAAAAATGCTTGCACTATTCCTAGTACACAGGGTACATCCAACACGTTTTGTGTTGCAAAAACACGAACACGATTCCTACGGGAAACATTGAGGAACAAATGTAAATTGTCAGTTAAAGAAAAAACATAGCCCCTGACTAATATGGGCCGTTACTACGAAAGTATAACCACTACCAAAGTTACTACCAAAGTATAAAAACAAAATGTATGCCACAAAGAAAACACAAAATGCCACAACAACTGCTATGAATTAAAAGCCAGTCTAAATAAATAAGTCGTACCCAGAGTCTGTACCTTGTCCTTGGGACTACCAGCAAAAGTTCATTTGTTGATCTAAGAGCCCTGTTTGATTGACGCAAAGTTAACATCTCAGTTATGTACGGTGGTGCGAGACCATTGAGAGCTTTAAAAACAAACAATAAAATCTTAAAATCAACTCTAAAAGAAACTGGAAGCCAGTGGAGCGAAGAAAGAATTGGAGTTATATGCTCACGTTTGCGTGTGTTAGTTAGAAGACGGGCTGCTGCGTTCTGCTCCAGCTGAAGGCGCCTGAGTGATGACTCTGAGACTCCAACTTAAAGCGCATTACAATAATCTAGTCTTGAACTAATAAAAGCATGAATAGCTTTCTCAAGGTCTAAACGATTTAAAAATGGTTTGACCTTGGCCAATAGACGTAGCTGAAAGAAACTAGCTTTAACCACACTGTCAATTTGTTTATCAAATTTCAGGCTACTATCAAAAGTCACACCGAGATTTCTGATAGTCGGTGATAAGCTTCGAAATTAGCTTAAGCTTTCTGATAAGCTTCGATAAGCTTATTAGGGTCAGAGGTTGCAGACTCACCAAATAAAATATATTCAGTCTTATCTTCATTCAAATTAAGGAAATTTTGCTCTAACCATAATTTAATGTCATCAATGCAATCAATTAGTGACCCAAATGCATCAGTGTTTGTTGGACTCATAGGCAAATAAATTTGCAAATCATCAGCATAGCAGTGATAAGCTATGTTATGCCTGGCTATGATGGACCCAAGAGGCAGCATGTAAAGCGAAAATAAAACCGGTCCGAGAATAGAGCCTTGTGGCACCCCGCAGGAGAGAGAAGTAGTAGAGGAGGACGAGTTCCCAATCACTACAGAAAAGGTTCTGTTGGTCAAATATGACGAGAACCACTGAAACGCAGTACCCTTAATGCCAACATAGTGATTGAGGCGAGACAGAAGGATTGCATGGTCCACTGTATCAAAGGCCGCCGTGAGATCAAGGAGCACTAAAATAACAGGGCTCTTGACATCAACAAACCGAGCAATATCGTTGTGCACCTTTAACAGTGCAGACTCAGTACTATGTCGCGATCTAAATCCTGATTGAAATTTCTCAAACAGAGAGTTATTTTCTAAAAAAGAATGTAATTGTATAAAAACAACTTTTTCTAACACAATTGAGAGAAAAGGCAGGTGAGAAACTGGTCTGAAATTAGACAAAACTGAGGGATCCAGGTTTGGTTTTTTAAGAAAAGGCCTAACCACAGCATGTTTGAACACAGCAGGGACAGATCCTGAGCTAAGACATTTATTAATAAAAACCAACAGGAAAGGCCCAACTGTGGTAAAAACCTCTTTTAACAATTTAGTTGGAACAAAGTCCAGGGGGCAATTTGTAATTTTCATTTGTTGCACTACTTCATTAAAAAATGATAGTGAGACTGGTTCAAACTGTTCAAACACAGCAGAATGTGCTGTAACGACAACTGAATCAGTTACAGAACTATTAGTCGTGAGTTGTCTGACAGACTCCACTTTATTAAAAAAAATTCTCACAAGTGGAGACTGAGGCATCTGTCAGAGAACAAGTATGTGGGTTTACGACAGAATTAATTGTATTAAACATCACCCTTGGACAATGCCCACTATTAGTGATAATATTTTATAAATATTTAGATTTTGCCTCCTTTACAGCCCTTTGATAATCAAAAAGACAGCCCCTTAATATTTCCAAAGACACATATAATTTGTCCTTCTTCCATCTCCGCTCTGCCTGTCTACAGCGCTGCCTGAGGGTGCGGGTGGCATCATTTATCCAGGGATCTGCTCTTAACTTAGGAGATCTGTGTTTGTAAGGGGCAATAACGTCTAGGATTTCAGAACAGGTGGAATTAAAAGATGAAAGCAGGCCATCAGGGCATGTAAAAGAGACAGATTCACTAAGGGCATAAAGTTCAGAGTCCATAAAAGCAGCAGTAAATTCTTCAGCTGTTGAGGAAGTGAGAATACGACGATAACATGGCGAAGCAATAGACCTGCTGGCTATTGAAGACGGGACTGGAAATTCAACAATAATGGGGAAATGATCTGAGATAGCAGTCTCAGATATTTCAGTAAGGGAAATAGAGACCCCATGAGAAATAATAAGGTCCAAAGTGTGTCGAATAAAATGTGTGGGTCGATCCACCAATTGATGTAAATGGAAAGATGACAAAAGTCGTTTAAATTCAGTGGCCAACTGATCAGACGCACAACAAACATGGATATTAAAATCACCACAAATAAAGAGTTGGTCATACTAGGGACAACATCAGCTAAAAATTCTGAAAACTCTTGAATAAAATTCTTGTTGTATTTAGGTGGACGATAAACAACAGCACACAACACAGGGCGTGTAAACAAGAATAATTATTTATAGATAAAAGTCGACATTTAAAATTGTCTTTAAAAACAGTAGCCACGCCTCCTCTGCGCCCCGACACTCGCGGGGAGCTGAAAAAAACGCATCGAGGTGGGAGGAGCTCTGTAAAGGCACTGTTGTCACCTGGTTTAACCCAGGTTTCCGTCAACAAAAGAAAATCCAAAGAGTGAGAAATAAAAAAATCTTTCAAAATGAAAGTTTTGTTAGTTAGTGATCTAGTGTTGATCAAAGCAACTCATAATGTGTTGAGGCCAGACTGCTGGGAGATACGTGCAAGTGGGCGAAGATTCTCCTTTACGTAATGCCGTTTGCAGATCCTTACGGGCCGTCGACAAGCATGTATACTCAGCGTCGGAAACAATGGGTCGAAGCCACCGGTAGCAGTATTCTGAGGAACACTTCACAGCGTAACCGTCGTACTCTCGAGAGAGCTCCGTGAGACTGCGAGGATCAGATGCCAAAGTCAGAGTCAGGTAGGCTCTTCTTAATCTGACAAGTCTACTGCCTCCCTTACGAAAATTAACCATGGTTTTACTATAGTAAAACTGTAGTTAACTACGACCGTAGTAACCGTGGTATTTTGGCGGAAACCATGGTATTTAAAAACCATGGTTTTGATACCATGGTTTTACTACAGTTATATTGTAGTAATACTATAGTAAAACGGTAGTTAACTACAACCGTAGTAACCGTGGTATTTTGGTGCGAACTATGGTTTTTAAAAACCATGGTTTTGATACCATGGTTTTACTACAGTTATATTGTAGTAATATTATAGTAAAACTGTAGTTAACTATGACTGTAGTAACCGTGGTATTTTGGTGCGAACCATGGTTTTTAAAAACCATGGTTTTGATACCATGGTTTTACTACAGCTATATTGTAGTAATGCTACAGTAAAACCACAGTAACCATGACTGTAGTTTTCTCCAAAAACCACAGTTACTACAGTCATTGTTACTATGGTTTTAGTGTAGCCATGGTTTTACAAAATTCTTGAATTACATTTAAGCCATTTACTTACAACAAACATCTACAAAATAACAACAGAAAGAAGTTACCATTCTATGATACAGACTTTATTACAGAAATACATAATCTGAAAAAATATAAACTTGCATTTGTTCTCACAAGTGACAAAACAATAAACTACAAAGTTATACAAAATTATTGGTGATAAAGTGGTGCTGTGCAATGGTTAAAAAAATCAGTTGCTAATTTACAAATAAAAAAAAATAGCAATTTGTTCCACTGTAATAATGACTTAGTAAACATGACTTAGAGCAGTGGTTCCCAAACCTGTCCTGGAGGACCACCAACACTTCACGTTTTCTTTTTCTCCCTAGTCAAACACACCTGATTCAACTCATCAGCTCATTAACCCATGTGATAATGAGCTGATGAGTTGAATCAGGTGTGTTTGACTAGGGAGAAAAAGAAAACGTGCAGTGTTGGTGGTCCTCCAGGACAGGTTTGGGAACCACTGACTTAGAGCACCTTTAAATACACAGCATCTACCTCCTCTAAAAATGTCTATAACATGTAAACACGTGTCCAACACAAGCATGTTTGCAATTTATACTGTACATACATTAACAAGATGACAACAACATTACTTAATTACTTAAAAACATTACTAAAAGTTTAATGGAAAATTCTTACATATACTACTAAACAAATTCAGAAGAAATGAGCAGTTCTTTGAAGAATGTTTAAAATGATATCCACTCACAAGATATGAACACATGGAGTCTACTCATGGGGGATGAACAAGAGATGAAGACATGCAGTCTCCTCAAGGGGGATGAAAATTCTGTGATGCAGCGTCCATGCCAGTAGTTGTCAGTATGAAGTCTGTCATATAGGCCAGTAGGTTACAGTCCAGCTTTGGTTTGGTTCTGTCTTGACCTTCAGCCCAAATGGACATGGGAGCTAAAATGAGAAGAATACACACCACATTAACACACGGCTTGCTGGAATACTCAACTGTACTATTGAGTAGCCGAGTAATAGGCTAATGTCCAAGTGCAATAATGTCCATTCAGCCAGTGTTTTCATAAATAACCCATAAATTATTAGGGCTCCAAAAGCCAAGCAGAAAGAATGTACATTATATGATCAGCTGAGTGTATTTTCCTTTACTTATACTCTTGAAAGGTTAAACAGAACAAAAAGTACAAGTCTCACATATACATCATTTCACGAAAGAGAAAATGAGATGGAGAAAGTATTGGTTTGAGTAGAGACATCTGTAACCAACAAAGGAATAGAGCTCTAGACACTCAATTCAATCGTAAATGCATGATAACATAATCAAGAAAGGTTTTTTTCTCACCCAAAGCTATTGTATTGTTTCAACCTGGAAAACAGTGCATGAGTCACGTGGACCTATTTTATGGTGATTTTTCATTCCTTTTACAGTTTAAAAAAAATATCTGTTAAATTTCACTACATGGAAAGAACAAATGAGAACAGTCTTCCAAATAGGGGTGGGCGATATGCCAAAAATATCATATCACGATTTTTTTTTTCAGGAGAATCACGATTCACGATTTTATCACGATTCTTTTTTATGTTGGTTTTACTATTTTGTGACTGAGCATTACAGCCAAACTAAACTAATGTCCATATTTTAAAAAAGCCATATTAGGTAACAAAATATAAAATGAAAAAGAATGGAAGACAGGGGCGAAGATAAAAAAAGTCATTATTTTGTTTGTTATTAAATATTAAGATGAAAGCTACACATTACACATACACAACTTAATATACAAATTCAATACAGTGCTTTATGTTTTCAGCTACAGTAGGTGTATTTAACAATAGCATTGAAGAAAGTAATTAAATGAACAAATATGAAAATAAAACAAAACATAGACTTATAAAGATAAATTATACATTTATACTTAAAGCTACTATTAAAGTTATCAGTCAAGAGCAGTGAGTGATTTTCTCTTTGCATTTTGTTGTTTTATTAGTTTGCGTTCACTTTAGACATAACCGACTTTGTTTATGTAAACCTTGTGTGTATTTGACAGTATTAGCACAATAAGACTCGAAAGATAACTTAGTCCAGTATCCAGGCGCTGGTAGACAGGCCTTTAGTGCATGTGAGCTTCACGTGTAGGCGCTCAGAAACGCACACGTTATAACAGCGCATCAGCACGCGAATTAAATGTTTAACCGACAAGGCATTACAGCACATGCAAATTATGAACTTTTTATGAACTGCAGTGTCCCGTTCCGCTGCGCTAACATTTTATGTGAATATACGTCGCGTTGTTCAGTTTGTTGGGACAGAGGCCCCAGAACATCGTCATATCGCACACCCCTACTTCCAAAGTTCACGTTTTGTTCCAGAATCATAAAGGTCTGAAAAAACGTGAGAGTAGATGACGACATATAAAATATTTTTTGGTAAGTTACTTATCCCTTTAATGTTTATCATATTTTGGGGAGTTATACTGACATTTGTTAGACAAAAATTAATTGGTTTGTAAATGTACTTACCACTAATACACTCGAACTGCCAATAGAACTCGCTTTCTTCCAGTCCAAGAATTCTTTTTCTCATGTTGGTATAGATTGGACAGTTTTTTTTTTGGCAGACTGGGGACAACAAAAAGAAAAAAAAGATTTTAAAATACAAAAAATGTAGATATACAGTACATACCATATAATCATTATATGTTTATTAATGGTATTCACTATGACTTCACTATTTACCTGGCAAACAGCTGATGGTTTCACACACTCTCGCGTCTGTATTAAAGAAGATGATAATTAGAAATTACATTTTTGACAGTCACAAATTGTCCAATGTCATTAAATGTAATGCTTAAGACCTGTCACGTGCATGGATTGACAATTCTGTGTGGATGTCAAAATATATTAACAATACGGAACAAGATTTTAGATTCAAATTCAATTCTGCCAGGTTCTCACGGCAGCCAATCACAGCGCACTCCCTCTCCCACTTCGGTTCACCTTCGTTCATCTTAGATATTTTTAATGAAATTCTGAGGGCTTTCTGTCTCTCCATTGGGAGCAATGCAACTAACACATTCAAGGCCCAGAATGATAGGAAAGACATCATTGAAGTAATCCATGTGACTCCAGTGGTTTAACCGATTTTATGAAGCGATGCCGGTGCTTTGCTTGTTTTTGCAAAAAAAAAAAAAAAAAAAAATACTGACCTGCAATCCAGTAGGGGGTGCACTGCGACATATGCAAATTGTGTTGACTCAAGACCGGAAGTTGTTCCGTGAATGTGCTTTACATAATATTATTTTGTAAATATAGAGGTAAATTATGCTGGGGGTTTTTGCGCAAAACAAACCACTTGCATCGCTTCATTAAATTGAGGTTAAACCACTGGAGTCACATGGATTACCTCAATGGTGTCTTTACTACCTTTCTGGGGCTATTAGTTGCGCAGGCTACCAATGGAAGAACAGAAAGCTCTTGGAGTTCATTAAAAATATCTTCATTTGTGTTCCGAAGATGAACGAAGGTCTTACGGGAACGACATGATGGTGAGTAATTAATGACAGATTTTTTTTTAAAAATTTTAGCTGAACTATACCTTTAAGGAATCCTGGAAACACCTTAATTCAACCACAGCATGCACTCGGTCCATTTTCTGGAATGACTGAAATGCACATAAGAAAACAACAGTTTCACAAAAAAGCACAGCAGTTTTAAATGATTCACTTAAGCTTCATATAAAGTACCCAGAAAAGTTCAATGTTAGCTGTAACCCTATTTTACAGCACAAATCCTCTCCATACTGTGCACTTTTATGATAGAAGCTTGTTCCCACATTTGAGAAACTGTGTTTACACAAAAATATTGCTTTAACTTTAATTTGTCATGCACTCTTGAATGTGCAAAGTAGAGCTAGGGCTACTGTATGATGAAAGGCAAGAAGTTCACTAAAAAATAAGATGAAGAAGTCACATGGACAATATTGTTGATACTTTCAGAATTTAAATTAAGTAAATAAAGGGATAGTTCATCCAAAAATGGAAATTCTGTCATTAATTACTCACCCTCATGTAGTTCCAAACCTGTAAGACTTTCGTTCATCTTAGGAACACAAATGAAGATCTTAAAGGTGCCTTATGCAACTTGGAGCCACCTATAGGCAATTAGTTGAATTACACTGGTAACGGTTACTAACGGAGTTTGATTGACAGCTTTGCTTCCCAGTAGGCGGAGACACTTTTTGTTTGCATAACATTAGTTCTCATGTTGACCTACTCGCAGAAATAAATCCTACTCCTAAATCAATGTTATTATTATTTTTTATTTAATAAAAAGCCTTTTCTCTACAGATCAAGCATTATAATGTGAATATCATATTGGAGAGAGTTTTACCGTGCATGTATGCTGCTGTAACCGGAAGAGGCGCGCGCGCTGTTTGAATACTGAATGGAGAATGATTGACAGCCGCAGAGGAGGGAAAACGAGTTTTCGTAAACTTTAATGATGTAAATAGACTTCTGTCCCTCACATTAAGCTATGAAATAGGCTTCAGATGAATTTGTCACCCAAACTGACGTGAAAAAAGCGGGAGGCGCCAAAAAGTGCGCTGTTTGCATCCCTGTGATAAATGAGGTATTACATTATTGTACCTGTCCAATAGAAACGTGGCCAACTCTGCATCGCTCTTCAATCCAAATTCAAACTTCATCTGCCGCCATCTGACAAACGCCAAACCCAGATTTACTCTGGTTTTACTCCGGGCTTTAGCTGATGCTCTCTTTAACTTTACATTTTCCGTCAGTCTTAGTACATGATGTAACTACAGAAGAGTCAAGTTTTAAATAGGAAAAATATCGAAACTCTTTGTTAATTTTTTTTAAGAGAGATGCTAATGGTCTTGTCCACTTCAATGATCTATGCTAAGCTATGCTAAAAGTGGTACCGCCAGACCTGGAGATCAGCTGAATGGATTCAAAAACGATAAAACTCAACTGTTTAACTTTGGGGGAGTTGTAAAATGAGCCTATTTCCAAAAAGAGTGGAGTATCCCTTTAAGAAACTCAAATAACTCATTGTACTGATACTTGCCTCACAGCTGAGGATGCAGGAAGACTTTCAGATGTGTGATGATCAGTGAGACCAGCACTGGTAGTTTACCCCATCATCTTCATGATCTAAAAATCAAAAACACATTTGCTGAGTTTCAACAAAGTTCACTGTTAAAATGAATGACCTGTATATGACTTAGGGCAGAATCAGGTCAATTAATTGCAATCATTTAAACACAGAGAATGAGTGATCAACTATTTTATCTGTGCACTGTTCAGTGGTCTTCAGTCACGTTGTTCAACTGCATACAGTATTGTGGACTAATGTAAAGTACACCAGCATGGAACCTCTGGTTAAGCATTCATTTACAATAATTACCTATTAAATTTGTACTCACGACACAGAAACTCAATTGCTTTAAAATATATTTGCAGACGGTTATCACCGACTCGATTCGTACCTAATTACACAATTTACACTCGTTATTGTCATGTTAAGTTGTAACGCTTTATACATTTGTTATTTGGTTAAACATAAACATAAAACCCACCTTTGAATTTCCTCTTCTCTTCATCTTATAATTCGGGTCCGGCCTCTGTGAAGAGAGGGCGAAGCCATGTTTGTTGTGGTGCTCGTGCTCCGAAGTTCCCGCTCTCCATCTATTTGAAAATGCAGTAACAGTAACGGCTGCAGCGACCTTGGGCAATCAGATTTATGTTGCCTAACAGCAAAGTTAACATTTAACAGTGATAGTGGATAATGGAGAACAAACGCCATATTATGTGTACACGCAATTACTTAATACTAGTCAAAGATTAAAAAGTCTAACTTATAACTTACAAGTCAAACATGGCTAAAAAGCATTCGGTGCAAAGCTAGTTTAACTCGCTAAATTAACGTCAAGTGGCTATAACATTTATATTTTTCGACTTGTGAACTACATATAAACATAAATTATCAGAACTCACCTTTAAATTTCGTCTTCTTCAAGTTAAATATTTTTTTTTTAAAACAATAAACTCGACCGTCCGTGTAACGATAGCCTGCTTCCAGCTGTCAGTTCGGAAAATTCCTTGGCTGAAGCGATTTCGACCAATCAGCGTCTGGTTGCTATGCCACATACTCAATGCATCAACCAATCATGAATGAAACAGTAATTTGACCTATCACTGCACGTGAGAACAATTACATCTTTTTTTCCAATTGCTAACACACAATTTTGCAAACTATTTTTTTCCTGGTTTTATTAAAATACTTAACACAATTTACAAAACCACACACCCAAACTGCAAAATACCTAATATATCATGCAAAATGAAGCACTGCAACCAAAACTACATATTGGTTGCACACTTCATCACAAAATGGCACACACACTTCATTCATATCACCAGATTTTTGTCTAACCAACTACTGTTGGGCATAAAATCACTTTAGTACACTTTGCCATAATACTAAAATAGTTCAAATTGTAGAAAATTCTTCAGATTGTTCACAAAAATATTTGCAGATACACGTATGATGTTGAAACATTTTTTTTTTTTTTTTTTTTTTTTCACCAAACAAGTCAGTGCAACATATGCACAGCAGATATATTTACATTGGACTGAACAAAAACCTGCTCAAAAAAAAAAAAAAAACAGTACACTGAAAACCATGGTTCATTTTGTAGTTACTATGGCTTTACTACAAAAACCATGGTTCATTTTATGGTTACTATGGTTTTACTACAAAAACCATGGTTAAACCAAGGTTATTGTAGTAAAACGATACTCGGTTACTCACGTAACCTCGGTTCTCTCTAGAGAGGGAACGAGTATTGCGTAAGGAACTTACGCTACGGGAAAAGTCATCTTTTCTCGAGATACTGAAGCCAAAAAATTATCCTTAATTTTTCATAATTTGTCAACGCAGTGCAGCAGGCAGCACAGCAGAGCTAGAGCGGGCAATACTGCGTGCTCATTGGCTGCCGCGCGGCAACTGCTTAAGCCTACCAGTGAGCCCCGCGTGACGTCACGCCCAATCAGGGTGCGCGCGCCCTCGCGCGTCACAGCCCGCCAGAAGGGGCGACGTCAGAGCGTATAAAAACAGGGCTCGGAGGCTTAATTCTCTGGTTTCTGTCGAATGAAGCGACATGAGCTCGAGGCGCAAGCACGGCAGGGAACGCAATACTCGTTCCCTCTCTAGAGAGAACCGAGGTTACGTGAGTAACCGAGTATCGTTCTCTTATGAGAGGTTCTCTCGTATTGCGTAAGGAACTTACGCTACGGGAACCCTTTGTCAACGCCGTGCGCGCCATGCATCCACACACAACTCCAGGGGGAGGGGACCCGGGGAGTGAAGAGTGGGGAGAGAGGTGGCCAGCAATGCGGGCCAACACATGTACATAAGCACCCGTAGGGAGAAACAGAGCGGCGCAGCCGGTCTGTATATAAAAGCTTTCCCTGAAAGTGCGGCTCGACCAGAAGAGTCAAATCTAATATCCAGCCTGCGAAGAGCAGGGCATGAACATGATTTTAGACTGCAAGAAGTTTAGCCTGCAGGGCGGGAACTTCCAGGTTATAAAACCTAACAAATGTAGACGGGGAGGCCCAGCCTGCTGCCGTACAAATGTCATAAATGGAAATCCCACTGGACCATGCCCACGATGAGGCAACGCCTCTGGTGGAATGAGCCCGTATGCCCAGAGGGCACTGCAGGTCTTTGGACGCGTATGCTGTCGCAATAGCGTCCACTATCCATCTGGATAGCGTCTGTTTCGAGGCGGCGAGACCCTTGGTGTGCCCACCAAACGAAACAAAGAGCTGCTCTGAGAGCCTGAAGGCTGCAGAGCGCGTAATATAAAGCCTTAACGCCCTGACAGGGCAAAGGAGGTTATTATCGACCTCGCTGGCTGCCGGCGGCAGGGCTGAGAGGGAGATAACCTGTGCTCTGAAAGGAGTACCCAACACTTTAGGGACATAGCCATGTCTAGGTTTGAGAATGACTAACGAGTCGTTAGGTCCAAACTCGAGACACGACGCGCTAACTGATAGCGCATGCAAGTCACCCACACGTTTTACTGAGGCGAGGGCCAGCAGAAAAACGGTTTTGAAAGTGAGGTATTAGAGACCCACAGAGTCTAACGGCTCGAAGGGAAAAGCTTTAAGGGCCTCCAGGACCAAAGACAGATCCCATATCGGAACCGAAGGTGGCCGCGGAGGGTTCAGCCTCCTGGCGCCTCGCAGGAAACGGGTAATGAGTTTGTTTCTTCCTAGTGCGCGGCCGCGCGCCGAGTCGGCGAACGCAGCAATCGCCGCAACATACACCTTGAGCGTGGAGGGGGACCTGCCCGCGTCCAAGAGCTCTTGGAGGAAGTTCAGAACCTGTGGAACCCCACAGGACTGAGAGTTCAAACTCTTCCCTGCACACCATTTGTTAAACACTGACCATTTAGACGCATAGAGCCGCCTCGTCGAGGGGGCTCTGGACTGCGAGGTCGTGTTAACTACCCCTTCTGGCAGATCAGCGAATATTCGTTGATTACCCACGCATGCAGAGACCAGCGCTCTGGATGGGGATGCAGAATTGACCCTCGGGCTTGAGAGAGACGGTCTCTCCTCGCCGGAATCGGCCACGGGGCTGTGTCTGACAGGCTCACCAGCTCCGGGAACCAGGGTTGGTTCTCCCAGTGCGGGGCTATGAGGAGCACTGCGCAGCGCGTTTCCCTGATCTTTGCTAATACCTGAGGCAGCATTGAGATCGGGGGGAAAGCGTACAACGGGACACTGGGCCAAACTTGGGCCAGCGCATCCTTGCTCTTCGAAAAGAACCTTTTGCACTGAGCGTTCTCGCTTGTGGCAAAAAGGTCCAATTTCGCTTCGCCGAAGCGGCGCCACAACGTCTGTACCGTCTGGCTGTGTAACGCCCATTCCCCTGGGGTAACATTGTCCCTGGACAGTTTGTCCGGGTCGTCATTCAGGTGCCCGGGCACGTGCGCGGCTCTCAGCGAGCGCAGCGAGCCCTGAGCCCAGACCAAAAGGCGTTCTGTTAGAGCGCGCAGGGCTCTGGATCTGAGTCCGCCCTGGCGGTTCACGTAGGACACCACTGACATGTTGTCTGAGCGAACTAGCACGTGGTGTCCCCGCAAGTATGGGAGAAAATGCTTCAAAGCCTTCTCGACCGCTAACATCTCCAGACAGTTTATATGGAGGTTCCGCTCTGGGCCCGACCAGGGGCCGCAGATTGGTCTGCCCCCGTAAAGCGCTCCCCAACCCATGTTGGACGCGTCTGTCGAGACCACTTTGCGGTGTGAGATGACTCCCATTGTCACTCCCTGTCAGTACCATTCGGGCGCTAGCCAGGGCTGCAGGGCTGAGACACAGACCTGAGTCACGCTGACTTGAGCGCTGCCCGAAACCCACGCTCCGCGGGGTATTTTCGATTTCAGCCAGCATTGAAGCGGGCGCATTCGAAGTAAACCCAGCTGTAGGACCGCTGCGGCTGATGCCATATGGCCTAACAGCTTCTGGAAACGTTTCAGAGGGAGGTATCTGCCCTTTTGGAAGGATGCGGCGAGGTGTCGAACACAGCGCGCGCGCTGTTCTGACAGCCTGGCCGTCATCGCCACCGAGTCCAGTTCTATTCCTAGGAAGGAAATTGACTGACTGGGGATAAGTGAGCTCTTGGCCCAGTTCACCGAAAGACCCAGGCTTTCCAGATGACTGAGAAGCGCTATCTTGTGAGAGATGAGTTCCTCTTTTGACTGCGCTAGAATGAGCCAATCGTCCAGATAGTTCAGAATTCGCATGCCCTGTTTTCTCAGGGGAGCGAGAGCTGAATCCATGCACTTCGTAAATGTACGGGGTGCTAGGGACAGGCCGAACAGAAGGACGGTATATTGATACACCTGGCCGTCGAAGGCGAATCTCAAGAATGGCCTGTGACGGGGTATAATCTGGATTTGAAAATACGCGTCTTTCAGATCGAGAGATATGAACCAGTCCCTCGGGCGAATTAGCGCGAGGATCTGCCTGGTCGTAAGCATTTTGAACGGCCGTCTCATGAGAGCCCTGTTCAAATGTCTCAGATCTAATATGGGTCTGAGCCCACCGTCCTTCTTGGGCACGAGGAAATAACGGCTGTAAAAGCCCGCCTCGGTCAGAGAAGGAGGAACTCTCTCTATCGCCTTTTTTTTTTTTTTTTTTTTGTAGCAGCTTCGCTATTTCTGCATGAAGCAGATGGGCTGCTTCTGCGTTCACTTTCATTTCGGTGGCTTGAACAGGGCTTGAAAGCGCGGAGGCCGACGACTGAACTGTAGCGAATAGCCCTGTATTACCGTGTCCAGCACCCATGTCGACACACCCGGAATAGCTTTCCATGCATTCGCACTCATAGCTAGGGGTCGAATGGCCTCTGAGTCCTGCCCGCTGCATAGCGCGGGACGAGGGACCTGCAGTGGCGGGCGCGCGGTGCGCGCTGAGACAGTGCTGCGAGACGGGGACTCGCTGATAGCAGTGACCGGCCGGATTGCGCTGAGAGAGCGCGCGTGAGTGTTTATAGCAGAGTGTGAACGCAGGGGAGCGGGCACAGGACTCTTTATTAAAACACGGCCGGTGGCAGTGGCGATATCTGAACCCTGAACGTGTGAGACAGAGCGAACAGCGTGTGGTTGTGAGCACTCGTGAGCGGGCACCTTTCCTACACTTAACACTCGAGCGGCAAGTGCGCGCTTTATGTGAGTGTGCTCTGTGGGGTACACAGGGGGAATTGTGCTTGTGTGTAGAAATGAACACTGGGTCGTGGGCATATTTACTACACTCAAACACCGTCGGCGTGAGCCGAATAACCAGAATTAACACTCTTTGCCAGATTTTCTGGGCCGCTGTACGAACAGCGTTTGTGTGCAGGCGAGCGAGTTGTATAACTGACTCATTGGCTGCAATACACACACTTTCTGCGTGTGAGAAGCTGGCCGCGAGCTTGGATCAGCGAACAGCATAAAATTTTTTGCTGCCAGAGCCGGGATCGAACACGGGTCTCTGGTGTGAAAGCCTGTTATTCTGCCACTGAGCCACAGGGGAAGAGTGCATAGACTATCGGTTCGCTCGAGCATAAGAGAGTGCGGGTCATGTTTTTTCGTCGGCGATAGCGTGCAGACGTGCGTGTATTATAACAGGCTCGTTGCTGCAACATTAACATTTTCAGCCGCCTAAACTCAGAGGGGGCTGAGAAACGTATGGGAATTGGAGAATGGCCCGGCCTCAGCGGGGCTACAAACATCTCCCTCCTCATTCCGCCGGTGAGTGAGGCACGCGGGGTGCTGAGCATTACTCGTGACCGTCCGCTCTGACATCCCTGAGAACGGCGCAGTTTGCGCGGGAAGCGGGGCGAGTAGCTGGAGCGTCGTCATGTTTTGCAGGCGAGCGTGTAAGGTAACAGGCTCGTTTACTGCAATATTAATATTTCCAGCCGCCTGAACTTAGAGGGGACTGAGAAATATGTGAGAAAGGCAGAAGCCAAGTCTCGGTGGGACTCGAACGCTCTCTTTCCTCCTATCACCGGCGAGTGACGGACGCGGGGACAGTAGCTTTCTTGTAACGTAAAGAAAACTAACCCCGCGACTGTCAGCTTCTGCAATCCCTTGTGAGCGGCGCAGTCCGCGCGGCTCGAACAGAGGGAGAGAGTGTGGGGAGAGCGAGTAGCCAGAGAGCGTTATCATGTTTGCAGGCGTGCGTGTACTGTAACAGGCTCGTTTACTGCAATATTAATATTTCCAGCCGCCTGAACTTAGAGGGGACTGAGAAATATGTGAGAAAGGCGGTAGCCAAGCCTCGGTGAGACTCGAACACTCTCTTTTCTCCTATCACCGGCGAGTGACGGACGCGGGGACAGTAGCTTTCTTGTAACGTAAAGAAAACTAACCCCGCGACTGTCAGCTTCTGCAATCCCTTGTGAGCGGCGCAGTCTGCGCGGCTCGAACAGAGGGAGAGAGTGCGGGGAGGGCGAGTAGCCAGAGAGCGTTATCCTGTTTGCAGGCGTGCGTGTACTGTGACAGGCTCGTTTACTGCAGTATAGATATTCCCAGTAGCCTGAACTAGGAGGGGACTGAGAAATATGTTAGAGATGGAGGTTAGACCGGCCTTGGCGGGTCTAGAACACTCTTTTCTCCTTTCGCCGGGAGACGGCGGGCGGGGGGGAGGGGGGTAGCTTTCTTGTAACGTAAAGAAAGCTAGCCCCGTGACCGTACGCGTCTGCGATCCCTTGTGAGCGGCACGTTTTGCGCGGCTCGAACAGAGGGAGAGAGCGAGCCCCGTAATCATCCGCATCTCTAACACACCTTGTGAGAGGCGCAGTTGCGCGGCTCGACAGAGGGAGAGAGAGCGGGGAGTGGTGCGAGGCATTTGAAACAACGCCTCGTGTAAAGATACATCAGTAAAACACATAATGAGAAAGGATATATCGCCGGATAGCTGAGCTGGCACGGCAGGCTGAAGGCGGCGAAGATTCGTCCGGCTTCCTCAGGCTGTCCTAGGCTGGCTCGTTGCTGGTTTCGACGGCGACGGCTTCTCTCAGAGAGCAGCGATGCGAAGAGCTTCGCTGAAGAGACAGAAATCAGAGAATTAAGCCTCCGAGCCCTGTTTTTATACGCTCTGACGTCGCCCCTTCTGGCGGGCTGTGACGCGCGAGGGCGCGCGCACCAGTGATGCGCGGGTCAATGTATAAACAAACCGCACCCGACCGACGTTTTCAACTAACCCGCCCGCAACTCGGACCGCAAAAAACGAAAAAGAAAATATTGTACCCGACCCGCTTCCTGACCCGCATTTTTTTTAAAGTAGCTATAATGCTCATCGTAGCGTCTTAATATAACTTAATATTTTAATTTTGTCAAGAATTATAAAAAATCGTCAATATAAGCTCATAATTTGTCGTCAAAATCATGTTTTACCAAAAACAGCGCCGTTGCTAGGAGGGCGTCAGCGCCTCTGCCTCTCAGCGCCTCTGCCTCACGAGTGGATGATAGCCCTGAAGACGCCTAGCAATGATATACCTTTAGTGGTAGTATACCTTTAGTTAAGTTATCGCAGCGCGCTAAGAGACAATGTTATCGGAAAATGCAGCCCAGGTATATGCATAATGGAGATTCCAAAGCTCTCTTCTTTGGTCAGAACCATGGAGAGCGATCGCGGATTTACTTTTACAATGCAACACAATATTTAAAGAGCATCAAGCTATTAAAATCTATATTATGTATACGCACAGATAATATAACAGTAGGCTATATTAGTCAATATTTTTTTATTAGGTTAAGCACTGATTGGATAACGTTTTTTTATTTTATTTTTATTTAACGTTTTTAATTTAAGGCCCACCCACAATTGGTCTGGCTTATCCAAAACTGGAATCCTGGCGTCGTGCCTGGTTGGTCGTGCCAGTTTTGTGGTTATCAAATGTGTAAATAGCATCACAAGAAGTAGCCTACACATGACAAAGCCAGCACTTTGGTCATCATCTTTCATTATTTCGGCAAATGTCTCCCACACTTTGCTCTTTCTATTTGTGTATTTGCGGAGCTTCCACTCCCCAGTCTTCACCTTTTCTCTTGCCGCCTCCATCTCTACCTGCAGACTGAGCTCGTGCGTCATCTTCGCGCCAGTTATTCAGCCAATAAAGTGTAAATTAAATTTAAAACGTATTCATAGAAAATTGTGTCTAGAACTATATCAATTACAAAGGTTTAATTGGCATCTTTATTTCAAACGACCCGACCGACCGCGACCCGAATATCATTAAAAATATTTTTGGATGACTCGTAACCGCGGGTAACCGCGGGTGACCGCGGGCACCCGCTCATTTCGGATCAACCCGCGCATCACTGGCGCGCACCCTGATTGGGCGTGACGTCACGCGGGGCTCACTGGTAGGCTTAAGCAGTTGCCGCGCGGCAGCCAATGAGCACGCAGTATTGCCCGCTCTAGCTCTGCTGTGCTGCCTGCTGCACTGCGTTGACAAATTATGAAAAATTAAGGATAATTTTTTGGCTTCAGTATCTCGAGAAAAGATGACTTTTCCCGTAGCGTAAGTTCCTTACGCAATACGAGAGAACCTCTCGTAAGAGAACCATGGTTCATTTGTAGTTACTATGGTTTGACTGGAAAAACCATAGTTAAACTATGGTTCATTTTGTAGTTACTATGGTTTTACTACAAAAACCATAGTTAAACCATGGTAACTATAAAAAAAACCATGGTTAAACCACGGTTATTGTAGTAAAACCATGGTTAATTTGTAGTTACTATGGTTTTACTGCAAAAACCATAGTTAAACTATGGTTCATTTTGTAGTTACTATGGTTTTACTGCAAAAACCATAGTTAAACCATGGTAACTACAAAAAAACCATAGTTACTACAAAAAAACCATGGTTAATTTTCGTAAGGGCTCTCCGGCCACGCCGTCTGCTGCGCTTTCTGTAGCGGTTAGGCAAGCAGGGCACATGCCACAGGTGCGAAGGTACAGATGACAGTAATGGTGGTGGCATCTTAGATTGTCCACTAGAGCCACGAGTTGTAGGTTTAACCCAGGGGTCGGCAACCCAAAATGTTGAAAGAGCCATATTGGACCAAAAAAAAAAAAAATCTGTCTGGAGCCGCAAAAAATTAAAAGCCTTATATAAGCCTTATAATGAAGGCAACACATGCTGTAAGTGTCTATATTAGCTTTATTAGCCCCCTAGTATCAAAATGATAAGTAGGCTACAAATATCATGACAGACAAATATCATGACAGACGTCATGATCACGTCTGTGGTCATGAAGTCGTTTGAAAGACTGGTGTTGGCCTATCTGAAGGACATCACTGGACCCCTGCTGGATCCCTTTCAGTTTGCTTACAGAGCAAACAGGTCTGTGGATGATGCAGTCAACATGGGACTGCACTATATCCTGCAACATCTTGACAGACCTGGGACTTATGCACGGATCTTATTCGTGGACTTCAGTTCGGCCTTCAATACCATCATCCCTGATCTTCTCACAGCCAAACTGACTCAGCTCTCTATGCCATCCTCAATCTGTCAGTGGATCTCCAGCTTCCTGACGGACCGGCAGCAGCTAGTGAGACTGGGGAAACTCACATCCAGGACCCTCACCATCAGCACTGGCGCCCCCCAAGGGTGCGTTCTCTCCCCACTGCTCTTCTCCCTGTACACTAATGACTGCACTTCTAAAGACCCCTCTGTCAAGCTCCTGAAATTTGCAGACGACACCACTGTCATCGGTCTCATCCAAAATGGTGACGAGTCTGCTTACAGACTGGGGGTTGAACAGTTGGCTGTCTGGTGCAGCTATAACAACCTTGAGCTGAACACACTCAAAACAGTGGAGATGACCGTGGACTTCAGGAGAAACACCCCAGCACTCCCCCCTCTCACCATCATGAACAGCACTGTGGAAGCAGTGGAGTCATTCAGGTTCCTGGGCTCTACCATATCTCAGGACCTGAAGTGGGCAAATCACATTGACTCCATTGTGAAAAAGGCCCAGCAGAGACTGTACTTCCTTCGCCAGCTGAAGAAGTTCAATCTGCCACAGGAGCTGCTGATCCAGTTCTACTCAGCCATCATTGAGTCTGTTTTAAGCACTTCCATCACTGTCTGGTTTGGTTCAGCTACCAAATCGGACATCAGGAGACTACAACGGACAGTCCGGACTGCAGAGAGGATTATTGGTGCCCCCCTGCCAACCCTCCAGGACCTGTACTCTTCCAGAGTGAGGAAGAGAGCAGGTAAAATCATCACAGACTCCACTCACCCTGGACACCACCTGTTTGAACTGTTACCGTCAGGACGGCGACACAGATCACTGGCCACAAGAACATCCAGGCACAGGAACAGTTTCTTTCCACAGGCCATTTCCCTTCTGAACACTTAACATGCCTCCAAGGCATATGCCTGTAAGTGCAATACTCCCACTGTCTAGTGCAATATTCTCTAACTCAGGTGATATTTATATCTATATTATTCATACTACTCAAAATACTGTAAATATGTTTAGAAATCTGTAACATGCGCTAGACTCCCACTGTCTAGTGCAATATTCTCTAACTCAGGTGATATTTATATTTATATTATTCATACTACTCAAAATACTGTAAATATGTTCATAATCTGTAAATGTTTATTCGGACTAAACCCAACTGTGACCCTACTTTTTTACTTTTATACTATTTTTATTTATTTTTTATATATTTTTATTCTTAGAATTTGTATTACTATGTTTCTTGTTGTATTTGTATTTGTATATGTGCACTGGAAGCTTCAGTACCAAGAAAAATTCCTTGTGGGTGCAAGCACACTTGGCAATAAAGCTCTTTCTGATTCTGATTCTTCTGATATATAATGAGCATTCATGATTAAATGTTTATTTTCCCTGCAGCGCATCCTGGAGAGAATGACGCACCACGTGACTACTCTGCTGTACGATCGTGCTTTAAGTTTAACTTCCATTATAATTTTAATGTATTATGTTTCGTTTTATTTATTCGTGTATTATTTTTACAACGTTGAAAAACTTTAACCCTTTCACACGTAAATTTAAAATATTCTGACTGACTCCCCAGCGTGAGTTTTTCAACGCCACCGTTATTTAGAATGTGTCACTTTATGGTTTCCATGGTGACGCGTCATTGCGCGTCACGTGACACACCGCAGCAACAACAGCGCTGAATACATACAACCGGCGTAGCGTCATAGAACGTCTCTGAAAAGGTTCACGCCCACTTTTAGGGGAAAACAATCCGGCGAGCGCCATACACAGTAACGGATTGAGGACGTGTACTAACCCTTACAAACATGTAATTTGTATTTAATCATTTTTTTTTCACACAGTAGGCTACCCCTATTATGTATTTGTATTTAATAATTTTTTTCCACACAGTATTTTGTATTTTTTATTTAATTTTAAATACATTTCCATGTATTTATGCCCATGTCTGCCTGCCATCATCATCAATATCTTGCTGTTATGGAAATATCATGAATTACGGATGATGCTATCGAAAGCTAAATCAGGCTAGTTGTATAGCTGGACAGAAAAGTGCACTCAGTAGCTACTCTAAATATAAAGACACAATATTATACATTTAAAGATGTTTACTTCTTAAAACCGTAGTAAAATCATTCACTGGCTACCTGGTGACTCAATGAGGTACGAGTAAATGTCAGTGTAAACCACTGGGTGGGGTTGTTAGACCAATTTGACGCTGGTAGAATGAAACGGGATATGTTTTTAAGTTGCCCAAATTAAGTTTATAAATGTATCGTTCACGCTCTATGGAAGGCAGGGTGGACATATAATTACTCGACATATTTCATATATGTGATTTCTGAAGTTATACACGTCTGCCGGCTGTGTACGGACGTTGTTTTGTGCCGCTAATTTGTATTGAAGTCTATGGGAAGTCTGGCTTGTTTTCCCCTAAAAAGGGGCGGTTACGAAATTGACTGTTAAGTTCCCGGATGTGCCGGTTGTATGTATGAATGATGATCTGCTTTTATGTCATTTTTCCTTTTTTATTCAAAATATTCACAAATTTGTTAGATATGGCATGAAATATCTGATATTCCGAATGTCAAATATATGCAAGTGGAAGTGTTTTGTTGTTTAAACACCTTTATAACGATCGCGTTAGTTGAGCTGTATGCGCGATGGGCGCCGCCATCTTAGTTTGTGCCGCAGACGCAGTTCAGAGAATCGGATCTGTTGGATTTACATCCACTTCTCCCGAAATACATAAAAGTAAGTGGCTGGTGAACTGGGAGAAGAATAGAGTAAACTTTAAAGTTACTTACACAATGTGTATCTGATATGAATAAAATTATCTGATATGAATCTAATTATAATGGAAAGGATTATTATTGCCTCTTCCTTTAACATCAGTGTGTATTTTACAAACTCTAAATGTATTGTTTTTTTAGTACTTATATATCTGAAACCTAAAATAAACATTATGTGGTTGAAAACACTGAAAAGTTGTGATATATGACAGCTCTGAGCGCGCCTGTCTCTGGCTCAGCGCCAGCCAACGCGCAAGAGCACATTTGAATTTAGCAGTTGATCACGTCATGCACTGACCGTTCTAATCACACCGATGTGATCGTACGTGTGAAAGAGTTTGTTTGTCATGTTTTTCCTCCTACAGAAATTATATTAAAACAAAAAATATTTTTTCCATTTTCATATTTTTGAAAAAGCTCCAGGGAGCCACTAGGGCGGCGCTTAAGAGCCGCATGCGGCTCTAGAGCCGCGGGTTGCTGACCCCCGGTTTAACCACATAATTCCTTATATTCAGAAGAGTCTGGCGATCATATATTAACAGTGGTGACACATTCTGTGCAAAATGTGACAAAATTAACAAACCCAATAACACACAGAGCAAAGCAAGACGGCCAGCCAAACACAGCGGCGCCATCTTTTATGAATACCACACAAGCTTGTGCAGCTCACGCTGACAAAACATTACGTCCCCAGCAGAGTCAGAGACCTCATCGCTGACTATTACCACAATTTCAGGATGAGAACCTCTTCAGGAGCAGTGACATCAGGCTGGCACAAGGTCGAGATCGGAATCATCACGGGATGCACCATCTCCGTAATTCTGTTCTCCCTGGCCATGAATATGCTCACAAAGTCTGCTGAACCAGAGTGCAGAGGGCCCAAGACGAAGTCAGCGCAACGTCAGCCACCGATCAGAGCATTTATGGATGACCTCACGGTCACCACAGAATCAGTCCCAGGCTGCCAGTGGATTATAAAGGGTCTCGAAAAGCTAATGGAGTGGGCACGGATGAATTTTAAACCAGCCAAGTCAAGATCAATGGTGCTGAGAAGAGGAAAGGTGGATGATAAATCCCGGTTTAGCTTCGCTGGTGTAACAATCCCGACCATCACTGAGAAGCCTGTCAAGAGCTTAGGTAAGGTGTTTGACAGCACCCTGAGGGACTCCGCATCCATCCAGTCAACCTGCACTGAGCTGGACAGATGGCTGAAGTCAGTGGATCGGTCTGGATTGCCAGGGAAGTTCAAAGCTTGGCTATACCAGCATGGCATTCTTCCCAGGATCCTGTGGCCACTACTCGTCTACGAAGTGCCAATCTCAACTGTGGAAACCTTAGAGAGGAAGGTCAGCAGCCACCTCAGAAGATGGCTGGGGCTTCCAAAAAGTCTAAGTAGCATCGCACTCTATGGGCACCGCAACAAACTGCAACTGCCGCTCAAGTCCATGGAAGAGGAGTTCAAGGTAACGAGAGCTAGGGAAGTGTTGCTATATAGAGACTCAAGTGAACCAAAGGTGGCAAAAGCTGGGATTGAAGTGAGGACTGGTCGGAAGTGGAAGGCTGAGGAGGCTGTTCGACAAGCAGAGGCAAGATTACACCACAAAAGGCTTGTGGGGGTGGTAACAAGAGGCAGGGCTGGACTGGGTTCCTTTTCAACTCCCCACAGTGACACCACCAAAGGGAAGGATAAGCGCTGCCTAGTCCAGGAGGAGGTGAGGGCAGTGGTCGAGGAGGAGAGAACCTGCAGGACAGTAGGAATGAGGCAACAGGGTGCCTGGACACGATGGGAGAGCGCGATCGAGAGGAAGGTGACATGGGAGGAGCTGTGGAAGGTAGAGCCACAGCGGATCAAGTTTCTCATCCAGGCGGTATACGATGTGCTTCCCAGCCCATCAAACCTTCACATATGGGGCAAAGTGGAGTCACCAGCATGCCCACTGTGCTACAAGCGTGGAACCCTAGAGCACATTCTGAGTTGCTGCTCAAAGGCACTGGGAGAGGGAAGGTACAGGTGGAGGCATGACCAGGTACTGAAGGCCATTGCTGAAGCCATTGCTACAGGAGTCGAGTGGGCCAAGCGCTCCTGCCTCTCCAAGCAAGCCATCGCCTTCGTCAGAGCTGGAGAGCTGCCAAAGCCAGCTGCAAAAACATCTGCAGGTATCCTGGCCACTGCGAGGGACTGGCAGCTGTTGGTGGACTTGGAGCAGCAACTCAAGTTCCCCAACCACGTTGTGACCACCACCTTAAGACCAGATGTCGTTCTCTTGTCGGAGTCCACCAAACAAGTGGTTCTGTTGGAGCTTACAGTCCCTTGGGAAGACCGCTTGGAAGAGGCCTTTGAGAGGAAGCTCGCCAAGTACGAGGGACTGGTCAGCGAGTGTCGACAAGCCGGATGGAGAGCAAGGTGTCTCCCAATAGAGGTAGGATGCAGGGGCTTTATAGCCCGATCCCTGTCCAGAGCCTTCAGTCTGTTAGGCATTGATGGAGTGAGGAGGAGAAGAGCCACCCGCAATACCACTGAAGCGGCAGAGAAAGCCTCAAGATGGCTATGGCTCAAGAGAGGAGATCTAGCAGGGTAGCTAGATTTGCCAACTGGACACAAGCTGGGGTCTGATCACCTGGATGAGGGTGTATGATGTTGAAAGACCTGAAACACCCAATGATTCCAGGAACATCACTGAAGATGTGTCCAGTAGCATCAGTAGATGTATTTGCACAGTAGCCTTGTTGTTTAACTGTTGCTTTAACTTATCAGTTCAGATGCGCAGATATACACATTGATAATTAAACAGCCTGTATTCGCGCCTGAACGGCAGATTAACAACACTGACAGACCGTAAAACACTCACAGCGATCTCAAAGAAGTAAACACAAATGAATTATCCCTGTGTCAGTGCTTCACCCCCGATCTACATTACAGTTCAAGATTTTTTAAACTTGTAAATCATTAATCAAATCACTGCTTTCTTACCGCAAGTGCGTCTCTCACATTCTCCTTTCTCTAACTGAACTCCCGCACTTGTCAAAATCTTCTCTCATCTCTCGAACAACCACTCACGTTACACAAAACACCAGTGAGGGCAGGACTTAATTCACATAAACCAATAAAATAATGAAACACCTTGGTTGGTTAATGCCACATTTTCAAATGTACATCTCAATAAAACTTGAAATAGGAACGAATGTACTTAAAGGAACACACGCCTTTAAACATACTATACTATACAGCTCGAGTTCTTACCAGAACCAGGAAGTATGACCATATTAGCCCAGTTCTGTCAAAACTGCACTGGCTCCCTATTAAACATTGCATCAATTTTAAAATATTGCTGATGACTTACAAAGCACTAAATGGTTTAGCTCCGCAGTACTTGAGCGAGCTCTTAACGCATTATAGTCCTTCACGTCTATTGCGATCTCAAAATTCCCGCCAGTTGATAATACCTAGAATATCAAAATTGACTGCTGGCGGTAGATCCTTTTCCTATTTAGCACCAAAACTTTGGAACAATCTTCCTAACATTGTCCGGGAAGCAGACACACTCTGTCAGTTCAAAGCCAGATTAAAGACACATCTCTTTGACATAGCATTCACATAATACATTATAGACTTCTATAATTCAGTGTTAGGCTGCATAGATTAGGTCAGCTGGAACCGGGAACACTTCCCATAAATCCTGATGTACTTGTTACATCATGAGAAGAATGGCATCTATGCTAATTTTAGTGTCTTTGTTTATCCCGAGGTCTTCCCGCAACCTGCCGGATCCAGGCCGTATCCAGATCTGACGAAGGCCCTTCGCCTGGACCCGATGACAACGCAGTGCTGAAGTGCCAACTAGTCTCTCCCTATGGAGGATCCCTTTACCACTCTACAGATAAAGCGTCGTCGGGAAAACTCAATTTTAGTATCTACCCCGAATTGATAAAATAATATAAAATTCTGAATCAAAACTATAAGGAAACACCAGTAATTTGTTTAGGCTTGGTTTGTAGGGAATAACAAACCTGCACACATATATTCAAACGCACATAACTATAGAACCAATTCTTAATGCGCATGTGAACGCCATCAGCGTTTCTTACAGGATCGCGTTTAAAGTTTGTGTAAAGAGAATGGTGTCTTCTTGGCGGCCCCTAATTTAATAACAAATGATCGTTGCGACGGAAGCGAATCAATCAAAACTAACTTTAGCTGTAAAATAACTTTATTAAAGAACCGCTATAAAGCCAAAACATTCTCTGTTACCTTAAATTATACGTTTATTTCTGTAAAGCTGCTTTGAAACAATCTACATTGTTAAAAGCGCTATATAAATGAAGATGACTTGACTTGACTATACTGAGATGTACATTTAATTCACATTTTAGCTCTGGATTAGAACTAAATAAAACAAATAAATTGAGATAACCCATTAACTGAATAATTGATTTTACTGGGTTACATGCTCCCTCTTCTAAACATCTCATGACCCCATGAGATTACCTCTCAGCACTTTAATGGTGACTTTAGGCTCAGTATAAGAGTTTACTTGGGTACAATGAGCACACTGTGCCATAGGGTGACACTACATGGTGTTACAGGTTTTCTTTTCTGACTCTTCCCCACCCTCTACATTTATGACCATCCCTCTATGAACCAGAGTTAAGGCTCGGTTAGTGGGCTGGCCCAGATTATCATAGCTCAACTTGACTTATGTCTTATGTCTATTTTTGGGCGGGAATGATCAGTCTCTACTACCTCTTTAGTAGCATTAATTATTTCAGGCTCTCCCCCTTCTAAACCAGGATCTCCCATTTCATCTGAACTCTGATCTGAGAGCTCTCCAGATCCTTCTTCAGTGAATATAGGCTCTGCCATTTCGACAAGGGGTCTATCCAATTCACCTCCAAGGCTAACAGTTTCCTCCTCCACTGTAGATTCCTCCCGTGTAACACACTCTGGCCTGTGCTGTCTCTCCACCCTATCCGAGTAGTAATACCACAGGTCATCCTCTGAGTGGTTCCTCAATTCACTTCCTGTCAGGGCCACATTCCTTTCTCCCAATCCTCTTCTCCGTTTTCTCTCCACAGATCTTGTCCTGGTCTCCAGCAGAGCAGAAACTTCCATTGGTTCTCCCGGATCTGCCAACCTCACCTGGTCCCCAACTGGTAAGAGATGGTCTCGGTGTAAAGTTCTTACACTTCCCATACCCGACTCGGGTTTCAGGCGATACACCGGTAAGTTCTTTAGCTTTTCCACCACCAGGTAAGGAACAGAATTCCACTTGTCGCAGAGTTTGTTCTTTCCAGTCAAGGCCAGATTTATTATCAGCACATGATCTCCCACAGTCAGACTCTGGTGTTTCACTCGCTTGTCATATAATCGTTTGTTCCTCTGTTGACTTTTCTGGGCAGTTTCAGTGGCTAACTGATATGCTCTCTGTAACTCTGATTTCATTCTTTCCACATACTGTCGATGGCTACCAGGTCCCTTTCTATCAGGCGAAGTCCCGAAACACACATCCACCGGCAGACGAGCCTCTCTTCCAAACAGAAGATAATATGGGGAAAACCCAGTTGCTTCATTTTTAGTACAGTTGTAAGCATGTACTAATCTGTTAATGTGTTGACTCCATCTATTTTTCTCTGCGGGATTCAGCGTTTTGCAAAATCCACAAAACCCCAGGAACGACCTCAACGTCTTTAGGTCAGTGGGCCTTTTACAGCGTGTTACGGCGTCAATCTTGACTGGGTCTGGTGAAACGCCAGCAGCTGACACTATGTGCCCCATATACCTTACTTGAGGTTGGCAAAACTGACACTTGTCAATCAACACTTTCAGGCCACACTCTCTCAGACGATCCAGGACTTTTAACAGCCTCTCTTCATGTTCTTCAAGTGTGCGTCCGAACACAATGATGTCATCAAGGTACACTATAACTTGGAGGAGATGCATGTCACCTACAGCTTTCTCCATTAGCCGCTGGAATGTGACTGGAGCTCCAGTAATTCCTTGAGGCATGCGTTCGAACTGGAAGAATCCCAGGGGACAGATAAACGCTGTCTTCTCTTTATCTTCCTCCGCCATGGCTATTTGATAGTATCCACTGTGGAGGTCCAGTACAGAAAACCATCTACTACCAGCCAAACTGTCCAGGGCATCGTCGATCCTGGGAGTGGTGTACTGATCAGGGATGGTACGAGCATTTAGCGTTCGATAATCGATGCACATTCTGATTGCCCCACTCTTCTTCCACGCTACAACAATGGGCGATGCGTGCGGACTCCTTGACTCCTTAATTATTCCCGCTGCTAACAGGTCTTTGATGTGATGTCTTACATCCTCAATATCTGCAGGAGTGATGCGTCTTGAGTGTTCTCTGAATGGTTTGGTGTCTTTCAGTCTGATGGGATGTTCAACCCCGCGAGCTAATCCAACATCCCATTCCTCGGTAGAAAACACATCACCTCTGGTGGATAACTTTTGACGCAGTCTCCGTTCTCAGGCCTCAGAAATGGATGACTCACCAAAATTAAACAAGCTCAGGTCTATTGCTTGGGAGCTCTTTTCTGCAGAACTTACGGTGAGTGTGTCAGTCGGATACACATTGGCAATTACTGTTCCAGCAGGAATGGAGATATTTTTGGATGTTTCATTATGGACCAACACTTGGATATTTTGTCCTTCTACTGCTGACGATGGGAGTACCACTGGGGTTATGAATGTTCCAGATGGAAGACTAGCATCCTCGGGCGTGTCTACCACAAAGATCTCTTTTCTTAAAGGCTTGTCAGTCTCCATTTTACAGACAGCACATACTTCTCCCCTTGGTGGAACTATGCAATCACCAGGTCCTATCAAGTCAAGTCAAGTCATCTTCATTTATATAGCGCTTTTAACAATGTAGATTGTTTCAAACCAGCTTTACAGAGATAAGCGTATAATTTAAGGTAACAGAGATTGTTCTGGCTTTACAGCAGAGTTAAGTTATTTTCCATTTAAAGCTAGTTTTGATTGATTTGCTTCCGTCGCAACGATCATTTGTTATTAACCCTCATGTGGTGTTCGGGTCATTTTGACCCGGAGAAGATTTTCTTTTTCCCGAAAATACTAGTTAATGTTATCGCTTTGTACTGAAACTTAGTGACTTTATTCACAAATGGTATAACTACTTCTGAAATGTTTTGTGACAATTTTCTTAATTTTTTAGGGGGAGTTTTGTCACCTTGTCACTCTTGTGGTGTTCCCGGTCAAAAATGACCGGACTACAAAAAATAGCTTATAAATCAGTTGTTATGCTATATTATCACCCGATATTGGATTCAATCTTTTTGTCAACTTGTTCTCTTTCAATTAGGACTGGTTTTATATTTCTATTTGCATCTGATTAATCGTAGGCCTCATTTATTTGAGAGTAGGCATCTAATTTTTTGAGTAGAAAAAAAATATTTTTGAATAATTTTGGAACTTTTAAATAAATTCTGAAGAAAATTGCCACTGTTGATCACACTAGTCTACTTTAATATTTAACCAGGAATTTTGTTTTGAAAAACTTTTATTTTGTACAAAATGGCACATTGTTACTCTTGTGGTGATCCCGGTCAAAAATGACCGGACTACAATAAATAGCTTATAAATCAATCATTATGCAATATTATCACCCAATATTGGATTCAGTCTTTTTGTCCACTTGTTCTCTTTCAATTAGGACTGGTTTTATATTTCTATTTGCATCTGATTAATTGTAGGCCTCATTTATTTGAGAGAAGGCATCTCAATTTTTGAGTAAAAAAAACATTATTTTTGAATAATTTAGGAAAAATAAAAAAAAAATCTGAAGAAAATTGCCACTGTTGATCACACTAGTCTACTTTAATTTTTCACCAGGAATTGTGTTTTGAAAAACTTTTATTTTGTACAATATGGCACAGAGTTACACTTGTGGTGTTCCACTGGGCCATTGAGGGCCATTGTGGGCCATTGTTTCAATGGGCCATTGAAAGTGAATGGGAGAGACCAATGCAACCAATGTGTTACGAACTGCTCGGAGACACGAAGGGAGAGATCCAAATGCAGCTTTATTTTAAGGGTTATCCAGAATCGTAATCCAAAAACAGGCAATGGTCGAAACACAGGTAAGCAGTCCAAACAAACAAGTAAACAAACAAACAAAACAGGCAGGGACCAGAGGCAAGAGAGTAATCCAGGGAACAAGGCAAGATATCCAGAAAACCAAGAAACATGAAACCAGGGAAAATGCTCGGAAATGCAGACTAACAGTACAACAAGACTTCGCGGTGAATGAATGAATGAACATGGTATAAATAGACAGACTAACAGGATGAGACACAGGTGAATGCAATCAGTGAATGAGGTACAGGTGAATGTGATCAGTGATAAGTGATGAGTCCGGGCAGTGAGTTATGGGAAATGTAGTTTGTGAGTGAAACATGATAGTCTGGTGTGGAGTGCCCTCTAGAGGCTTTCAAGGGCACTCCTGCTGGTTATCATTACATAGCCCCTCCCCAAAGAGCGGCTTCCAGACGCTCCAAAACTGTCCAGGTGGGAGGTGGCCCGGAGGCGGATCCGGGGGCGGGATGGAGGGCCAGGTCCGTGGAGCGGAAGAGGACCTTGAGACTGCAGTAATACAGGAGGCCAGGATGGAGCAGGCAACCAGGGCGGAGCAGGCAACCAGGGCGGATCAGGCTGTGCAGGCGACCAGGGCGGAGCAGGCTGTGCAGGCGACCAGGGCGGAGCAGGCTGTGCAGGCGATCCTTCAGGCGGCCAAGGCGGAGATGACCCTTCAGGCGGCCAGGGCGGAGACGACCCTTCAGGCGGCCAGGGCACAGGAACAGACACCGGCTCAGGAACAGGAACAGACACCGGCTCAGGACCAGACACCGGCTCAGCGGAGACCATCTTGTCCGGAGACACTGGTTCGGCGGTGGCCATCTTGTCCAAAGACACAGGCGTGGTTTCGGCCATCTTGTCCGAAGACACAGGCGTGGAGTCGGTCATCATGTCCAAAGACACAGGCGTGGAGTCGGCCATCTTGTCCGAAGACACAGGCGTGGAGTCGGCCATCTTGTCCGAAGACACAGGCGTGGAGTCGGCCATCTTGTCCGAAGACACAGGCGTGGAGTCGGCCATCTTGTCCGAAGACACAGGCGTGGAGTCGGCCATCTTGTCCGAAGACACAGGCGTGGAGTCGGCCATCTTGTCCGAAGACACAGGCGTGGAGTCGGTCATCATGTCCAAAGACACAGGCATGGAGTCGGCCATCTTGTCCAAAGACACAGGCGTGGATTCGGCCATCTTGTCTGAAGACACAGGCGTGGAGTCGGCCATCTTGTCCGAAGACACAGGCGTGGGTTCGGCCATCTTGTCCGAAGACACAGGCGTAGAAAGAGGAAGAGGAACAGATTCAGGCTCAGTATCAGGATCAGTTTCAGGCTCAGGAACAGATTCAGTCTCGGCGGGACGAGACTCCTGACGGGTGGACGTGACGTGAAGCTCAGTCTCTGGATCGGCTGACGTGACGTGAAGCTCAGTCTCTGGATCGGCAGAAGTGACGTGAAGCTCAGTCTCTGGATCGGCAGAAGTGACGTGAAGCTCAGTCTCTGGATCGGGATCAGCGCACTCTGAGCTTGACGGGACCAGCGGCGGCGAGGGCTTTGAGCTGGGTAGGACCAGCGGCGAAGAGGACTCTGAGCTGGGCAGGACCAGCGGCGAAGAGGACTCTGAGCTGGGCAGGACCAGCGGCGAAGAGGGCTCTGAGCTGGGCAGGACCAGCGGCGAAGAGGGCTCTGAGCTGGGCAGGACCAGCGGCGAAGAGTGCTCTGAGCTGGGCAGGACCAGCGGCGAAGAGGGCTCTGAGCTGGACAGGACCAGCGGCGAAGAGGACTCTGAGCTGGGTAGGACCAGCGGCGAAGAGGACTCTGAGCTGGGCAGGACCAGCGGCGAAGAGGACTCTGAGCTTGACGGGACCAGCGGCGAAGAGGGCTCTGAGCTGGGCAGGACCAGCGGCGAAGAGGACTCTGAGCTTGACGGGACCAGCGGCGAAGAGGACTCTGAGCTGGGCAGGACCAGCGGCGAAGAGGACTCTGAGCTTGACGGGACCAGCGGCGAAGAGGACTCTGAGCTGGGTAGGACCAGCGGCGAAGAGGGCTCTGAGCTGGACAGGACCAGCGATGAAGAGGGCTCTGAGCTGGACAGGACCAGCGGCGAAGAGGGCTCTGGGCTGGACAGGACCAGCGGCGAAGAGGGCTCTGAGCTGGACAGGACCAGCGATGAAGAGGGCTCTGAGCTGGACAGGACCAGCGATGAAGAGGGCTCTGAGCTGGACAGGACCAGCGGCAATGAAGGCTCTGTGCTGGACGAGACCAGCGGTGAAGAGGGCTCTGTGCTGGACGGGACCAGCGGTGAAGAGGGCTCTGTGCTGGACGGGACCAGCGGTGAAGAGGGCTCTGTGCTGGACGGGACCAGCGGTGAAGGCTCTAGCTTGGCGGGCATGTCGCTTGCTGTCTCAGGTGCGGCGGGCATGACGCTCTCAGTCTCAGGGGCGGCGGGCATGACGCATACTGCCTCGGCTTCGGCAGATCTGGCGTGAAGTGCGGGCTCGGCTGGACTGGCGTGAAGTGCAGGCTCGGCTGGACTGGTGTGAAGAGGCTCAGGCTCGGCTGGACTGGCGTGAAGAGGCTCAGGCTCAGCAGACGTGACGGGCACGGTCTCTGGAAACGCCCCCTCATCCACAGGGCCCACAGAAAAGGATGAGCCGCTTATCCTCAGGGCGAATTCAATATATTGACATAAAGTCCATTGAGGGGTGTTGTCTGGCATGAGATAATTTAACATGTCCTCAAGCCCATATCGGAAACTATCCTTTAAGACGGCATCTTCCAAGTCTACCCCATGGCAGAGCTCACAAAATTCTCCAACATATTCCTCTATAGATCGGTTACCTTGGCGGAGGCGGAAGAGACTGATTAGTAGGTCCATGGTGGGTCTCGGTTCTTTCTCGGCTGCTGGATCTGAAGTGGCGAAGTCTTCTGTTACGAACTGCTCGGAGACACGAAGGGAGAGATCCAAATGCAGCTTTATTTTAAGGGTTATCCAGAATCGTAATCCAAAAACAGGCAATGGTCGAAACACAGGTAAGCAGTCCAAACAAACAAGTAAACAAACAAACAAAACAGGCAGGGACCAGAGGCAAGAGAGTAATCCAGGGAACAAGGCAAGATATCCAGAAAACCAAGAAACATGAAACCAGGGAAAATGCTCGGAAATGCAGACTAACAGTACAACAAGACTTCGCGGTGAATGAATGAATGAACATGGTATAAATAGACAGACTAACAGGATGAGACACAGGTGAATGCAATCAGTGAATGAGGTACAGGTGAATGTGATCAGTGATAAGTGATGAGTCCGGGCAGTGAGTTATGGGAAATGTAGTTTGTGAGTGAAACATGATAGTCTGGTGTGGAGTGCCCTCTAGAGGCTTTCAAGGGCACTCCTGCTGGTTATCATTACACAATGAATGGAACAACACAAAATATGTATCATTTTAAAGCTTAGAATCTCAGCTTTTTAATGGATCTAATCACTTTGATCAACTCCTAACATCTGCTGAGTTATCACTCTAAAACTGAGTGTACCCCCCACAGGCGCCACCTAGCTGCGAAATAAATAATCATAATATTTTTCAAAACTATTACCTTGATCAACTTAAAATAGGTGTCATTTGAAAGCTTAGAGTCTGAAATTTACAATGAATGTAGCCAATTTGATAAACTCCTAAGTAGTGCTGAGTTATTTGCTGATAAATAAAAATAAAAAAAATCATAATTTATAAACTACTTTTTTGTATTACATTCAGCAATATGTCAAATACATCATACAGCTCTGATAGTCCTGTGTCATATGTCATTTGAAAGGTCTCAATGAGTAGAATACAACAAGCATAATTGTTTCAGGCTTTTTTACTAAACTTGAGCGAGGTTTTTCTAAAAGAAGCCCTTCAAGAGACCCATGTGTAAACCATGTATGGATGCTTAATTTTAGACACATTTCCGCTCGTAACTTCATGAAACATGCTCCGATTGTGGAAAATGACACATCATTATTTACAGCAGATGCTTACAATTAAAATGAGTCCAAACTCAACATAATCCATCACTCAGAACTAAAGATATTCCTCATGGAGTTCTAACACAAAAAAATATCACAGACGCACAGACTCACGTAGCCAATCAAGGTAGCTTAGACTTGGCCTTTTTACTCGTATCTTCATGAAAATTATATCGATCATGAAAAATGGCACATCGTTATTTACAGCAGGAGCTCACGATTAAAAAGAGCCCAAACTCAATATATTCCATCAATCAGATCTAAAGATATTCCTCATGGCGTTCTAACACAGAAAATACCACAGACGCACCTAGCCAAGTATATACTCATGAAGCACTCGCGTTTGGTTTTTGCTCATAACTTCACGAAGCATGCACAGTTCGTAGAAAACTGTACATCATTATTTTCAGCAGACTATCACTATTAAAAAGAGCCCAAACTCAGCATAATCCATCACTCAGATCTAAAGATATTCCTAATTGAGTTGTAACACACAAACCCCCACATGCGCTCACAGAGCCTTGAATATAGTTGTAGCCTAGCACTTATGTCGCGTTTTAACTCATAACTCAATGAAGCATGCATAAATTGTGGAAAATGGCACATCATTATTTACATGAGATTGTTAAGATTAAAAAGAGCCCAAACTCACCATAATCCATCACTCAGATGTAAAGATATTCCTCGTGGACTTCTAACACATGTCTCTCCCATTCACTTTCAATGGCCAATTGAAACAGTGGCCCTCAATGGCCCAGTGGAACAACACAAGTGTAACTCTGTGCTATTTTGTACAAAATAAAAGTTTTTCAAAACAAAATTCCTGGTGAAAAATTAAAGTAGACTAGTGTGATCATCAGTGCCAATTTTCTTCAGATTTTATTTTATTTTTCCAAAATTATTTAAAAAATATTTTTTTTTTACTCAAAAAATGAGATGCCTACTCTCAAATAAATTAGGCCTATAATTAATCAGATGCAAATAGAAATATAAAACCAGTCCTAACTGAAAGAGAACAAGTGGACAAAAAGATTGAATCCAATATTGGGTGATAATATTGCATAATGAGTGATTTATAAGCTATTTTTTGTAGTCCGGTCATTTTTGACCGGGAACACCACAAGAGTGACAATGTGCCATTTTGTACAAAATAAAAGTTTTTCAAAACAAAATTCCTGATGAAATATTAAAGTAGACTAGTGTGATCAACAGTGCCAATTTTCTTTAGATTTCATTTAATATTTCCAAAATTATTCAAAAATAATGTTTTTTTTACTCAAAAAATGAGATGCCTACTATCAAATAAATGAGGCCTACAATTAATCAGATGCAAATAGAAATATAAAACCAGTCCTAACTGAAAGAGAACAAGTGGACAAAAAGATTGAATCCAATATTGGGTGATAATATTGCATAACAAGTGATTTATAAGCTATTTTTTATAGTCCGGTCATTTTTGACCAGGAACACCACAGGAGTAATTGGGTTGTGAACACCACACAAGGGTTAAACCAGGGGCCGCTAAGACGACACCATTCCCCTCTACACAGACTTTAAACGCGAACCTGTGAGAAACGCTGATGGCGTTCACATGCGCATTTAGAATGGGTTCTATAGTTATGTGCGTTTGAAAATACGCAGGTTTGGAATTCCCTACAAGCCAAGCCTAAACAAAGTACTTGTCTTTCCTTATAAATTTTGATAAAGAATTTTATTTTATTTTGTTGCTTTGGGGTAGGAACGCGAAACGAGTTTTCCCGACAACGCCTTATCTGTAGAGTGGTAGAGGGATCCTCCATAGGGAGAGACTAGTTGGCACTTCAGCACTTCAGTCATCGGTCCAGGCGAAGGTCCTTCGTCAGATCTGGATACGGCCTGGATCCGGCAGGCTGCAGGAAAACCTCGGGATAAACACAGACACTAAAATTAGTGTAGATGCCATTCTTCTCATGATGTAACGAGTACATCAGGATTTATGGGAAGTGTTCCCGGTTCCGGCTGACCTAATTTATGCAGCCTAACATTAAATTATAGAAGTCTATAATGTATTATGTGAATGCTAGGTCAAAGAGATGTGTCTTTAATCTTGCTTTGAACTGACAGAGTGTGTCTGCTTCCCGGACAATGGTAGGAAGACTGTTCCAGAGTTTTGGTGCTAAATAGGAAAAGGATCTACCGCCAGCAGTCGATTTTGATATTCTAGGTATTAGTAACTGGCCGGAATTTTGAGATCGCAATAGACGTGACGGACTATAATGCGTTAAGAGCTCGCTCAAGTACTGCGGAGCTAAACCATTTAGTGCTTTGTAAGTAATCAGCAATATTTTAAAATTTATGCGATGTTTAATAGGGAGCCAGTGCAGTTTTGACAGAACTGGGCTAATATGGTCATACTTCCTGGTTCTGGTAAGAACTCGAGCTGCTGCGTTTTGAACCAGCTGTAGTTTGTTTATTAAGCGTGCAGGGCAACCACCCAGTAGAGCATTACAATAATCTAGCCTTGAGGTCATGAACGCATGAACTAATTGTTCCGCATTTGTCAATGAGAGCATATGGCGTAATTTAGATATATTTTTAAGATGGAAAAATGCAGTTTTACAGATACTAGACACGTGACTTTCAAATGAAAGATTGGTATCAAAGAGCACACCCAGGTTCCTAACCGACGATGAAGACTTAACAGAGCAGCCATCGAGTGTTAGACAGTATTCTAGGTTATTACGTGAGGAAGTTTTTTGTCCAATAATTAGAAACTCTGTTTTTTCAGAATTTAGAAGTAGGAAATTACGAGTCATCCAACTTCTTATATCCGCTATGCATTCCGTTAATTTTGTGAATTGATAAGTTTCGTTAGGTTTTGAAGAAATATAGACCTGAGTATCGTCGGCATAACAGTGAAAGCTAATTCCATGTTTCCTAATGATATCTCCTAATGGTAGCATGTACAGAGTGAACAGCAGCGGTCCTAGTACTGAGCCTTGTGGTACGCCATACTGAACTTGTGATCGATGAGACATCTCATCATTTACTGCTACAAACTGATAACGGTCAGATAAGTATGATTTAAACCATGCTAGTGCATTTCCCGTAATGCCAACATAATGTTCTAATCTATTTAAAAGAACGTTGTGGTCAATGGTGTCAAATGCAGCACTAAGATCGAGTAACACTAATAGCGAGATACAACCACGATCGGATGATAAGAGCAAATCATTTTTGACTCTAACGAGAGCTGTCTCGGTACTATGGTACGGTCTAAATCCGGACTGGAAATCCTCGCAGATATCATTTCTTTCAAGAAAGGAACACAGTTGTGAGGATACTGCCTTTTCTAATATCTTTGACAGAAAAGGTAGATTCGAGATCGGCCTGTAATTGACTAATTCTGTAGGATCAAGTTACGTTTTTTTAACAAGCGGTTTAATCATAGCCAGCTTAAAGTTTTTTGGTACGTATCCTAGAGACAAAGATGAATTAATGATATTAAGAAGAGGATCTAGGACCTCTGGAAGTATCTCTTTCAGTAGCTTAGTCGGTATAGGGTCTAACATACATGTTGTCGATTTAGATGATTTAATGAGTTTAGTAAATTCTTCCTCTCCTATAGCAACGAATGAATCAAATTTTTCCTCAGGGAGACTACAATGCACTGCCTGATGCGATACTGTAGTAGACGGTTGCATAGTTATAATTTTGTCCCTGATATTATCAATCTTATAAGTGAAGAAGTTCATAAAATCATTACTGCTGTGTTGCTTGGAAACTTCTGGGCTTGAAGCTTTATTTTTCGTTAGTTTAGCCACCGTTTCAAATAAATACCTAGGATTATGTTTATTTTCTTCTAATAGGGTTGGAAAATAAGCAGATCTAGCAGCTTTTAAAGCCTCTCTGTAAGTAATTGAGCTCTCCTTCCATGAAATGCGAAATACCTCTAGTTTTGTTTTCTTCCAGTTGCGCTCCATTTTTCTGGCTGCTCTCTTAAGGGCCCGAGTGTGCTCGTTGTACCACGGTGTTGGACTATTTTCTTTAATCTTCTTTAAGCGCAACGGAGCAACTGTGTCTAAAGTGCTGGAAAAGAGAGAGTTAAACGTTTCTGTTGTAATATCTAGTTCTTCTAAGCTATCTGGGATGCTGAGATGATGAAACTGATCAGGAAGATTATTAATAAAGCAATCTTTAGTAGCAGAAGTGATAGGTCTCACATATTTGAAACACGGAGTCGGCTTTGCAGCCTTGGCTAAATGCAAATTACACAAGACTAGATAATTATCTGAGATGTCATCGCTCTGCTGCAGAATTTCAACGGCATCAACATCTATTCCGTGTGATAATATTAGATCTAGAGCAGTGGTTCCCAAACCTGTCCTGGAGGACCACCAACACTGCACGTTTTCTTTGTCTCCCTACTCAAACACACCTGATTCAACTCATCAGCTCATTAACCCATGTGATAATGAGCTGATGAGTTGAACCAGGTATGTTTGATTAGGGAGACAAAGAAAACGTGCAATGTTGGTGGTCCTCCAGGACAGGTTTGGGAACCACTGATCTAGAGTATGATTACGACAATGAGTAGGTCCTGACACGTGTTGTCTAACTCCAATTGAATTTACAATGTCTTTAAATGCCAATCCCAATGCATCTTTTTCATTATCGATGTGTATATTAAAATCACCAACAATTAGTACTTTATCTGCAGTCAATATTAATTCTGATAGAAAGTCCGCAAATTCTTTGATAAAGTCTGTATGGTGCCCTGGTGGCCTGTATACAGTAGCCAGCATAAATCTCAAACGTGATTTATCGTTTACACTATATATTTTTACATTAAGCACCAATGCTTCAAAATAATTATATTTAAAACTTGATTTCTTAGTGGTTTTGAAACTATTACTATAAATTATGGCAACACCACCCCCTTTGCGTTTCAGACGAAGCTCATGTTTATAACAGTAATCTTGCGGGGTTGATTCATTTAAAGTAATGTAATCGTTTGGTTTTAGCCAGGTTTCTGTCAAACACAGCACATCTAGGTTATTATCTGAAATCATATCATTAACAATGAGTGCTTTTGAAGTAAGCGATCGAATATTCAGCAACCCAAGCTTTAGCATTTGCTCATTTGTATTATAGCTGTTTTTTATTTGTTGAACATCAATTAAATTTTTAACCTTAGATGGGTTAAAACGTTTTTTGGATTTCCAAATTCAGGGAACAGACACAGTCTCTATATGATGATAGCTAGGTGAAAGAGGCTCTATGTGATGGGATTTATCTGACCTTGGTGATGCGAGGCCGCTAGCAGACAGTCGGTTAAGCCAGTCTGTCTGCTTCCTGACCTGAGCCCCAGATTGTCATGTTTGAGCTCTAAGACTATGAGCCATATTACTAGAGAGAAGAGCAGCACCATCCCAGGAGGGATGAATACCATCTCTTTTCAACAGGTCAGGTTTGCCCCAAAAACTTTTCCAATTGTCTATGAATTCTATATTATTAAGCGGACTCCACTTAGACAGCCAACCGTTAAGCGAACACAATCTACTAACTATCTCATCACTCCTGCGAACAGGAAGGGGGCCAGAGCAAATTACAGTCCTTGACATCGTACTTGCAAGTCCACACATCTCTTTAATATTAATTTTGGTGATCTCCGACTGGCGGAGTCGAACATCGTTAGTGCCGACATGAATAATGATCTTAGAGAATTTACGATTAGCATTAGCCAGCACTTTTAAATTTGCTTTGATGTCAGGCGCTCTGGCTCCCGGCAAACATGTGACTATGGTGGTTGGTGTCTCTATTTTCACGTTCCGTGTAATAGAATCGCCAATAACTAGGGCACAATCATTCTCAGTGGGTGTTTCACTGAGCGGGGCAAATCGATTTGTTATGGTAATCGGAACGGAAGAGTGGTTTTTAGATCCGCGACTAGAGCGATCCCTCACTGTCACCCATTTGCCCGGCTGCACAGGCTCTACTTCAGCCGGAACCGACTCATGTAAAGTGTTCACTATGCTATGCGCATCCAAAACATCTAAAGCACTAGCACTCTTACTATCCTCAATTAAAGTTTGGATGCGTGTTTCTAATTCTGAAATCTTCTCTGTCAGCCTAACTGTCTCCTTACATTTATCACATATAAATCCTATATTGCCGACACAGAGAAGGCTATGCTAAACATGTGACATGAAGTGCAGGTGACAATAACAGGACAAGACATTACTCACCGTGTTTGTTGACTGATTCTTACTCACCTGAGCTTTTTATGAACTCAAAGGCGCGGACGCGCGAGAGAAAAATAAATAAATAAAAATAGCTGAGCGCACGGGTGGCGCGTTAACAGGCTAGCGAATTACTAGCGTTTTGTGCTAGTAGTACTAATAACAGAAGCTAGCGATGTCAGGTTAATCTGAGATGTTGGGTAAAATGTAGTAGTATAAACAACTAGAAATGGTAGTAAATGATGGTTCAAAACAACGAAATACAAGGCTAAGACGGAGCTTACAGCACCGAAGCAAACAAACACACTCACAGCAGGCAGTGAGGCAGACAGGAGCAATCGATCAGCGATGAGCAATCCAAAGCGATGAGCAATCCTAATCCAATCTATCCATCGGACTTTTCCTTCAGGTTTATCAGGAAGAGTTTCAGTCTCTTGCTGCCGTGGCAGATGGATTGCAGGGTGTTGAGTCTGGATTCTCAAAGCACGTGCAACACTGGATCCTTCTGTATCATGGCTAAGAGCAGCAAGGCGTTTGAAGAAACTGGCGTTGGTACCAATAATGACTGGCAACTGGGAAGGACCTTGGGGTTCAGGACATACAAGAGCCAGGATGGACAACGGCTCCTCCACACCAGTGACAGAGGCGGGAAAGGTGACATCCACTATGATATAGCCCTTATAAGGATAACTGGAAGAACTGAGGCCCCATATGGATAATCCAGTAAAGGGGTGAATGGGCACATCAGGCAGGTTCTTGGAATACCAGCTTTCAAACACAATCGTCACTTGTGATCCGCTGTCTAACAGTGCTTGACATACACGGCCATTAAGCTTCACTTCTACAGTGGAGGCCGGTCCTACTAGTCCTTTAGAAAGACTGCTGGATTCCTGGATGGCTGTCTGGCTCTTTTTGGAGAAACAGGCTTGGTTTGAAGCAGTGATATTGTCATCCACCCCATGTTTCCCACTCTTTGCCTGTTGCAGAGAACGAACCAGCTTCTGAATCACCTGATCAGAATTTGGTGGAGCTTGACACTTCGTTGCAATATGCCCATCTTCTCCACACCTGTAGCAGAAGTAGTCATCTCTTGTTGTGGCTGGCTTGTATCTTAACCCTCTGGAGTCTGAGCGGTTTTCTGGGCCCTGGAGGTGTTCTGACATGCTCTGACATTTGTGCTTTTTTCAGTTATTTATAAACATGTTAATGGCAAAGGTGTAAATTCACTCTATATAGCACAAACAGGGCTACCAAAATATGTGATCACCATGCATGTATATTTTTTAATTTTTAAGAGAATAATGTTTATGCGTGGTTATTGAAAAAAATAAAAATGAAAGTTGCTGAAATAAGACCACAAAACTCATAATAAATATGTGTCAATAAGACTTTTGACTAATGGATGTTGTTCCTTCGAGTTCTGGCTTCAAAATTATGTGAAAATAGTCTTGCTTTATCATTCACATAAAACAATACATTGATTTAAATTGATGTAAAACAGGTTTTGCTTGGAAAGCCAATATGCGAGGGGGGCGTGAACGAGGAGTGCTTTACACCTGAGAATACAATGTCCCACCCACTCTGCATAATTAGCCATTCATTCAGGTGTGACACTGACTGAGCCACAATGCAAGGACAAAATATATATTTAGAAGAAGACTTATATTGACCATTTAAGATTTTGCTTACATCTATCTTGTAAATATGTTTTGCTATTTTATTAAAAAGGTTACAATTACAACAATAATTACAATTTCAACGATATTTCAAGTGTACTCTTTCTTTGTAAAAAACATTATTATAGGCCTACATTTTATCTATGTATTCATTAGTTTGAATATAGCCAACATTGGAACAGCTAACATCTTAGTTGATGACTTTATTTTTGACAAAAATAGTATTTTATATATATAGAAATTGCTAAACAAAAGCTTATTTGATGTGGCAGTATATTCTACAGTAAAAACTGTACCCAAATCTAGTCAACAAAATGTTGTCTTTCATATTTCACCTGACTGTAACGTTGTTTTTATGAAATATTAGGGCATATAAATGTTAATTTGCAGTTTAATACGTTGCTTATACAAATAGCCTACATTTTATTTCAACATATTTCAGTTGGTTTTACTCATCTCAGTATAGCAGTACAGTTTGCTAAAACATCATTATTCATTCACACACGCGATTTAAATTTAAACTGTCTTTTTGCGAGCTGTGGTAAACAGTGCGCATCTCTGCCGTTCATTCATTCATAAACAGGAACCCGATTCACGTGAGAAGGAAAAAAACTTACAGTATTCCTCAGCTCGCTCCTCGATATACCCGCACTTCTGAGGTACATTTTCCATTATTATTATTCCTCACAGCGCTGCGAGACGGTGTAAACAAGTAATGATCTGAATAAACTTGTGTTTTTCTCAAGCTGATATGGGGGCGTTCACAGGTTTGCCTCAATCATTTGCGTTTGAATAGTGCGCGCTCTCCGTGGGCGTGTCACATTATTTTTGAATGAGCTGTAATGAGCTCGACTGGAATCGCTCTCTTTTAATACAGATTTCACAAGATGAGAATATTTGTTTTTTATATAAATTACTTCATTTAAAAGAAGATAATTGAAGCTTCATGCCTGTGTGTCTGTATGCCTGTTTGACTGAGTATTCGCTGAGTTATTGTTCATTTTCGGACGCGTTTCAGAATGGACTACACTGGCAGAGAGAAGGCAGAACTCGCATCATGTTTATTTTTCTTTATTTGGCAAAAAGCACAACACTTTGTTTTTATTGTGAGTATACACAAAAATAATACACATTTAACAGAATCGATTGATGTATGAAACTCCTATGGAAAATCAAAGTCAACAGAGTATTTATGAGTTTCTTTTACACTGATAAAAAAAAGCAAGCTGGTATCGCCGGCGATACCGCCGACCTCAGGGGGTTAAAGGCGTGGACACAGACTGGGACTGTGATGGTTTTGGCCGCTGCTCTGGAACATGAGGTGTGTATTGAGTAGAACTGACACTCAGAACTGCCAACTGCTGTTGTAAGTGTTGGACCTGTTCCTTCTCCTATTTAGCACCAAAACTTTGGAACAGCCTTCCTACCATTGTCCGGGAAGCAGACACACTCTGTCAGTTCAAAGCTAGACTTAAAACACATCTCTTTGACCTAGCGTTCACATAATACATTATAGACTTCTATAATTCAATGTTAGGCTGCATAGATTAGGTCAGCTGGAACCGGGAACACTTCCCATAAATCCTGATGTACTCGTTACATCATAAGAAGAATGGCATCTACGCTAATTTTAGTGTCTTTGTTTATCCCGAGGTTTTCCCGCAGCCTGCCGGATCCAGGCCGTATCCAGATCTGATGAAGGACCTTTGCCTGGACCCGATGACAACGCTGTGCTGAAGTGCCAACTAGTCTCTCCCTATGGAGGATCCCTTTACCACTCTACAGATAAAGCGTTGTCGGGAAACTCAATTCGCGTATCTACCCCGAATTGATAAAATAAAATAAAATTCTGTATCAAAAATTATAAGGAAACACCAGTACTTTGTTTAGGCTTGGTTTGTAGGGAATTACAAACCTGCGTACATATATTCAAACGCACATAACTATAGAACCAATTCTTAATGCGCATGTGAACGCCATCAGCGTTTCTCACAGGTTCGCGTTTAAAGTCTATGTAGAGAGAATTGTGTCGTCTTAGCGGCCCCTAATTTAATAACAAATGATTGTTGCGACGGAAGCACATCAATCATAACTAACCTTTAAAAATAACTTTACTAAAGAACCGCTATAAAGCCAAAACAATCTCTGTTACCTTAAATTATACGTTTATCTCTGTAAAGCTGCTTTGAAACAATCTACATTGTTAAAAGCGCTATATAAATGAAGATGACTTGACTAAAGCTGCTTTGAAACAATCTACTTTGTTAAAAGCGCTATATAAATGAAGATGACTTGACTTGACTTGACTTTAACTCTTGGACTTCTGAATCATCAGTTTTTTCAGTCTTCTTGAATGGTTTTTCTTTAGTTTCAATCACTAATGATGAAGTAGACATGGCTTTTGACTCAACTCCCCTTATTTGGGTTTCTGGATAACAGACGTGCTGGCTCTTTCCTCTTTGTGGAATTGTATGGCCTTAGCTTTTGCAGACATTCTGTGGCAAGCGGCTTTACTCTCCTCCGCCTCACGTATTTCCTTCAGCAGACTTAGAAAAGAAGGTGGGTGATTTTTTTCTTTCTCTCAGCCTCAATTGGAGCAACATCATGTCAGAATTCACAGCTCCTCTAATCAGCTGTTCCACTCGTACTTTATCGACCATACTGAGGGTCAGTCCATCTCTTTCCACTACTTTGCTGAGGGTCTTCTCCATCCTTCTCAGGAATTCAGACAAAGCCTCCCCGGTGCCCTGGCGCATAAGATGAAACTTGAAATATAAATCCTCACCAGACTCAGATGATCCAAATGTGCTCTCTATCGCTTCCAAGTACTTGTCACGGTTCATGAATTCACTGGTTTCTTCGTGTCTCGTGTATTTGTTGTTTTGTGTGTGTGGGTGTGTGTGGGTGTGTGTGAGTGGGCGTGGCTGCTCGTTTAGTTGATCAGCACTCCACCTGATCTCATTCCCCTCATCAGCTACCATTAATCATCTCTGCTATATAAACTCATCGCACTCTCCTTTCCCTGTCAGATCGTTGGTTTTGGTGTCCTCAGTGTTTTGTCGTCGTCAGCTCTTCCAGTTCCTGTTCCAGTTCCTGATCGTGTCCTGTTCGGTGTTTTCGTGGTGTTCGTCGTGTTGGATGTTCACTTCACTGGATTCACCGTCACCTGTCTTCACCTCCACGCTGACCATCAAGTCCCTGCGCCACCAGCCCACCCGTGTGTTTTTGCTGTGTCTTCTGACCAACAATAAAAGAGTTTACTTGCATATTGCTTCCGCCCCTGAATTATGACAGTACTGTGAAGCACTCACTTCAGGATCAGAGAATCTGACAGCTCTTACAATATCCATTGCAGGTCCCTTGAGGCTTTCCACAATTCTGCGTTGTTTTTCTTTTTCGGAGCAGTCACACTCAGTTATTATCAGCCTGGCTTGGTCAATCCAATTTTCCATATTCTCCTCCCCCATCGGTGTTGGAACTACGGCTGAAAATGTGCGCAGGCGTTGGTATGTGTTGCTGTCACTCGGGTGCTTTACGGTCTTTTCCAGGACCTCACCCATGGCGCGTATAATTGACACAGGGGAACTGTCTGTGGCACAGGGTGGAGAAATCATAGCTTGCACCTCACTTAGAGACTTTCCCTCTTCCATCAGGAACTTTGCAAACTTTTCTGTAAACGCTGCAGAAGCTGTGTCAGATGCAGATTCCGTGGTCTGGAGTACTATGACTGACCAGGGCTCTTTCTTTTCTCCCCTTGACACCTCAGGAGGTATGCACTTTGGGTCAATGGCTTGTCTGCACTCACACAACACCAGCAGAGAATGTGAAGTAGGTCCTTCTCTCGTGTCTCTTACACGAACTCTTCCTAGAGCTTTTACTGCTTCCATCACCTCTTCAATTTCGGCCACTTCTGTGTGAACAGGTCCGTTTAAAAGCATTAAAGCATGAGTCTCATCAATGCTAGCATCTTTGCACCAGTTGGCCAACTCTGCTTGGAGACAGGGGTATTTTGTTATAGCCATAATAACACTTGATGCACTTTTCAGTTACTTATAATGCAATGCCAGACCTACTGAAATTAGTCTCTTGGTCAAATACACTCAGTATAAATTGAACCAATGACCTCAATGGGATGAATGCATACAATACCTCACACAGATTATACAAAATATACTCTGAATATTCACATCATATTTTCAGTGCACTGAATAATACTAAATGAACAAATATTTAATGCTGTGGGCCCACACACACACACCAGTCATTCACACAACCCACCCCGTTGCAGGCCTGAATCGTGGCTCGTGTTCGTGGTGGCCGGGAAACTGAAAAATGGCCCCTTCACTCTCCTGAGCACAAAACAAATCAAACCAAGATACCTCAATTCCACGTGCAACCATACAGCAATTCCGGAATCCTGTAGGAGGACTCGCGCAGCTCCTCGTCCTCTCTCTCCCTCGTCAACCGACGAAACGCACCTCCCACGCCACCAGAGGAACCCCAAATAACATGGGTATGTGGGGCGCTATCTGGTCCTCAAGATCTCCCTCGTTGTGAAGGAAAACAACTACGTTAACAGTCTTTAGTCTTGTTGTTTAAAGGTGCCCTAGAATTTGAAATTGAATTTATCTTGGCATAGTTAAATAACAAGAGTTCAGTACATGGACGTGACATACAGTGAGTCTCAAACACCATTGTTTTCTCCTTATTTAAATCTCGTTTTTGAAAAACACCCCTGAAAAATAGGCGAATCTCCACATAACACCGACTGTGACGCAACAGTCGGGATCATTAATATGTACGCCTCCAAAAATTTGCATATGCCAGCCCATGTTCAAGGCCAGGCGGAACTGCGCAGCCGAATCATCGTCCGAATCATTTTTCTTCGAGAGACATCATGGCTTGTAAGCGAGCGAAGCATGGCAGTTGCTCAGTGTTTGGATGTACAAATGAACACAAAGGTATTTTTTTAGTTCCTTCATCCGAGCCTCTGAAGAACCAGTGGGTTATGTGAATGTCTGATGTGTAATTGTTCAAGTTCAGACAGATAATCTTTCTCTCAAAGTCGTTCAATACTGTTTATGCATCAGTAAATCAAGCCAGTGACTAAACGATCAACTTCACGTCGTTTCTCTTAGTAGGATGAAAATAATCTTACTTAAACTGTGATTAATATACAGATAGCGATCAAAGAACAATCCCTTTCCAGTCGCCCAAGCTGTCAATCACACAGCGCGAGTTTATCTGGACACTTGCCAAAACTCGTTATGAAATCAATGACGCTGTTACACTGCACAACAAAGCTCTTACTGTACGTACATCATGTTTGCATTGGTGAAATCATTAATGAGAGTGCAGAAACTGCGCTGCAATGATAAGATCTTCATTCACGTGATCAACAGGCTTACACTGAAGTCTCACAGCAGCCAATCACAGCAGTGGGTGTTTACACTGAAGTCTCACAGCAGACACACACCTTCTAACAGAGCGTTCAAATCAGAGGCTAAAATCAGGCTAGGAAAAATGCCTTTTATTTCTAAATTATAACAAATTTTGATCTAAAATACATACTAACATTATAAGGGCACCCCAGAAAACATTCTAAAATAATAAAATAATCCATGCAATGGCACCTTTAACTGTTGCTTTAACTTATCAGTTCAGATGCGCAGATATGCGCATTGATAATTAAACAGCCTGTTTTCGCACCTGAACGGCAGATGCCCATCAGTCGCAAAGGAACTAGCTAGCTATGCCTTCAATATGTTGTGCGGTGGGGTGCAATAACAAAAAAGGAGACCCCAAAATATCCTTTTACAGGCTACCTCAGGACGAAAAAAGACGCCGTAATTTGCGGGTGGGGCGGGTGGGAAATGTCCCCATCACTTTTGAAACATCTCGCGGCACGAGACCATGTACCAATACAAATAAACAAAACATCTCCAGTTACCTAGCAGAGCATTCATTTAGTTCGTTTGTTAAATAAGAGGCGATCTAGCGCTGAAATGTGTTGTTTCTGAAATCAAGTGATCAAAGTGCTCGTTGCCGCTGCGATCAGTGGCGTGGATACTGTGTTTGTTTGTGGCTCGCGCACAGTCTTCACTCGCTTCAATGTGGAGAGACTCTCTATTCGTTCCGGTGAAATTACAAAACAAACTGCACACAAACGTGTCCCTGCCTGATATACAACCACTGATAAACATAATCGGTTTTGATGAGAAAAAAAAAAAAAAAAAACTATGAGTGCGGAGTAGAACCCAGAACCTTTGACACGGTTGGCAAAAGTTCTGCTCCTGGACCATTTAAATACACGCTTAAAATAGTCGGATCAAGAGACTTCCGGTTTCGACATGAGAGAGTAGTACACGCTCCACGACGACTCCGTATATTTTTTTATATAACTTCGTCAGAACATCTCTTTAATAATTGTTAACACTAATAAAATTACAGTCCCGCATCCTGCAAACTACTAGCCGACTTTAGGATTCAGTTTGTTCAGTTTTCTAAACATGCCGGGCAAATCTCGAAAAGCTCCAGAACAGGCCTTGACATCCCCCGACGCCAATGTGGAGGAAACGCCTGAGAAAGACACTCCAGAGTCCGATAATTCAGCTATCCTCAATGCGATCTCCTCTCTTCGCGCGGAACTTCTTTTAATCAAATCTGACATTGGGGAAATTATTGACTCAAAAATCGAGCAGCTCGCTGTCACTATCCGAGGGGAATTGTCGACATTCAAAAACGAGGCCAACGCGGCAATTTCGGAGATTAAAGTTACGGTGGACGATCATGCCGCGAAATTAACGAGCCTGGAAAATCATGCTTCCACCTCCTCTGATACGATGGTTAAGATGGAACAAGATTTGGGAAAGCTAAAGCTTACAGTGGAGCAACTCACAGAAAAATGCACTGACCTCGAGAGCCGCAGCAGAAGACAAAACATCCGCATATTGAACGTTAAAGAGGGTGCTGAATCCGGAGTTAAACCTAGAGATTTCGTTGCCCAACTCCTTGCTGAAGCCCTGTCACTAGACAAACCACCGCACGTGGACCGCGCCCACCGAGCTCTACGTGCCCGTCCTGGAAATGATGAACCACCACGGGCCTTCATCCTGCGTTTGCATTACGTCCATGAGATGGAAGAAATAATGCAAAAAGCTGCTAGGATGCAACAGATTTTCTTTAAAGGCCAAAGAGTTAACATTTTCCCAGACTATCCGCCTGCTGTGGTAAAGCGACGCGCACTCTTCAAACGTGCGAAGGAGTTGTTGAAGGATAAACCCGGAGTTAAGTACGGACTGCAATATCCAGCGAAACTGAGAGTCTCGCACAACGGCAAAGAGTATTTCTTCATCGACCCGGACAAAGCGGTCAAGTTTGCTGAACGTAACTTTGAAATTCCAGGACCAGTCTAAGGGATGCTGTTGGACTGATCAAGTAAGATCAACATAACGTAACTGACGAAATCGTATTGACTGTTTAAACTTTACATGATGTTTATAAAACTCACGTCGTGTTATTTACATTGAGATGTTCACCTGAACTCTATTACGGAGTTGTGCTGATACGAGTTTTTTTTTTTTTTTCTCTGTGTGTGGAAGTTTAAGGTTTGATACCATCTTGAAGGTATTTGTTAGGTTTTATTTGACTATCTCGGTTTTATTCTTTGTCATTATATCCAATTTGTTTTGTAATTCCGTGTCGCGCCGCGAGTTCTGTAGTCGGTCAGATGACGGGATTAATGTTTGAGTTTTGGGGAATGGGGGGTGGGTGCCTGTTTAAAATGGTGCAAGGTACGAAACAAGCAGTGATGATGACTAGCCTGATTTTCAATCACGTAAAGAATAATGACTACTCAAAGTAACAGAAGGGGTCTCAAATTTACATCGTGGAATGTAAAAGGATTAAACCACCCGGTTAAGAGAAGCAAGATATTATCACATCTAAAATCTCTCTCCTCAGATATAATCTTTCTGCAGGAAACTCATCTCAAAGTGGACTCTAAAGACAAATTAAAATCCGGATGGATAGGACAGATCTATCAATCAAATTTTTTACATAAATCTAGGGGGGTAGCTATCTTATTACGAAAGGGGGTCCCATTTAAACAAAAAGCCCTGCGTACCGATCGGGACGGTCGTTATGTTATTCTATCTGGTGAGGTTTATGGCTTCCCGATTACGTTGATAAATGTATACGGCCCAAATTCTGATGAACCAGACTTTTTTAGAAAGGTATTTTCTCTTATTCCCAATATATCCCAAACAAATCTTGTTATAGGCGGGGACTTTAATTGTGTCCTTGACGCATATCTCGATAGATCATCGTTTAAAATCTCCCCGCAATCTAATTCAAGAATTTTTTTGAATGCATTCATGAATAATTCTAATTTAGTAGACATATGGAGACTTATGCATCCAACCGAAAAAGATTATACATTTCATTCGCATGTACATAATGTATATACTCGTATTGATTATTTCTTGGTGGACAACAATCTTATTTCTAATATCCTAAATTCTAAAATTCATGATATACTGATTTCAGACCACGCCCCAGTTTCATTTGAAGTTGTCCTTGATCAAACATCTTCTATCCGCCCTCTATGGAGGATGGACCCTCAACTTATTGAAGACCCTAAGTTCATTGACTTCATGAGTTCACAACTGGAAATTTTTTTTGATAGCAACGATAAGCCAGAGACATCACCAGGACTGCTCTGGGAAACTTTAAAAGCTTATATAAGAGGTTGTGTTATATCATATCAGGGGTCCCGAAATAAACTATACAAAACGAAACTAATTGATTTAGGGAAACAAATTCATCGGTTAGACAATGAAAACGCACTAAACCCCTCACCAGATACTCATAAGAAAATTTTACAGTTAAGGTTTGAATACAATAAAATAGTCTCTACTAAAATAAATAAAACGTTTCATTTCGTCAAACAGAAATACTTTGAATTTGGGGAGAAGCCCCAGAAATTATTAGCCAGACAATTACGAAAAATAGATAGTGAAAGAACAATTCATAAAATAAAAACAAAATGTGGGACACAGTGTATCGCAAATAAAGAGATAAACCAATGTTTTAAGGAATTTTACTCAAAGTTATACTCTTCAGAAACTGATTTGGACCCACAAACAATGGATGAATTTTTACGTAAATGTACTCTTCCCACTCTATCTCCAGATGATCGGGCATCTCTTAATAAAGACATCTCTTTAGAGGAATTGAAGAGCACAATAAACTCTTTAAAGAGCATGAAAACTCCTGGCCCAGACGGGTTACCAGCCGAACTATATAAAAAATTCAGCGACATCCTTACTCCTTATTTGCTTAAAACTTATCAGCAAGCACTAACAACTGGACTACCGCCGACTTTTTCTGAAGCCATTATCACAGTAATTCCTAAAAAAGGTAAAAATCCTGAAGAAGTTGAGGGATACAGACCTATCTCCCTTATTAATGTTGATCAAAAAATATTATCCAAGACACTTGCTAATAGACTTGGCAAATTAATTAGCAAACTGGTTAACACAGATCAGAATGGATTTATTCCAGGAAGAAGTACTATACATAATACTAGACGCCTGTTTAATATAATTTATCATCCCAAGGCAATCCGAGACAATTTGGTTGTAATCTCATTGGATGCCGAAAAGGCATTCGACCGAGTGGAGTGGCGTTATTTGTTTGCTATCCTTGAGAAATTTAATATGGGGGATGAGTTTATAAAATGGATTAAAATTTTGTACAGTAATCCATCAGCACGGGTTTTAACAAATAAAACAATATCGGACTCCTTCTATCTTCAAAGAGGAACCAGACAGGGCTGCCCCCTCTCACCCCTTTTGTTCGCTTTAATAGTAGAGCCCCTGGCAGAAACCATTCGATGTAACCCATGCATACATGGCTTTAACACTTCAAACACTGTTAACAAAATATCACTTTACGCGGACGATATTTTGCTTTATATTACCCAACCTCAGGTGAGCCTTCCTGTTGTACTCGAAACTATTACTAACTTTGGAAAATTTTCTGGCTTTAAAGTAAATTTTGAAAAAAGTGAACTCATGCCCATTGGTTTAAAGGATTTATCTGTAATACACTCCTCCCCATTTAAAGTTTCCACGGAAAAAATTACATATTTAGGAATAGTGGTTACTTCTAAATATAATTTACTCCTCAAAGCTAATTTCAACCCCTTACTATCCAAGTTACAAACCTGTATACACTATTGGAAAACTCTCCCGATCTCCTTAATTGGCAGAATAAATGCGATAAAAATGATATTTCTACCTCAAATATTATATTTATTTCGTAATATTCCAATACTTTTGCCCAAGTCCTTCTTTAAACACCTTGATTCGATTGTTCTTCCTTTTCTATGGAACTACAAGGGTCACAGAATAAAAAAAATACACCTTTGTAAACCTAAACATGAGGGGGGGTTGGCCCTTCCGGATTTTCACCTTTATTATTGGGCCACTCATTTACAAGTTTTTGCACTATGGTTGGAACAGTCGGCTAATGCCCCAGAATGGCTTCAGATGGAGCGGGATTATTGCCATCCCTATGATCTTGGAGCAGTGCTGCTTTCTCCAGTGATATTAGACCAAACTGTAGTTAATGGTTTCGTCATAAAAAGTCAGTTACGTATTTGGAGACAGATAAGAGATTTACCTTAATATAAAATCACTCTCCCTCTTAATCCCGATCGCAAATAACCCATCATTTCCTCCTTCGAGGTTGGATTCAACCTTTAATCAATGGAAGGAACTGGGTATATGCACAGTCAAGGACCTTTATTTGGATGGGGCGTTAGCTTCCTTTACGCAACTACAACAGAAATACAACCTTCCAAAAAATAATTTTTTCAGATTTTTACAGATAAGGAATTACTTGCGTACACATAATGTCGCCCTGGATGAGGTCCCGCCCTCAATCAGTGATGATTGTCTCACTCAGTTTAGAGGAAATAAAAATCAGTTATCTTTAATTTATGGAAAGTTACAAGCAGCTACTTCTCCCTCTACAAGCCTGATTAGAGAGGAATGGGAGCGAGAGATGGGGATTGGAATCTCTGAAGAGATTTGGCAGAATGGTTTAGAGGATATTGATAAACAATCGGTCAATACAAGATTATGCCTCATTCAATTTAAGGTCTTACATAGATTACATTTCTCAAAAAAGAAATTACATAGGATTTTTCCCAATGTATCGCCTCTTTGTGACAAGTGCAAATCAGAAGATGCTGATTTAGCTCATAGTTTTATTTTCTGCCATAAAATACAGGGATTCTGGTGTGAGATTTTTAAAATGCTTTCAGATGTACTTAATGTAAACTTGGATCCAGACCCAGTGCTCATTATATTAGGACATTCTAACCATATATATTCGTTGAACAGTGCTCAACAGAAATTTCTCACATATTGTCTGATAACAGCCAAGAAACAGTTACTACTGTTTTGGAAAAAGGTTTACCCTCCTGATGCTAAACTATGGCTTGAGGAACTGACGTCTACTCTACACCTGGAACGAACTAGATACCTTTGGAAAGGCAACATCGGACAATTCCACAAGATTTGGGACCCTTTCATTTGCTACCTCAATAGGAATGTTACTCCTTAATGCAATGTATTGTAGGCTGTCTTAAGTGCTGTGTATTAATGTCACGGGATTATATATTAACAGGCGGGGGATGGGGTGTTGGTTATAGTTTTATTTGTTTTTTTATTATTTTTATTTATTTTTTTTGCATATAAGAAAATTAATCCTGGAACCTGTAATTATTTCAAGGTCATTTGTTGTTTGAATAAAAAACCCATTTGACAAAAAAAAAAAAATAGTCGGATCAACATAATATCATTGAATGCCAGGATTGGTAGTTCGGTAGCAGTGGACAGAGGCTGGAAGTAGCTACGCATGCAGGTATCGCATAGGGATCACACCCTAACGATATTATTTTTTGAAAGTAGCGTTTCTTTTCATGGCAGCCAAGGTGCGAAATGTTGTCTTTCGTAGCCATTTACTGTATCCGTACAAAGCTGTAAATAGTAGCAAGCTAGCTAGTTAATGCTTGTCAGTAGCCTACCATAGACAGTACTCGGTAGGTAGGCTACTCAAGATGGCGGCAGTCAACTGGAAAAAGAGAGGATGACATAAGAGGTCACGTGACTGATATTCATGTATTGCCTCTGTGGAGATCAGTAGTTGAAAAAGTGTTGAGAAAGCAATCAAGGATTGTTTTAGTATTCCGTGTAAACTACCGTTCAAAAGTTTTGGGTCAGTAAAAGTTTTTTTCGCTTTCGAAAAAAAATTGCCAGTGATGGGACTAATGGCGTTATTATTATTATTATTATTTCAGTAACGAGTAATCAAACTAATTACTGTTTCCTCCGTTACAACCGTTATACCATTACTGACAATAAAATCCGCCATTACTATAATTGAGCTCACTGAAGCGGTTTTCATCCGAATAGGACCTGCAAAGTTTTTTTCTGGTGTGTGTGTCTGTGTGTTTATGAGGCGCTGGACTGGACAAAAGTGAGGCGAAGCCGCGAGCGCGCTCAACAGTGCGCGAGAGAGACCGAGTGTGTCCGAGCATAATATAATTTGTTTATAAATAATTTACACATTTCAGCATTAGAATAATCTCTGTATCATATTGGTATCATCTGCATCATTTTAATTAGTTTACATGGTTATAAAATAAAACTCCCCCCAAAAACTGCAAGGAACGTTCAAAGAAAACATCTTTGACCGGTTGTGAACACTTGTGTCGTGACAAACACGACTAGAATTTAGCTTAAATAACCTCTGATGATGACGTTCTCTGTAGATTATAAAAAATAAAAACCCAAAATATTATATTTTATTATTATTATTATTATTATTATTATTTATGTTGGTACATTGTTCAGTATTAAATTGAGAGCACTTTTTTGTTAAACTGTTTACTTTCGTGTTCCTCAAGTAGTTCAACAATACTTCAAGTAGGCTATACAGTATGTCTACCAGTTGTAAAGGTTGTAAAGTGTTTTATAATTTTAATTTGCACTACAAAGAGTGTATGTGTATGTATATTATTTATTTCTATTTATTTATTTTTGGTACATTTCTTAAGAAGCATAATTTATTTTTAGACTTATTTGTTGGCCAGTTGTGGTCTGTGCAATAAATATTAAAAGTTCTAAACCATCTATTGTGTTTTGTTGTTCCACTATAGTAATGATAATATTGTAATATTTAAGTTAATAGGTGTCTCTCACATTGTCCCACAGCAATATTAAAATAGTGTAGGTTAGTGTACAATGTTTTATAATAATAATGTATTCTATTTAGTATCCATTTCATTCATTTAACATATTTAATATTGGGGGTAGCCTATCCAAGTTATTTCACATATTTAAACCTTTTTTTTAAATAATGCAATAGTTACTTTCCCTGGTAATTAGTTACTTTTGTAGGCCTAATGATGTAACTCAGTTACTAACTCTAGTAACTATAACTAATTACTTTTTTAAAGTAACTTACCCAACACTGCCGATAGCCTATGTTCAGTTCAAAACGGAATTTCGTAAAACGTTGACTATAGTTTGCATCACTGGATACTGTCGGTCGTTGAACATTTCCACCATAAAGCAGTTGTCAAATATTATTATTTTGCTGCTGAACAACGCACTCTTTCGCACATCTTCTGTGGAAAAGACCCAACTTTGATTTGATTGGTCTGCTGCTTCACCCAAACACATGATCACATGATCATCCACATGGTGTCAGTGTCTGACAGCAAATAAGGCTGCTGTTGAACTCAGAATGTTTGTTTATTGCACTTTTTTCAGGAATCAGCCTGAAACGTTTGTTTCCGTTATTGTTAATTCATCATATAGACATACTTGAGTAATAGCTCACCACATTAACATATTTGAGGAATAAATCAAAAACAGGCTTAAATAGCCTACATATTTGCCCTACCTTTGATGATTCTGGATTTAGTTATTTTAAAGGGGAAACCTGTTGCTCCACTCCACTAAGTAAGTACAACTTTAAGTAAGTACAACTTTATTGTCCCACGAAGGGAAATTTGTCTTGGGCCATCACCCATTCTGCCGTCAGTATACAATTAACATACAACAAATTAACAAAGCAGACAATATTAATAATATAAATTGCATAAGTTACAGCTCCATACCACCATTATTTAACATCTTTAGACACTGGGATAAATGAGTTTTTGAATCTGTTCGATCTGCAGCGAGGAACTCTAAACCTCCTCCCAGAAGGCAGAAACTCGTACTCTGTGTACAGGATATGCGACGAATCGCACACAATCTTTTTAGCTTGCGTTAAAGTAGCCTGTTCATAGAGAGTCTGCAATGATGTCTGTTCTTTCACTCCAATAATTTTCCAAGCAGTGTGGATCATCCGTAACAGTATAGTTCTACGTGCTAAGGACAGATTACCACACCAGACTGTAATACTATATCTAATTAAACTCTCGAAGACTGCCTGATAAAAAATTATCATAAACCTTTGATCCACACCATACACTGTAAACCCAGATTTTGTTTCTAATTAAACTTACGAGTAATCATTACTTATTCTTTTATGTTTAGTAAAAACCTGCTATCATTACTAAACAACATTAGTTGTTTGCACTATTTAGCTGAAAGATTCATTGCACTAATCATGTTAAGCTGAGATAACTCGCTATGTTAAGCTTCTTGTAAGGGGGGGGGGGGGGGGGGGCGTGGCCTATTTAAACAGGTGACAGTGCGCAGAGTGCGCCATTTAAAGTTTGAACCGAAGAGTCGAACATTACCAGCTTAACTTATTACTAAACAGACTGACTTTATTTCTGTCAGACGTCTACAAAAGATCTTGTTGAGAATCAACAGAGGTTTAGATGGTGATTATTATTTATTGTTTCATTTGTAGTCACCATGATGGTGAAAGGTGTTGGCTTTAGTTGGGCTCTTGCCTTTGATATTTGAACATTATATTTTCTCTGGCTGCTTTAACTGCGAGTTTAAAAGGCACAATAGTTATAGCAAAATGCAAGAGTAAAGTGATCAATTGACTGTAACTGCCTATTGATGTTGTTATCAATAGAGATTGTAAGTCACTAAAGTTAGTAGCACTTGACCTTTCCTGTGATTTTACAGCAGGAAATCCAACAGAATTGTATATGAATCTCATCAATGGTGATACTTGCAGTGCATGCTGGGTACCCAATAGTAAACCTATTATCCTAAACCATGTAAATACAACATAACATGTTTAGTTTCAGCTTGTGTAAAATGTTAGGGTTATATGTTAATACAACATAACATGTTTAGTTTCAGCTTGTGTAAAAGGTTAGGGTTCCGTGTTAATACAACTCAACATGTTTAGTTTCAGCTTGTGTAAAAGGTTAGGGTTATATGTTAATACAACTCAACATGTTTAGTTTCTGCTTGTGTAAAAACTAAAGTGGTATAAGGCAACGGGTTTCCTCGCGATTTGCGAGTAAAGTCAACTAATTCGGGTTAAGAGTGTAAAGTCTAAGACGCCGTAAAAAGTGCAACCGAATATCTACATGGATATTCCATGTCAGTAAATTATCAAAAGAGACACCAAGATATTTATGTGAAGGGACCTGTATGATGGTTTCATTGTGGATAATCACAGGCCTGTTATCACCAACTCCTCTGGGGTCAAACACCATTTCATTTGTCTTATTGACATTCAGAGCTAGGTGGTTGTCCTCGCACCAATTCACAAACTGTTCAATCTCTGAAAGATATTCAGACAAGTCCTCTGTCTTTTTCAGTAAACCTAAAATTGCAGTATCATCTGAGAACTTAATGATGTGGTTATTAGAATAACGCCTTCTGCAATTGTCTGTATACAAAGTGAACAAAACGGGTGAGCTAACACAGCCCTGAGGGGCTCCTGTGCTTAACGTTCTGAATTCAGATAGTGTACCATTAACACTAACCTGCTGCCTGCGATTGGTCAAAAAAGAATAATACCATTTTATAATAGATGGATTAACTTTAAAATCATTCAGCCTTGCAATTAAAAGATTTGGTTGCAACATATTAAAAGCTGAGCTAAAATCTACAAATAAAAGACGTGCATACGAGCTAGGATCCTCTAGATGCCTATTTATGAAATGTGCTATAACAGCATCATCTGTACTTCTATTGCTCCTATAAGCAAACTGAAATTGATCTGATAGACCACTCACATCTGTTTTTACAAAATTAATCATAATTTTCTCCAAACACTTCATTATTATTGAAGTAAGTGCTACTGGACGGTAGTCATTATTCTCCTTACAGCTAGCCTTTTTTGGGACAGGGATAATAGTAGAGCTCTTCCACATAGAGGGAACTGTATGTGTGTCTATTGATTTCTGAAAAAGAGGGCACCAGGCTTCGGCCAGCTCTCTACTACAAGATTTTAATAACCGCCCAGAGATGCCGTCCGGCCCAGAAGCCTTGTTAGGACAGACCTGTGAAAACAGTCTCTCCACCATGTTCTGGTCAATAATTGTTTTAGGATTATCCGATATAGACAAGGCATCCAGTGCATTTGATTGCTCCTGTGAGAAGTCTCTTACATCAAATCTACAATAAAAGTTGTTCAGCTCATTTGCCTTTGCCCCCTCATCTATCACATTGATAGATCTTTTGGCTGGAGCCATATTTGTCATATATTTCATAGACTCCCATAATTTTTTGGTATTCATAGTCAAACAATGGGCCTAAAATTTCTCCCTCTCCTTTCTCCTAGCTTTCCTTAGTTTATAATTCAGTTCCTTCTGTACATCTTTCATAGCTGCAAGGTCTCCTCTCCTAAAAGCCATTTTTTTCTGTACTATGCACTCCTTAATTTCCTTAGAGATATAAGATTTATTGTTTGGATATATAGTTATTATTTTTTGGTCTAACACATTATCTTTACAGAAAAGTATATAATCTGTCATAGTCTCTACGGCCTCCTCTAGATCCAAACTTTGAAAGACGTTCCAGTCAGTGCAAGAGAAGCATCCTTTTAACGTTTCAATTCCATCATCATTCCACACATATACAGTTTTAGTTTGTGGTTTACTGCTCCTAAGCATGGACTTATATGTCGGAATTAAATGGACAGCATTATGATCAGAGGAGCCTAATGGCAATTTAACCTTAGCTGTATAGGCATTCTTAACATTCCCATAACATTTGTCCAAGATGTTTTTGCCTCTCGTATTACAGTCCACATATTGATAAAATCCAGGCAACACAGCATCAAGTTTACAATGATTAAAATCCCCTAAAATGAAACAAGGTGCTTCAGGGGTACGACTTAATTGTCTATGAACACAGTCTGCTGTAAGTTTAGCTGCATTTGCAGCATTCCCACTAGGTGGAATATAAACAGTACATATTAAAATGTTCCCGAATTCACGTGGAAGATAAAAAGGCCTAAGGCTTACACATACCAGTTCTATGTCGGAGTTACAGAGCCGCTCTCTCACGGAGAATTGCGAGCACCACTTTTGGTTAATGTAAACACAAATACCGCCCCCTTTGCTCTTTCCTGAGTTGTCGTTCCTATCAGAGAGAAACCTTCCAGGGCAACGAACGAGTCCGGCACGTCCTCTCGTAGCCACGTCTCGGTGAACACAAGCAGGCATGAATCCTGGTACTCATGTCGAACTCTGGTATTGACTCTTAGCTCCTCAACTTTGCTTCTCAGGGAGCGAGTGTTGCAGAGAAGCATTGAGGGTAGTGGTGGTCTTTCTGCCCTTCTCCGTAATCTCTGCCTTACACCGCCACGTTTTCCCCTCTTCCGCGTCCGTATCCGACGGCTTTCCCCCACTGTTCTCGCCTGTAACTCCCTCGGTAGATGGGGGGCGAGTGTGTGACTAGGCTGGAGCAGTAAAAGTTGGTCACGGGTATAGCACAGAACCGCCTCCGACATCAGCAAGTCCTGATTCACCAGCATGGAATCGCATGTAATCAGCCATACGGCTAAAGTCAGCATCAGTCCTCTTAATAAAAACAGCATCGTATACATCGTGTGCCCAGATTGAGCAGTGTAGAAAATAAAAAATAATAATAAGTAGATAAATAATAAAAATAAACACAAGACAGCAGCACGAGGTAGCCTGGGTCGCAACAGAGCAGCGCCACCGGAAGTCCGTGGATCATGTTAATTCATCATATAGACATACTTGAGTAATAGCTCACCACATTAACATATTTGAGGAATAAATCAAAAACAGGCTTAAATAGCCTACATATTTGCCCTACCTTTGATGATTCTGGATTTAGTTATTTTAAAGGGGAAACCTGTTGCTCCACTCCACTAAGTAAGTACAACTTTAAGTAAGTACAACTTTATTGTCCCACGAAGGGAAATTTGTCTTGGGCCATCACCCATGCTGCCGTCAGTGTATAGAGTCGGTGGGCGGGCTTAACATAATGACGGCAGAGTTGTGACGGTTACGCGTGAATTCCCTGCTACTTGAAAACAAAGAAGATGGCTGCTGCTGCTGGCGAACGGCGGTCTTTCGAATCGGCTTTGGCCGTGACTCTGGAAGACTTGGAGTTAAAGGTGCTCTAAGCGATGTCACACGTTTTCTAGGCCAAAACATTTTTTGTCACATACAGCAAACATCTCCTCACTACCCGCTAGCTACCTGTCCCCTGAACACACTGTAAAAAAAATGCGGTCTCTGTAGACAGCCCAGGCTCCACAAACGGCAACAAAAACAAACTGGGCTAACCCGCACCACGAAACATAACAAACTGTTCCAGCCAATAACCGACAAGAAGGATTTGGGGGTGGGGTTTGGGGGGTTAGTGCGCGGATGAGGAGGAGGGAGGATCTAGCTAGCCTCCGTTTTGTTTGACAATACTTTGAACGTCAACAAGAAGTGACGTCACCCAACATCTTAGAGCACCTTTAAGCTTTTCTTTGAGAAAAGAACAAAGAACGGCACTGAAGTCATTTTTAAAAAAGGAAGATGTGTGCGGAGTTTTGCCGACCGAATATGGCAAAAGTTTAATCTATCAACTAGCTCCGCGGGTGGGAAAACGCTCTGGTTGGTTGTAGCGCTTTCCTATTGAGTGCAGAGGGAATCTGAAAGACAACCGTTTATCCCGCCCCTTGGATTGAGCCCTGCCAATAGTGTGTTCCCAGGTCTGGCTTGTCAGGCTACTGTTAGACCACTTTTATCATGTATGTTAACACACAAAAGTGGCTTGGAACTGTTTTTGTTTGCAGAGAAAACATGACTTTAATAACTAACTGGCAATTTTTGTATAAAAGTTACTTAACTTAATTAAGGTTAATTACTTTAATGTAGTAGGCCTATAGGCCTATCACTAGGGGTATAACGGTTCACAAAATTCACGGTTCGGTTTGATACCATACCCAGTGTCACGGTTCGGTACGTTTTCGATACAGCAAAAAGAAAGAAATGCCAGAGAAATGTCCTTGATTTTTTTTAATTTTTTTTTTTTTATTAAAACTAACATCATAAAATATGATCATTTTTTACTTTGAGCAATGATGGAGCTATACTTGACTCTTCTTAGGAGTATTTAAAACAAAAACAGCTCCTTGCTCCTTAAAAAAAAAGAAAAAAAGAAAGAAATGTAATATTGTAGTAGTTATAAACAAAGGTTTATTTTATTTCAGATTTACATTTGAGGGCAGCAATTGTATTCATAATGTCGAAAAAACCCGACGTAACATTACTTGAAAGCATTGTAGCCTACTATTCCTGCCAAACTTCCATGGTTACAGTTAGTGTTACTACAGTAAATCCATGGTGAATGTTGCTGATCTGTGGACACTGGATAGTTCATTCATGGCACAATGGTTTCCACGTCAGCGCTGTTTGATCCGTTAACCGAGAAATGTGAATGCTTCTCAGTAGATCTCGCAACGATCTATTATGGGGGCTGCCATCATGACTGTCGCTGCCGGACCGCATCAGAAGTGGTCATCACTGTTTGAAGGGCTGGGCTGTCTGTCTGCTTTTGCCCATCAACCCCTCATTGACTCCTCGGTGACGCCAGTCGTCCAGCCACTGCGCTGTATTCCACTGGCCCTGAGGGATGGAGTGTCTGTTGAGCTGCAGCGGCTGCTGGATGCCGGTATCATTGAGCCGGTTGATGCTTCACCATGGATTTCAAATTTGGTTGTGGTAAGAAAGAAAACAGGGGCTCTGCGAGTCTGTGTGGACCTCCGCACAGTAAACAAAGCAGTCATCCCAGACAGATACCCATTGCCCATGTCGGAGGAGCTCACGGCACAATTTCACGGCTCCACTGTCTTTTCGAAAATGGATCTCAGAGAGGGCTATCTCCTGGTGCCCCTCCACCCTGAAAGCAGAAACCTGAAAAAGTTTTTGGGGCAAACCTGACCTGTTGAAAAGAGATGGTATTCATCCCTCCTGGGATGGTGCTGCTCTTCTCTCTAGTAATATGGCTCATAGTCTTAGAGCTCAAACATGACAAATTGGGCACCAGGTCAGGAAGCAGACAGACTGGCTAAACCAACCGTCTGCTAGCGGCCTCGCGTCACCCAGGTCAGATAAATCCCATCACATAGAGCCTCTTTCACCTAGCTATCATCATATAGAGACTGTGTCTGTTCCCCGAATTTGGAAATCCAAAAGATGTTTAAACCTATCTAAGGTTAAAAATTTAATTGATGTTCAACAAATAAAAAACAGCTATAATACAGATGAGCAAATGCTAAAGCTTGGGTTGCTGAATATTCGATCGCTTACTTCAAAAGCACTCATTGTTAATGATATCATTTCAGATAATAACCTAGATGTGCTGTGTTTGACAGAAACCTGGCTAAAACCAAACGATTACATTACTTTAAATGAGTCCACCCCGCAAGATTACTGTTATAAACATGAACCTCGTCTTAAACGCAAAGGGGGAGGAGTTGCTGTAATCTATAGTAATATTTTCAAAACCACTAAGAAATCAAGTTTCGAATATAATTCTTTTGAAGTGTTAGTGCTTAATGTAAAAATATATAGTATAAATGATAAATCACGTTTGAGATTTGTGCTGGCTCTACTGTATACAGGCCACCAGGGCACCATACAGACTTTATCAAAGAATCATACTCTAGATCTAATATTATCACATGGAATAGATGTTGATGCCGTTGAAATTCTGCAGCAGAGCGATGACATCTCAGATCATTATCTAGTCTCGTGTAAATTACATTTAGCCAAGGCTGCAAAGCCGACTCCGTGTTACAAATATGTTAGACCTATCACTTCTGCCACTAAAGATTGCTTTATTAATAATCTTCCTGATCAGTTTCATCATTTTAGCATCCCGGATAGCTTAGAAAAACTTGATATTGCAACAGAAACTTTTAACTCTCTCTTTTCCAGCACTTTAGACACAGTTGCTCCTTTGCGCTTAAAGAAGATTAAAGAAAATAATCCAACGCCGTGGTACAACGAGCACACTCTGGCCCTTAAGAGAGCAGCCAGAAAAATGGAACGAAACTGGAAGAAAACAAAACTAGAGGTATTTCGCATTTCATGGAAAGAGAGCTCGATTGCATACAGAGAGGCTTTAAAAGCTGCTAGATCTGCTTATTTTTCAACCCTATTAGAAGAAAATAAACATAATCCTAGGTATTTATTTGAAACAGTGGCTAAACTAACGAAAAAGAAAGTTTCAAACACAGAAGTTTCCAAGCAGCACAGCAGTAATGACTTTATGAACTTCTTCACTTATAAGATTGATAATATCAGGGATAAAATTATAACTATGCAACCGTCTACTACAGTATCGCATCAGGCAGTGCATTGTAGTCTCCCTGAGGAAAAATTTGATTCATTCGTTGCTATAGGAGAGGAAGAATTTACTAAACTCGTTAAATCATCTAAATCGACAACATGTATGTTAGACCCTATACCGACTAAGCTACTGAAAGAGATGCTTCCAGAGGTCATAGATCCTCTTCTTAATATCATTAATTCGTCTTTGTCTCTAGGATACGTACCAAAAAACTTTAAGCTGGCTATGATTAAACCGCTTGTTAAAAAAATGCAACTTGATCCTTCAGAATTAGTCAATTACAGGCCGATCTCGAATCTACCTTTTCTGTCAAAGATACTAGAAAAGGCAGTATCTTCACAACTGTGTTCCTTTCTAGAAAGAAATGATATCTGCGAGGATTTTCAGTCCGGATTTAGACCATACCATAGTACTGAGACTGCTCTCGTTAGAGTCACAAATGATTTGCTCTTATCATCCGATCATGGTTGTATCTCTCTATTAGTGTTACTCGATCTTAGTGTTGCGTTTGACACCATTGACCACAACATTCTTTTAAATAGACTAGAAAACTATGTTGGCATTAGTGGAATTGCACTAGCATGGTTTAAATCATACTTATCTGACCGTTATCAATTTGTAGCAGTAAATGAAGAGATGTCTTATCGATCACAAGTTCAGTATGGTGTACCACAAGGCTCAGTACTAGGACCGCTGCTGTTCACTCTGTACATGCTACCATTAGGAGATATCATTAGGAAACATGGAATTAGCTTCCACTGTTATGCCGACGATACTCAGCTCTATATTTCTTCAAAACCTAACGAAACTTACCAATTCACTAAATTAACAGAATGCATAGCTGATATAAAAAATTGGATGACTCGTAATTTCCTACTTCTAAATTCTGAAAAAACAGAGATTCTAATTATTGGACAAAAAACTTCCTCACGTAATAACTTAGAATACTGTCTAACACTTGATGGCTGCTCTGTTAAGTCTTCGTCGTCGGTTAGGAACCTGGGTGTGCTCTTTGGTACCAATCTTTCATTTGAAAGTCACGTGTCTAGTATCTGTAAAACCGCATTTTTCCATCTTAAAAATATATCTAAATTACGTCATATGCTCTCATTGACAAATGCGGAACAATTAGTTCATGCTTTCATGACATCAAGGCTAGATTTGTCACGTTACGCTAAATAGAACCCAAGCGCAGACAGTAACTTTCACAAAACACGGTTTATTTACAACCGGAAACAAAGACCCACGATGGGGCAAACAAACAATAACTAGACTTGACAATAAAATGGAACTGGACCTTTCACAGACAGACCACAATACTCACAGAACCGAATGTTAACAAGACGAACCAGCACTAAGGAACAAACACCGGGAGCTTACATAGAACACATAATTACAAAGGTACAGGTGACACTGATGAACAGCAATACTAACGAGGGAACAAGGGACGTGGTAAGGACACATGATCACAATCACAGGTGACGCTAATACAACATTAACAACATGGAAACGAGGCAAAACACAAGACAATACAAACACAGTCAAAACAACCGACCATGTGTTTGCACACAAAACAAGAGACAAATACATGACATAACCTCCTCCTTACGGAGCGGCTACCAGACGCTCCACATGGGACATAACCAACTGTAAACTAGACATAAACCAACAAAACAGAACCACCATTAACAGTGGCAAACACGAAAACATAACAGTAGGATCGGGATGACACAATAAAAATAACACATGAGGGAGGGGGGGTGGGGGAACAAAAGAGTTCGTAGGTGGAGGTCCAGAGTAGACAGGTGGAAGTCCAGAGTGGGTGGGTGGAACAAAAGTCCTGGATTCACTGGACATGGGCACTGATTGAGGACACGAAAACCGGGCAGTTCTGGGTGGAGACACATGAGGTACAGTCTTGGGAGGGACAGGTCGGGGCACAACAGGAACAGGGGTAATCGGGGAAACAACAGGGGACACAACCGATGTTGCTGCAGCAAGCAGAGGAGCCGATACAGAACCCAAAACTGGGGGTGATGCCACTCGCAACGGAGCTGGGACAGGAGGTACGACAGACGGCTCAGCGTGGACAGTCCTAGACTCCTTAGCTGGGACAGAATTGGTCTTGGCCACTCTCCCATCTACCTCAGCGTGGACCAGACTGACAGAAGCAACCTGGAGAATCGGCACGGAGCCAGGAGGGGACTGAGACGGTGAACCTGACGATCTCTTCCTCCTCCTCTTTGACCTCGGTGCAGAAGCCATAGCCGGACCTAGGATCGGTACCGAGATCCCCGCAATGTCCGTAGCAAAAGCTGAAGGATCTTTCGTAGACGTCGAAGTGGCAAGAACGTGGTTGCCAAGCGTTGTCGTGGCTAGGACGCGACTCTCTGGGATCGCTGGTAATGCAGAAACTGACAACGTCCTCGTGGGGTCCTGCCGCTCCTTTCGACGCACATGGTCCACCACCTCTCGAAACGGACGTCGGATCAGCCCCTGCCGTTCAGCCAGCGGAGGAGGTACATTGAGCCCCACGATGAAATAAGAGTTTAGGAGGACCTCCGGCGTAAAATTTCTCTTCTCCTCTAGGCTCTGGGCATATCTCTCCAGGGATCTCTCTCCCTGGGGAGGAAACGGAATCTTGCCCCTCCTCATGTCCTCGATGGTCGACTGCCACCATCGCTCCTGGTCACCCAACTGGCTACTGGCAGAACAAGACATAACCTATTGTCTGCTGGGTTAAAAAATGGCTGGTTCGTTCTGTCACGTTACGCTAAATAGAACCCAAGCGCAGACAGTAACTTTCACAAAACACGGTTTATTTACAACCGGAAACAAAGACCCACGATGGGGCAAACAAACAATAACTAGACTTGACAATAAAATGGAACTGGACCTTTCACAGACAGACCACAATACTCACAGAACCGAATGTTAACAAGACGAACCAGCACTAAGGAACAAACACCGGGAGCTTACATAGAACACATAATTACAAAGGTACAGGTGACACTGATGAACAGCAATACTAACGAGGGAACAAGGGACGTGGTAAGGACACATGATCACAATCACAGGTGACGCTAATACAACATTAACAACATGGAAACGAGGCAAAACACAAGACAATACAAACACAGTCAAAACAACCGACCATGTGTTTGCACACAAAACAAGAGACAAATACATGACAAGATTATTGTAATGCTCTACTGGGTGGTTGCCCTGCACGCTTAATAAACAAACTACAGCTAGTTCAAAACGCAGCAGCTCGAGTTCTTACCAGAACCAGGAAGTATGACCATATTAGCCCAGTTCTGTCAAAACTGCACTGGCTCCCTATTAAACATCGCATCAATTTTAAAATATTGCTGATTACTTACAAAGCACTAAATGGTTTAGCTCCGCAGTACTTGAGCGAGCTCTTAACGCATTATACTCCTTCACGTCTATTGCGATCTCAAAATTCCGGCCAGTTGATAATACCTAGAATATCAAAATCGACTGCTGGCGGTAGATCCTTTTCCTATTTAGCACCAAAACTTTGGAACAGTCTTCCTAACATTGTCCGGGAAGCAGACACACTCTGTCAGTTCAAATCTAGATTAAAGACACATCTCTTTGACATAGCATTCACATAATACATTATAGACTTCTATAATTCAATATTAGGCTGCATAGATTAGGTCAGCTGGAACCGGGAACACTTCCCATAAATCCTGATGTACTTGTTACATCATGAGAAGAATGGCATCTACGCTAATTTTAGTGTCTTTGTTTATCCCAAGGTTTTCCCGCAGCCTGCCGGATCCAGGCCGTTTCCAGATCTGACGAAGGACCTTCGCCTGGACCCGATGTCAACGCAGTGCTGAAGTGCCAACTAGTCTCTCCCTATGGAGGATCCCTTTCCCACTCTACAGATAAAGCGTTGTCGGGAAAACTCAATTTGCGTATCTACCCCGAATTGATAAAATAAAATAAAATTCTGAATCAAAACTATAAGGAAACACCAGTAATTTGTTTAGGCTTGGTTTGTAGGGAATTCCAAACCTGCACACATATATTCAAACGCACATAACTATTGAACCCGTTCTTAATGCGCATCTGAACGCCATCAGCGTTTCTCACAGGATCGCGTTTAAAGTCTGTGTAGAGAGAATGGTGTCGTCTTGGCGGCCCTAATTTAATAACAAATGATCGTTGCGACGGAAGCGAATCAATCAAAACCAACTTTAGCTGGAAAATAACTTTACTAAAGAACCGCTATAAAGCCAATATAAATGAAGATGACTTGACTTGACTTGACTGACGGCCTTCGTTACACACCTCTGTGTTTTCCGCTACACGAGGATGCCATTTGGCCTTAGCTCCACCCCCTCCTGCTTTCAAAAGGTCATGACCTCAGTACTGGCAGGTATACCAGGTGTTGTTATTTACCTTGATGATGTGGTGGTACATGGTGCTACTATGGCTATCCATGACAGTTGCCTGCAGTGTGTGTTCGAAGTCCTCGCCAAGCACAGTCTAACCCTCAATGGCAGCGACAATGGTCCACAGTTTGTATCTGTGGAGTTTACTTCATATCTGGAGAACAGGGGGATTCGACACATCCGTACAGCCCTGTATCACCCACAGGCAAATGGCGGGGTGGAACGCTTCCATCAATCCCTAAAAAATGGCATCAGAGCACATCCGGCCCAGGGCTGTTCCTTTAAACAAGCCATACGTCTAACAATGCTACACTACTGTGCTACCCAGCATTCAACCACAGAGGTTTCCCCAGCCTCGCTCATGCTGGGTAGGGAGTTACACCTACCACTGGACAGGCTCCGCCTCACCGCAGTCCAGAACACACTCACACCAGTCAAAGCCTCAGTCACCCGCTGTCAGAAGCGGATGAAACAGTGGTTTGACAAGAAAAAGAGGGTCAGGATACCAGATATTGCTGTGGCAGACTGGGTGAGAGCTCGCCGACCGCACAGGGAAAACAAGATGGCATCATTTTGGTCCACTCCACAGCAAGTGGTCCGCCAACTGGGACCAGCCACATACCTCCTAGATGATGGCACCCGCTGCCTTCAGAAGGTGCCAGCACCTCCTGCAATGTTAACTCAGAACAGCGAGGACATAATGCCACCCAGAGCGGAGCAAGAGGACTCCATACCACAAGCAGCCGCACAGCCCGAAGATACTCCCTTGTTGTCACACCCAGTGCCCCCATCATCATTGTCGCTGCCCCTTTCCCCAGCCTCCACACCACTGTTTGCCTCACCTTCAGCTGTGTGTTCTCCATGGCCAGTGCGCGCCAGGGCACGGCCCGATTACCTGATAGACTTTGTGTCTACTTTTCATTGTTGAACCCCCCAGAGAGGGGAAAATGTTATGTCTGCTCAGGACGAATTAATCTGTGTTCGTTTGGTAACACCTCGGTGCATGTTTAGGTTGCAGCTGTTTTGGTCTGAAATGTTTGGTTCCGGTTTGTCCGAAAAGTAAAGAGAGTTGCATGCATAAATCTCTCATCCAGCGTCCTTTTTTTATACACAACAGCGTCGTCCATCTTTTTTTACAGTTTATGGTCCAAACTGATAAACGGTCCGTGAAGCACAAAATAACGGGTAGCGCAGTTTCGTTCCGCTTTCATTACGTTGCCATTTGATGTTGGGCAATGTTGTGGTTGCGCCAGCGTATGAGCGCGCTTGCCACGTATGGAATTACTTTTGTGCCAATAATAATGAACGTAACTTTTCAAGAAACTAATGAAAATATAAATTGAAACTGAATAAAATATCTTTGAAATTGAAAAAGAATAAATCGCAGGCAAATTTTTTTTACTTCATTTTTAATACACTGCATGTTTTGCTAACTATTTCTATTTCGCTGATCTGAACTTACAAATGCGCTTCCAGAGTTTTCATTTACGCTTCTGAAGTTTTCGTTTACACTCCCTGAGTTTTCGTTCGCCATTCTGACACATTGCTCTCATGGGGGCGGGGCTAGTAGCAGTGTGTTCTCATTGGCTACTGAGTTTTTGATTGACAGCTTCTTCATCTGGAAGTGAAGACGTCAGTGGTGTGTTTGTGTATGTGAAAGTCTGTAAGCGCAGCTTTCTATTTCATTTTAGTGATATTATATCTGTATTTATTTGCTGCTAAACTATATTGTTGAAATGATTTCTTATAGAAGGAATTTTACAGACGAATGATATCATTACCATTAGTCATCATCGCTATCAGGATACTGGATAGCCTACTCGTGGTAAGTCTGAATTAAAAAAAAAAAAAATTAATACTATTTTAATACTATTCGTAATACAGTACTTGCTTTTTTTCAGGTGGAGAGGCATTTTAGAGCTCAGCGAGAGCCCATAACATTATACAGCTGTGTTGTCTTGATTTAACTGTTAGCCCAATCATTACATGACTTGTTTATCTACATTCGGTTACAGTCTTCGATTAGATCATATTTCCCCCCTGCCACCCCAAACAACATTGGGCTAGAGTACTGTACAGTATCCAAAAAGTACTGTATCAGTCAGTGACTGATGCCATAGGACCAGAGCACTGTCAATCACTGCCTGATTCAACTTTGGCAATGTAAAGCCTTTTTTTTACCATGCCAATAAAACTATTTAAACCTGAATTTCTCAATTGCTGATTAATTTGCGATGCAGAGTTTTTGAAAGAGGAGAGACACGACTTGACCACAGACCATGTCTCTGTTCATAATATGTAAACACTCAATTATTTTGATGTATCGCCCTGGTCGCAATATTTATTCTGATTACTTGTGTGTGATAAAGATGACTGATAAAGCTATTATGTAGCTAGTATGAGTAACAAAATGCTTTTTCTGTGTCCATATTTGACTAATAATAATGCACAAAATTGCACTTCAAATGAACATTTCTGAGAAAAATGTTTAATCTTTAATAGTCTTTAATAATAAATATATGTCCAAATTAAAAACTTAATACATGAAAGTAATTATGACTGAAAACATCCAGCTACTAGGGAATACACAGCCATGGATATATGTTTATATATAGTACTATACAGCCATCTACTGGTTACACAACAGTATTACAGATGATAAATGCTGCATGACTCCGAGGTAAATATTTAGTACTGAAAAATCCCTTAAAACATAATTTGTTTGAAATAAATATTTTAAGTCTGCAACTTGTTACTGTATGTGGGAGTTCAAAGCAGTTTGTATTGTTAGATTATAATACATTTCCTCTCTCATTTTCCAGGGAGTGGAGCAACTTTTCCATAAACAAAATTCTGATGCTGTCATAGAGGATGGAGTGATAGGACCAGAGATCCACTGTCCCTATCAGACAATAATCTTACTTTGTTGAGACACATCACCTTTGAATGACTGGGATCTTGATCTTCAGACACCTGATTTATTTTATTTTAATATAAAATAGCAAATATTTCCTCTAGATTAAAACAAACACAGTTCACAAGTACACAAGAGGTTGCACTTTATTCTTATTAGTCTATGCTGATCTTGGATTAGCATACCAACAACAGCATATGAATGTTAAGGGGATAGTTCATCCAAAAATAAAATTTGCACTTATTTTACTCACCCTCATGCTGTCCCAGATGCATTTTACTTTCTTTCTACAGATAAACACAAATTAAGATTTTAAGGAAAGTAATCCATCTCTGCGAGTCCTAAAGACACTTTAAAAACCACACACAGTGACCGTGACGGTAATCCCTCAGTGGATGAATCAATGCCTTCTGAAGTTAAACAACAGGCTAGATAAGAAAAATACTAATAATGTAAACTGTTTTAACTATTAAAAATCACTTCCGACCTACTGTCGCCTACATGGGTTGCAATCCACTTGTATTATATGGACTCACAGAGATGTATTATTTCCTTAAAAATCTTTGTTTATGTTTATGTGAAGAAGAAAGTCATATACATCTGGGATGGCATGAAGGTGAGTAAATGATGAGAGAATTCAAATTTTTTGGGTGGACTATCCTTGTACTGCTTGTAGTCATTGCTTTGTTACTTGTACTGCAACAGGAACTGTTCAAAGAATCATTGCATCATTTAAAATGTATAAGAATTTTGAATATGTATTCTGTATTTGTAATTGTGCATTTTGTATAGTAATGTATATCATGAGAATACTGTGCATTACATATATAGTATGCAGTTAATGTTTTGTGGATTCTGGTCTTTCCTGTCTCAACATAATTGCATCCAAGACTTTCACTTTGATACTGGTGTATATGCTTTAGTGACAATAAAGAACGTAAATTTATTTGAATTCATATTTTCAATTACATTAATTTAACTGGTTGTATAAGTCACAATTGAAACAGTTGATGATTGTTAAAATATATTTACAATTTTAAATGTTAGGAGATAGTATTAATTAAATGAAATAACTAAATACAATTATCAGCATGATAAAAAAAAATTAAAAAATGGCAACAGGAATATTCCATGAATGACATTGTAATGAAATGCCCTTTGAGGTCTGTATCATCTGATAGCAGGCCACGATTGTTTGATATTGTTCAAATTCCTCTTATTTAAGTGATCATTAATTTTGATGGTGTAAATGTATATCATGCTAACAATGAGTAGTGTGATGGCACATTTCTTCAGCGAAGCTCTTCACATCGCTGGATCTTGAAAGCTGCCGCCATCGAAACAAGCGACCAGCAAGCCGAGGAAAGCGTCTGAGGAAGCCGGTCGTCTTTGCCGCCTTCAGCCATCCATGCCTGCTACGCTATCACAAAGTGCTGTACACGAGAAAGGTAAAACAAAACAATATAAAAAATGTATATACATATGTAAAATCAGAGTGACACTAGTGAAAACCCATCAACCAAAAGCTTTCTTAAATAAACAAGTCTTCAGATCTTTTTTAAAAGAGTCAACAGAGTCTGCCAGACGCAGAGACAGGGGCAGGGCGTTCCACAGTCTGGGGGCAACAGACTGAAAAGACAGGTCCCCTCGGGTCTTAAAACGAGTCTTGGGGACCATAAGCAGGTTCTGGCCAGAGGACCGAAGAGTGCGGCTAGAGGAGTACGGGTTCAAAAGGTCCTTGATGTACTGTGGGGCCTGACTGTTTAAGGCCCTGAAAGTCAGCACTAAAATCTTAAAATCAATCCTGAATTTTACAGGGAGCCAATGGAGAGCCAACAAAACGGGAGTGATATGAGACCTTCTGGGGGCACCAGTTAGAAGTCTAGCAGCAGAATTTTGAACCATTTGCAGTTTGTTCAGAGCTGACTTATTCAAGAAGGTAAAGACAGAGTTGCAATAATCAAGTCTAGTTGATATGAAAGCATGAATAATAATTTTCAGATCCTTCTTTGACAACATTTTGCGTATTTTAGAGATATTCCTAAGGTGATAGAAGCAGTTTCGGACAAGCTGTTTTGAGTGTATCTCCAAAGACATGGCCTGGTCAAACACAACCCCCAGGTTTCTGAGGCTGGATTTGACAGAGGAGCCAAGAGAGCCAAGGTGCTGTTTGATCAGCGGGATCTTGTGGTCTGGAGCAAAGATCAGTGTTTCAGTCTTACTTGCATTTATCTGCAAAAAGTTAGTGGCCAGCCAGTCTTTGATGGAGGACACACACTCTAAGAACAGTGACAAACGATGGAACTCAGCATCATTGAAAGAACAGTACAACTGGACATCGTCGGCATAGAGATGATACGATACATCCTTAAAACAACCCATAATGTGACCAAGTGGCAAAATGTACAGTAAAAACAAAATAGGGCCCAAAACTGACCCTTGTGCCACTCTGCAGGACAAATTGGTCACATCTGACTGTACATTGTTTATAGCAACATTAAAGGTTCTGTCATGAATATAGGAAGAGAACCACTGGAGTTGTGCTGCTCCATAAAGGGGGTCAGCTGGCATGCCACTACTTTTTCCAACATTTTTGAAATAAATGGAAGTTTTGATATGGGCCTATAGTTATTAGGTTCTGAAGGGTCAAGATTGGGCTTTTTAAGGATCGGGTTTACCACAGCGTGTTTGAAGTAGCTGGGAACTGAGCCAGATGCAAGTGACAGGTTAATTATTTTTACCACACAGGGGCCAACAATATCGAACATTTTCAACAACAGGGGACAATGTCAGCGGGGCTTGAAGACGGTTTCATATTTCCTATTAAGGTCTTCACATCCTGTAGGCTGACAGGAGTGAAGGACAACCATGACAACACCATTGAGAATTCAGTAGAACACACAGTGATTAGGGGAACTTTAACACTGGCCCTAATGTCTTGTACTTTGTTCACAAAAAACGACAAAAAGTTGTTACAGTCCTCATGTGTGTACACAGGCACAAGAGGAGCTGAAGGTGCAGTTAGATTTCCGATGGTGTCAAACAAGACCTTAGGATTTTTCTTATTACCTGACATAAGATTGGAAAAATAAGCCGAGCGAGCCTGCTTTATCAATTCATTCAGATCCAGTATCATATCTTTTAAATGGAGTCTGTGTACCTCTAATTTAGTTGTTTTCCACAGACGCTCAGTCTTACGACATTTTCTCCTAAAACTACAAATGTTATCATTTGTAACCGCACTGGGTAGTACATTAGCATTAGCTCAAATGATCTATAGGGAATTCTAATAATTACTCATGAATATGAGTAATATATTGCATATTACAGTTACATTAAATTATCGAAGTTGAAAGTAGATTGATTGTAGGCTATATATGAATAATCAACCACAACGAATTATAATTCCTCATTCATATATCAATAATCTTATTTCAGATCGATTCTATGAGATAACCCTTAATTGAAATTAATGTAATTATCAAACGGTTGTTTGTCCAGCAAAACGGCCGTAAGATTAACTTAACAATTTCTCAACAAAAATTATCTCTTTCTTATAATTCAAAGAAAGCTATTTTCTGGCCATGAAAACAACTCTCCTGTTCTTATAAACAAATTTGTTCTGATAACAAATCGTAAAGCTTTTAGCTAGGATCAACATTTCATTGACTTCGTAATATGGGCATTTTAGACAGAAGCAATCAATATAGTTTTTAATAAAATTGAACTAAGAATACATCGAACTACAATTCACACAGAATATATGTATATACACGGATTATATGTCTATGTACAGAACATACAGTTAAACAATAGTGGAGCAGTGGAGTCATTCAGGTTCCTGGGCTCTACCATCTCTCAGGACCTGAAGTGGGCAAATCACATTGACTCCATTGTGAAAAAGGCCCAGCAGAGACTGTACTTCCTTCGCCAGCTGAAGAAGTTCAATCTGCCACAGGAGCTGCTGATCCAGTTCTACTCAGCCGTCATTGAGTCTGTTTTAAGCACTTCCATCACTGTCTGGTTTGGTTCAGCTACCAAATCGGACATCAGGAGACTACAACGGACAGTCCGGACTGATATTTATATTTATATCTATATTATTCATACTACTCAGAATACTGTAAATATGTTCATAATCTGTAACATGCGCTAGACTCCCACTGTCTAGTGTAATATTCTCTAACTCAGGTGATATTTATATTTATATTATTCATACTACTCAATACTGTAAATAAGTTCATAATCTGTAAATGTTTATTCGGACTAAACCCAACTGTGACCCTACTTTTTTACTTTTATACTATTTTATTTTATTTTTTTTATATATATTTTATTCTTAGAATTTGTATTACTATGTTTCTTGTTGTATTTGTATTTGTATATGTGCACTGGAAGCTTCAGTACCAAGAAAAATTCCTTGTGGGTGCAAGCACACTTGGCAATAAAGCTCTTTCTGATTCTGATTCTGATTCAATACAAGGTAACGAATAACAGTAAGAGGGGGAATAAAATGATCAGAATTAGAGAAAGACAGACTGACAGAAAAGGATGAGAGAATGAGGGAGAGGGAGAAAGTGAAAACAAAATGGGCGATCAGAGATCGCAGTAGGCTATGGCAAAAATCACAGACAATGTAACCGTTGAGAGAGACAACAAGAAATCAAATCACCTTGAAAAAGGGAATAGGCAACTTTAACCAGCATTTAGATTTCGATACTTGCATGTGGTCTGTTGTGTTGAGGCACAAGGCGCGTGTGTCGTTCTGAGTGAAGGTGTGCGTGTTCTCCCGTGTCTTCCGGTGTGAGCAGACTCGCGCGAAGTTTTAAAGGTTCACCAAACGTGAAGTTACCAACGAAACAATTCACAGTTCATCTCCCTCGTGGAGGGAGAGGCGAATATGAAAATGAAACTTAGTAAAGAAAAGAAAAACGGAGAAGAGCTCCCGAAGGAGCCATGGATCTTCTCTCACCGAACGATGAGGGTTCGTAAAAAGTGCTCTCTGGAGAACTCTAGGTCGGTCTTCTTATGGAAAGACTTAACGTACGCCTACTTTGCGTACACGGACCAATCATCTTAGAGCATCTCGGGCGGGAAGATTCTCTTTGTGTGTTAATGCAGCCCCACCCTCGTGTGGAATCACGAGGAGGCAGAATATGATATTATGCTCGGGGAATTAAAACGCATGGAACCATAACGTTTATCACAGTCTCTTATCAAAAATCTCCTTCGTCGTACAAAGTGGATTAAAACAAGACCAAGAACGAATATTGACAAGGATAGACACATAGGGATACATTCTTTTGTTGAACAAAGGCACTTTAAGATTACATTACTGTAATTCAAAAACACAACTACTCTAATATCACACTGGGGAACATGCAAATCACCCGGAACACTCTTTGTACATTTGTAATAGTTGGTAAAATGAAATTTTACTAGTGGAAGTCCATATATGGCAATGTGTGTGTGTTAATGTGTGTTGGAATGTCGGTCGCGTTGCGTTCTCCATTATCTCTCTTGCAGAGGAACTGGATGAGCTGCTGAAGCCATAAACTTTAAGACCTGCCATGAGATCGGGTTACGGGGTGCGATTCCACTTGGAGAAACATTCTTCAAAAATACATTTCGGAGCCAAACACTAGAAGATCATAACTATATGATCAAAACCAAACCTAATCAAACATACATACAGGAAGGTCAGATACAAGTCTGAGTTACATACAAAGGACGTGCGTGTGTAAATGTGTGTGTGTGTGTGTGTGTGTGTATGCGTGTGAGGGTGTGTGGCGTGTGTGGAGATCTCCTGGCCACCTGGGTCTCTTTGGTGCAGAGAGAAAAGGGGTTTGGAATGCAGAACGTTGTCCTGGAGTGCGTCTAGGGTGCTATAAAGTTCTCGGGGGAGTCGTAAAAGTTGCCACAAGGCAGACCTAGCGGCTCCAGGGCTATGAGTTACATTTACAGGTTAAACGTTAAAAGTTTTGCCAAAATTTATAATGAAAAGGCTTCTGGAGTTTTGTGTGCAGAGAAAACAGAATCATGATTCTTGCACATTCGTTACACATTCATCCATGGGAGGGCTTTTTTATGTGACCCTGAAATGTTTTTAACAGGCGCTACCATATCCAAAATCGACAGACAGTGGTTGTTGAAACTTTGCACAAATGAATCAACATCCTCACAATCAACAAAGGAGCGAGAGTCAAAGGAGGCAGAGAAATCACTAAGTGTTGTCTCACTAATGATGCGTTTTTGTGTTACAACATTGCAGACAGTAGGCATCATGATAAGTGACAAATTAAAAGATATACAACAATGGTCACTATTTTGAAATTCCTCCACACTCAGTTTATCAATGGTTAGGCCACCAGAGAAGACCAAATCTAATGTGTGACCTTTTTTATGCGTGGGGCCAGAAACATGCTGTACAAAATTAAACGAGTCCATGGTAGTCAACAATTCAGCTGCAATCAAACAAGTGGGATCATCAATATGCAGATTAAAGTCCCAAAGGACTAAAATGCGATCTAGTTTTATGATAGACGTTAAAAACTCAGAGAAATCATCAAGAAATGTGCGTGCAGGATGGAGGGCCGGGTGGGGAAGATCCGGTCGGAGGTGCACCACACAGGTGACGACGCACAGACCGCGTCCCGATCTGACTCGCAGACTGGAACCGGCCTCAGGCACCGCTCACTCCCAGGAGCTCTGGATCCGTTCGGCCCGGGAGAAAATCCACGGGATTGCCACTTTCTCCTCCAGACTTGAACCCCAGCCCTGGATCCCCGCTTCCTTCTCCTGCCGCGGCGCCGGGTAAGCAGCAGGTATTCCGACGATGGCGCTTGGCACTCCAGTTTTGGAGGGAAAAACTCATAACATCTGTCCCAGGTAATACACAAGTCCTGCATATGTGCCTTAATGAGGAACAACGCGGCCCGATCATATTGTATGATTGCAGAGACATAGCTGGTAGTTGATAGGGTTGACACAAGTAATATCACAAGGAGGATTACAAATGTACGTGAGAGCAGAGAAGTGACAGACGCATCGCCAAACACAGGCGCCATCGTGCCACGTCACCAAAGTCTATAAACATGTGGAGAAAGGCGGCCAGCAGTGCGGGCCGGTATAAGTACATAAGCACATCATAGGGAAAAGAAATAGAGCGGCTCCGCGGATTATCCGTGGATTATCCCCGCATGCAGAGACCAGCGCTCTGGATGGGGATGCCAAATTGATCCACCGGCTTGGGAGAGAAGATCTTTCCTCACCGGGATTGGCCATGGGGCTACGTGCGACAGCCTCACCAGCTCTGGGAACCAGGTTTGGTTCTTCCAATCGCGGGGCTATGATGAGCACTGAGTGGCGCATTTCCCTGATCTTCTTGATTACCTGTGGTAACAGTGAGATCAGAGGGAAAGCGTACAGCGGGCAGCTGGGCCTCGCTTTTCGAGAGAAATCTCGGGCAATGAGCGTTGTCTTTTGACGCAAAAAGGTCAACTTCCGCTTTGCCAAAAAGGCGCCATAGTGACTGGACTGTCTGAGGGTGCAGAGACCATTCTCCCGGGGGAATGTTGTCTCTGGACAGTCTGTCTGGGCCGACATTCTTGTGGCCCGGTACGTGCGCGGCTCTCAGCGAGCGCAACGAGTGATGAGCCCACACGAGAAGGCGTTCTGTCAGATTGCAGAGAATCCTGGATCTGACACCGCCCTGGTGGTTCACGTAGGACACCACGGACATGTTGTCCGAACGGACTAGAACATGGTGGCCCCGTATGTGTGGGAGGAAACGTTTGAGCGCGTTCTTGACCGCTATCATCTCCAAACAGTTTATATGGAGGCATTTCTCCTGGTCTGACCACAGGCCAAAGACCGGTCTGCCCTCGAAAAGAGCGCCCCAACCTAAGTTGGAGGCGTCTGTCGAGATAACTTTTCGGTGCGAGACGGCTCCCATTGTCACTCCCCGCTGGTACCAGTCGGCCGCTAACCAGGGTCTCAGTGCTGAAACGCAGCTCTGAGTCACTCTGATTCGTATGCCGCCGGACGCCCAGGCTTGGTGAGGCACTCGAGCGTTCAACCAGCGTTGCAGCTTGCGCATCCGCAGTAGACCCAGCTGAAGCACTGCTGCAGCTAATGCCATACAACCCAGTATCCTCTGAAATGTTTTTAGAGGTGCGGCGCTGCCCATCTGGAAAGACGCGGCCAGGTGTTGAACACGGCACGCGCTGTGTCGACAGCCGGGCCGTCATTGCCACAGAGTCGAGTTCTAAACCCAGAAAAGAGGCTGACTGACTGGGCAGTAATGAGCTCTTGGTCCAGTTGACCGTGAGACCCAGGCTTTCCAGGTGGCTGAGAAGCACTGTTCTGTGAGAAATAAGCTCTTCCTCCGACTGTGCTAGAATCAGCCAATCGTCCAAATAGTTCAGAATCCGCATGCCCTGACAACTCAGGGGAGCGAGAGCCGTGTTGCTCATCGTAGCGTCTTAATATAACTTAATATTTTAATTTTGTCAAGAATTATAAAAAATCGTCAATATAAGCTCATAATTTGTACTAAAATAGTCTAAATGTTTAGTTTTAAAAACAATTTTAAAAAGCTGGCTATGTCTATTTTGATGTTTCTGCGCAAGTTCAGCAGACAGTGGTTCGGGTTTGTTCCGATCAGAGCTCGTGAGCGGAGAGCGCATTTCTGAATATTCCGCTCCGCTCATGGTCGCTCGCCCAACCCAGATGGCCTGCTGGTTCGAAAATATGTGGAATAAGGGCTGCCTCCGACTATTTTTTTTTTCTTGTCGACTAGTTGTTCAATTAAGCCATTCGTGGACAAATCGCCCCTTTATATTAAATTAATTACTTAAAGGCTAGCCTACAGGAATAAGCGTAATGACCGCACGCTTAAAGCTTGCCACAAAGAACCGGTTGAAGTAATGATTATGAATGTGTCTAAATTAGCAAGGAGACATTTAATTGTTTAGTAATAAACTGGTGTTTTCTGTGTCGCTGCAAAGATGAAGTTGACAATGCGGAGATTGCGGACTCGCCATGAACGCCAGAGAGAAATGTACATTTCATATGGATTAGCCTACATAATCAGAGAGTATAGCCTATTTATTTTGGTTTGAATATTTTCGTTTAAAAGTAGACATTTCAAGCTTTCTGTAATATATAGCCTATATTTATCAAATCTGTGAGGCACAAGTTGAGTTTCGGCGCCCTCCAGTTCACATGCAGTGATCGCGTACCGGCGCCTTATTTTGTCTGCTATATATTTGCTTCTTATTTAATAAATACGGGCAATTGATTGATAAAACATTGATCAAAATTAAGATACAATTTATACAAAACGAAAATCTTTTAAAAAGAGTTTTCTATAAAACAAAACTTAATGAAGTCGTCAAAATCATGTTTTACCAAAAACAGCGCCGTTGCTAGGAGGGCGTCAGCGCCTCTGCCTCTCAGCGCCTCTGCCTCACGAGTGGATGATAGCCCTGAAGACGCCTAGCAATGATATACCTTTAGTGGTAGTATACCTTTAGTTAAGTTATCGCAGCGCGCTAAGAGACAATGTTATCGGAAAATGCAGCCCAGGTATATGCATAATGGAGATTCCAAAGCTCTCTTCTTTGGTCAGAACCATGGAGAGCGATCGCGGATTTACTTTTACAATGCAACACAATATTTAAAGAGCATCAAGCTATTAAAATCTATATTATGTATACGCACAGATAATATAACAGTAGGCTATATTAGTCAATATTTTTTTATTAGGTTAAGCACTGATTGGATAACGTTTTTTTATTTTATTTTTATTTAACGTTTTTAATTTAAGGCCCACCCACAATTGGTCTGGCTTATCCAAAACTGGAATCCTGGCGTCGTGCCTGGTTGGTCGTGCCAGTTTTGTGGTTATCAAATGTGTAAATAGCATCACAAGAAGTAGCCTACACATGACAAAGCCAGCACTTTGGTCATCATCTTTCATTATTTCGGCAAATGTCTCCCACACTTTGCTCTTTCTATTTGTGTATTTGCGGAGCTTCCACTCCCCAGTCTTCACCTTTTCTCTTGCCGCCTCCATCTCTACCTGCAGACTGAGCTCGTGCGTCATCTTCGCGCCAGTTATTCAGCCAATAAAGTGTAAATTAAATTTAAAACGTATTCATAGAAAATTGTGTCTAGAACTATATCAATTACAAAGGTTTAATTGGCATCTTTATTTCAAACGACCCGACCGACCGCGACCCGAATATCATTAAAAATATTTTTGGATGACTCGTAACCGCGGGTAACCGCGGGTGACCGCGGGCACCCGCTCATTTCGGATCAACCCGCGCATCACTGATGAGCATTATAGCTACTTTAAAAAAAATGCGGGTCAGGAAGCGGGTCGGGTACAATATTTTCTTTTTCGTTTTTTGCGGTCCGAGTTGCGGGCGGGTTAGTTGAAAACGTCGGTCGGGTGCGGTTTGTTTATACATTGACCCGCGCATCACTGGTGTCCATGCACTTCGTGAATGTACGGGGTGCTAAAGACAGGCCGAACGGCAGGACGGTGTACTGATATATCTGACCGTTGAAGGCGAATCTCAAGAATGGCCTGTGACGGGGTACTATCTGAATCTGAAAGTAAGCGTCTTTCAGATCGAGGGAAATAAACCAGTCTCCCGGGCGAATCTGTGCTAGGATCTGTCTGGTTGTGAGCATTTTGAACGGTCTTTTCATAAGAGCTTTGTTCAGATATCTCAGATATTTCCCCATTCACTCTCGTCTCGGTCCGTGCTCAAAAGCGCGGGGGACGGCGAGCGAACTGCAATGAATAGCCCTGCTTTACTGTGCTCAGCACCCATTCTGACGTGCCTGGAATAGCTTCCCAGGTGAAAAGGAAATATATTTAAATTGTGCTTATTTTGATATACTTAATGTATTTTAAGTGTACTGTATTAATTATATATTTAATTGTGTTATTTTGAAACATCTTAAAGTATACTAAATGTACTTTAATATGTATTTAAGTTCAATTTTAAGGTAATAGTAATATATTTTAATATACTTAATTGTGTTAAAATGGACCTATTTTAAGTACATTTAGTGTAATTTAATAGCACTTCTTTAAATTGTATTTTTAATACACTTTAAATATGTTTTAGAACTACAGCTTAAGTATATTTTTAGCTTCACATTAATGTGTTCCCAGTGTATTTTAAATATAATATCAGCTTATTAATAATGTATTAGAAGAACACTATAAGAGCCACTATTAGTACAATAAAAATACATTTTTATAAAACCATTCAGTATGAAAATAATATATTTTAATGTATTACAAATACAGTGAAAAATTATCATTCCGTAAAATATTTGTATAAAACACACACACTTTGAAAGCTAGTAAACTTTAACGTACTACACCCAGTGTACATCAGTACAGCAGCATATGTAAACTGTACAAAAAAGAAATACATTAACATAAAATACAGTGATCTGCAGAGGTATTATAAACAACAACAAAAAAACTAACTTGAGTCAATAAACCCAACTAGTCAATAAAGTGCAGTCATTAATAGCTGCAAACAGTTACAGTACTGTTACAACTCAAACCATCTTCATCCTTCAAGTGAATTGGAGTGATTGGTCTTTGAGTTTGCCTCGTTGCATTTCCTTCGAATCAGTGCTCGCACCTCAGACGTGTTGGAAATTGTTTGATCACAGTGTCTGTGAAAGGGGAAAAAGAGGAGTTTATTTTTATATTAAAGCAAAATTAACCTCTGTTAAAAAAGTAAATGTTCCCTTTCAAAAGGGAACTTGCACTGCTTCGATGATGCTATTGGGGAACGATGTTCTCTAGGCGCCTCTTTAATACTTCTGAGTCGCACTAGTCGTGTCATAGGCTGTCGCCAGTCAAATTCTATTGCCGTGATTGTACAGCTTTTCAAACACCGGTTCACATGGAGGGTGTTCCCCATAGCGTCATCGATGCAGTGTCTCATTCCCTGTTCTCAGGGAACAGAGGTCGTAACCTAGACGTTTTTTATTACAACACAGTATGATGTTTTGACATTTCCCTCTGTTGTACATACAAGGTGAAAAAGACATACTGTTACATGTATTATAAATGCATTAAAGTATATTTGTTTTGAACTAAAAACATACTTAAGTACATATTTATTACATTTAATAGTAAGTCTTTTCACCTGGTAAAAATGGAATTCTCTAACATGGCATGTAATGCTTAGTTCATATATTTTAACAGTAGACATTTAATATAAAATGTTAATGTAATTCAGAAAAGGAGTTAATAAAATATCTCTTGAACAACTGTGAAGTCTACATGGTATGTCACTGTATCACAGCAAAAAAGGGCAATTTAGGCTAACTGTTTAACTGAAAAAGTATACCCAGCCAACAAGAATAATAATTATAATGTACAACAAATGCTAATCTTGTTTTAGTCAGCCCCCTTTGACTTTGAGAGCAATAATTTTTTTTTTAAAAAGTTCCGTACAGAAACACATACACTCTTCAAAGAGTTAAGGAAATTAGAAGTAGTGCAAAATATTGTAAGCCAGGACAAGTGACTTGCAGCTGTCCCAAAAAACAATTAAATAAACAGATTTTTACATGAATGAACACAAATTAGGCTAGACTAGGAAACTAGGAAAAAATGTTAGAAAAAACTAGGACAAAAACTAAACAGTGAGCTATTTATTTATGCAAACAGCAACTAAAACTTACCAGTAACTTCTGATAGCAGTATCTTCATCTCTTCTAATTCGACTTAAAAAACTTGGCTCTGATTGGTCAAATTGAATGTAGCTGAACTGAAAAAGACATGCTGTTACACAGAGTCAAAAATACGACTGGCAAAGTAAACGTAAATGTAATACAAATCTTACCTAGAAACATAATGAGGTTCCAAATGTCACACGTCATGCAAACTTGAAGATGGAGGAAAAAATAAAAACAACACTAACAGTTACGTTTTCTATTAACGTTAGAAAAAAATCTAAATACTGTCATGATCACTCATTAAGTAGTTGCAAAACATTTAAGAATTCCGTTAATCTTAGAAAGAAAAACTGAGATATCGTAGGCTAATGAAACATGAGAGATTTAACTTATCCCTCTGATGAACGATTTACCTGTTCACGTTTGAAAAAGTGAATCGCAAAAAACGTCACCTAATCCATATGAATCACGTGGTTTTCTCCAAGTCCTCTAAAGAAACACGATCGCTCCAGTTTAAATTTAGACTTAATCTAAATTATTAGAAATATAATCACATTCAGTGAACGCACAGCAAGCTCTGAGTGAGTGTCTCTGAGCTCAGCTCATAAATCATAATTATCACAAGAACCAATCACAGACGTTCAACGGCTCTGGAACCAATCAGGATTAGTCAAGTGTGTTATTCTTGTTTTTCAAATTTAAACAAGTACAACATATTTTTGAACAACATTTAAACATCTTTGGAAAATGTATCTATGATGCATTTAAAATAATATGATGTTGATGATATCCTTGTGGGAATTTCAGTAGTAAAAACATATCATGTAATGGACAACAGCCCTTTACAAGTAGCCTACAAACAAGTAAAAGTGAACAACATTAATTTTAAGTGCTTATTGCAATGCTTAATAATAGTTGACAAATGTTTATAATACATTAGAAGTTGGTACATTATACAAAAAATCTAAAATATTAAAATGGTAAAATCATAAATATTACAAATATATTGCAGTAGGCCTAAGTGTTTAAAGTACTTTAAACACACTAAAAGCTTAATCATTTAGCTATGTTCTTACACAAGCTACACAAATGTACTTTAATTAAGAGCAACATAAGTATGTTTTCTTTAAATACACTAAAACTTCACACAAACGGTATATTGTGTTTAGCATATTTCTTAATCTAAGCATATTTATTACCAATCTACTTGTGCACTTTTTAGAAATAAATTAAAAGTATGCTTGTGTTTAGCATATTTCTTAAAAGTATAATTAAGCATATATTGATTACCAATGTACTTGTAGTGCATTTGTTAGAAATATATTAAAATGATGCTTGTGTTTATCATATTTATTTAAAGTATAATTAAGCATATATTTATTACCAGTGTATTTCTTGTATACTTTTTAGAAATATATTAAAATACAATTCAATGTATTTTTTATGCACTTCAAATAAGCATGTTGGTAATACAAATGTATTATACTATTTGTATTTCAAGTATATTTTTAATATATTTAATACTACGTCTTTTTCACCTTATCTGAATACACTTAAAATCAATTTAAGAATTAGTAATATTTAGTTTATTTTTATAAAGTGTACTTAAATAGCACTTTTGGGAAAATTTAATTTTTGACTATTACATTTTGAATATATTTTAAGTAAAATCAATTTAATTTAAACTTATGATAGCTATCTAAAAGTGCACTAACAATGAACTATTTTTAATGTGTTAAAAATGTACTTGTAAGAAATACACTAATAAAACACTTCTGTGTATTTTTTCAATAGTATATCTTTTTTCTTATGCACTAAAAATACATTTAAAATATCAATGTTATTTAGTATATTTTCGCAATTACACTTAAGTACTACTTAAGTAAAAATATACTTTTTATTAGTGTATTTATAGTGTATAATTTTTACATTTTTCTTTAGCACAAAAAATAAGAATGTACTACAAAAGTACTTTCTTGTATTTAAGTGTTTTTTTAGTGCACTCAAGTACACTTTTTTTTCACCTGGGTATAGCCCTTTACAAGTAAAAGTGAACAACATTAATTTTAAGTGCTTATATTGCAATGCTTAATAAACTTGACAGATGTTTATAATACATTAGAAGTTGGTACTTTATAAAAAAAAAAAAATATATATATATATATATATATATATATATATATATATATAATATTAAAATGATAAATACATAAATATTACAAATATATTGCACTAGGCCTAAGTGTTTAAAGTACTTTAAACACACTAAAAGCTTAATCATTTTGCTATGTTCTTACACAAGTTACACATAAAATGTCCTTTAAGTGCAACATAAGTATGTTTTCTTTAAATACACTAAAACTTCACACAAATATTGTGTTTAGCATATTTTGTAAAAGTATAATTAAGCATACATTTATTACCAATGTACTTATTGTGCACTTTTTAGAAATATATTAAAAGTATGCTTGTGTTTAGCATATTTCTTAAAAGTATAATTAAGCATACATTTATTACCAATGTACTTATTGTGCATTTGTTAGAAATATATTAAAAGTATGCTTGTGTTTAGCATATTTTGTAAAAGTATAATTAAGCATACATTTATTACCAATGTACTTATTGTGCACTTTTTAGAAATATATTAAAAGTATGCTTGTGTTTAGCATATTTCTTAAAAGTATAATTAAGCATATATTTATTACCAATGTACTTCTAGTGCATTTATTAAAAATATATTAAAATTATGCTGGTATTTAGCATATTTCTTAAAAGTATTAAGCATATATTTATTACCAATATACTTCTAGTTTACTTTTTAGAAATATATTAAAATGCAATTCAATATATTTTTAATGCACTTCAAATAAGCATGTTGGTAATACAAATGTATTATAAACATACTATTTATATTTCAAGTATATTTCTAATACATTTAATACTACGTCTTTTTCACCTGGGTTCCCATGCTTTTGCATGTACGGCTAGGGGCAGAATGGCCTCCGGGTTCCGATTGCCGCATTCCACGGGCTCGTGAACCTGATTCGGAGGCTCGGGCGCAGTGCGCACGCTCTTGGTGCTTGAATACGGCGGCTCGCAGACAGCAATGGCTGGCCGTTTTACACACAATGTCCCGGTGGCTTTGGACGGGGAACATATTGTGCGAAGAACAGGGCGCGAGAGCGGCGCCGGGGGTAAAGTGTTTGTCAGTATGTGTGAGTGCTCGTGAACGGGCACAGGACTTATATCTGCGATGTGACCGGCAGGGAGTGGCCGTGTAACAGAGCGGGCAGTGAGTAGGTGTGGGCATGGGGTTGTGGGCACATGACCTACATCTAACACTCGAGCGGCTTTTGCCAGCTTTATGAGAGTGAGCTCTGTGAGAGACACCGGGGAGATCGTGCTTGTGTGTAGGGGTGAACACTGGGACGTGGGCACATTTTCTACACTCATAACACCATTGGCGTGAGCCGGATAACAAGACATTATTCTCTTTTTGAGATTTCTCTGCTTGTGAGATTTCTCTGGGGTGCCGTAAAAACGGTGTTTGGGTGCAGGCGAGCGTACAACGCGCTCGTTGGCTGCAAAATACACATTTGCAGTCGCCTTTTTGAGGGGACTGACAGAGCGAAATGCTTTGAAGGCTCATATGTTTAGACGCTCATAATACTCGAGCACCATCATGTGAGCGGGAGGGTGCGAGAGGCGGGATTGCTTTCTGTATGTAAGAAAGCTGGCCACGAGCTCGGTGAAGCAAACAGCATCATTTTTATCTGCCACCAGAGCTGGGATTCGAACACGGGTCTCTGGCGCGAAAGCCTAAGATTTCGCCACTGAACCACAGGGGGAAAACACATAAGCTTTTGGTTAGCGCGAGCATATAAGAGCGTCATCATGTTTTGTGTCGGCGTTTGTTTGCAGGCGTGCGTGTATTATAACAGGCTCGTTTACTGCAATATTAATTTTTCCAGCCGCCTGAACTTAAGAGGGGACTGAGAAATGTGTGAGAATTGGAGGTTGGTCCGGCCTCGGCGGGACTAAAAACACTCTCTCTCTTCCTTTCGCCGGTGAGTGAGGCACGTGGGGTGCTGAACATCGCTCGTGACCGTCCGCTCTGACATCCCTTGTGAGCGGCGCAGTTTGCGTGGCTCAAACAAAGGGAGAGAGAGAGCGGGAAGAGGGGTCGTAATAGGCGAATAGCCAGAGAGCGTAACTTCGTAGCGTCGTCATGTCTAGTGACGGCGTTTGTTTGCAGGCGTGCATTTATTATAACAGGCTCATTTACTGCAATATAATTTTTTCCAGTCGCCTGAACTTAGGAGGGGACTGAGAAATGTGTGAGAAATGGAGGTTGGTCCGGCCTCGGCGGGACTAAAAACACTCTCTTTCCTTCTTTTCGCCGGTGAGTGACGCCCGCGAACGGGGCGCGGGGTAGCTTTCTTATAACGTAAAGAAAACTAGCCCCGTGACCGTCCGCTTCTGACATCCCTTGTGAGCGGCGCAGTTGCGCGGCTCGAACAGAGGGAGAGTGGTGCGAGGCATTTGAAACAACGCCTCGTAGAAAATTTCTCTTTTAGAAGAAGAGAGAGTGTGTGTCGCAGCGGCAAACACACACAGCAGAAAAAGGATATGACGCCGGATAGCGTAGCAGGCACGGATGGCTGAAGGCGGCAAAGACGACCGGCTTCCTCAGACGATTTCCTCGGCTTGCTGGTCGCTTGTTTCGACGGCGGCGGCTCTCAAGATCCAGCGATGCGAAGAGCTTCGCTGAAGAAATGAAAATCAGAGTTCAGCCTGTTGAGCCCTTCCTTATATACGCTAAGCCACACCCATTCTGGCGGGCTGTGACGCATGGAGGTCGCGAAGCACCCTCATTGGGCGTGACGTCACGCAGGGCTCATCGGTAGGCTGCTGCAGTTGCCGCAGGTCAGCCAATGAGCACACTGATACAGCCTGCTATGGTCTGCTGGCTGCCGCACTGCGTTGACAATAAATACAAAATTAAGGATAATTTTTGGCTTCAGATCTCGAGAAAAGATTACTTTACCCGTAGCGTAAGCTAACTTACGCAATACGAGAGAACCTCTCGTAAGAGAACTGCGCTTTCAGACGCTCAAATCCACATATAAACACACCACTGATGCCTTCACTTACAGGTCAAGAAGCTGTCAATAAAAAAACTCAGTAGCCAATGAGAACACACTGCTACTAGCCCCGCCCACACGAAGAAGAAAGTCAGAACCGCGAACGAAAACTCAGGGAGCGTAAACGAAAACTTCAGAAGCATAAATGAAAACTCTGGAAGCACATTTGTAAGTTCAGATCATCGATAGAAAAATGAGAAAACAGTTAGCAAAACATGCAGTTTTTACACGAAGTAAAAAAAATTGCCTGCGATTTATTCTTTTTCAGTTTCAAAGATATGTTTTTCAGTTTCAATTTATATTTTCATAAGTTTCTTGAAAAGTTATGTTGATTATTATTGGCACAAAAGTAATTCCATAGTCACGCGCCTACATTTGAAATAACGCTCAATTCTATTTCCCTTCAGTACTACGTCTGGGATTGTGGTGTAGAGCCCTGCGCGGGACTGTTTTCTTCATCCCGCTCCCGCCCGCGCCCGCCGAATTTCTGACCATTACCGCCCGCTCCCGCAACGTATGTGTTACACTCCCGCCCGCTCCCGCAATATGTATGTCCACTCCCGCCCGCACCCGCAAAACTCTGAAAATTTATTCCCGCACAATAATAGAGATGCACTGATTTTGTGTCTTCTCCCGTCCCGCAGGAAAAAACATGTATTTGTATTGCCATTGAAGAGATTCATGGGGTTGTTTGTTTCGTTTCCCTGGCCGGCATGTATTCTGGACACATACACACAGGACAATGGAGGAAATCGAGTGTATGCTGTTTTTGGATGGTTTTGTTTATGTTTTTGCTGTTTTTATTCAGGATACTCCGTCTGGCGCGTGCAATGATGACGCAGTGAATAGTGATGATTCTCTCTGATCAGCAGTCTTGTGTTTTCACGTCACATTTTAGTATCGCCTCAGCTCGTTTAGAACCTCGCCGGAGGTGGTACGAAAAAAAAGTACCTGGAAGCAGCTCAGCTAACACAAATACGTGACTGTTACGTAACTGCAACGTAATCTGGTGACCAAACTTTCGTCGTGGCGACGTAATTAGTTACGTCGCGGCAACCGGAAAAGTGAAATTCCCAGATACGTTGCTACAACGTAACTTTGCAACGTTGTCAGCAGGTAACGGCGACGTCGTGGCAACGTTGTGGATCGACAGTCGTGTGTTGGTAACCAGTTGGTCATTTTAGTTTTTAATAATATGGGCGGACATGCAGTGGTCTAATTTAACTTGTCCTCATTGGCCCAAAACTATTTTAGAGACTTTTTCAACAACATATGAACGATATACAGACTCAAAATTTGGTTAATTCAGTTCATTTACTATAGAACAAAGCACAAACAGCAAAAACAGTTTGCAAACAGGTTATACATTTAAATGAACAAGGTTTTCCCCAAAAGCTTGAACATCAAACTACTCCTACACATCTTCATTTTGGTGGCCCTAATAACAAAGCAAGAATAAGAAAAGAAAAATGCAAGAAAAAAGAACAGTTGAGTGTTTTCCCATTTAACATTTAAATACACAAAGCAATTAGCACTGAAAGATAGAATCTGTATAAGCACACAGTTTTGTTTAAAAATCGCTTGTGTATTTTTCTAAACATTGTCACAAAGTTATGTTGTGGCAAGTGCATTATTTCCTTTTAAAATAATTTGATAACTTAATGACATGTATCACTATATTCTATAAAACCTTAGTTTGAAATAATTTTTTTGTACATTTAATAATACATATTTTGCTTTTCTTCTTCTGAAGTCATAATTACAATGTCCTTTTTTTTAACTAGGAAGGCCTATTTATGAGTATTCCTGAAGGCAGCATTAAACTCCTAAAATGTCAGGTGGTGGTGCAACTGTCCGAACAAATAAACAGATTAAGAAAACAATTTAAAATGGTGTCTTAATAATAACAAAATAAAAACTATTCCATCATTTTAGGTTTGAAGCCTTTCATATAATTGTTTTTTATAAATATCAGTAGTTTTAAAGCTGTTGAGATAATTGAGAAACTTTTGTCCGCCATTTGTATATTCTTAAATGTTATTATGAATTTACAAGGTAATAACAGTAAACATGATAATGCATCATCCAGAGGAGCCTAACTGATCTCTTTGGCAGAGTGAAAAAGTTTGTAGAGCTCTGATAAAATACTGATTAAAAACTGCTAATTTCAAGTATGGGTAGGTTGGTGGTACACTTTCCATGTCAGGTGGTACAACTACAATACATAATATTTTTGCTGTACCACCTGACATAAAAACTTAAATTAGTTTAAACACTTTAAAATATAATTTAACATCTGAAAATTGTTTAAACACATTGTCTTCAAGAGTGTTGATGTCATTAGAAGTCTTCCCAAGTGAGGCTGGATCCGAACTGGAGCTGCTGTAATCTCTAGTAAAATATGCTGAGCATCCTGAGATAGAAACAGGGAGACAACAGGAGAAAGATTAGCATTGCTGCTGTTCATATTATTTCAGGCAAAAGATGGTCATGTGCACTTTTTACTATTTCATCACATATAGTGCAAGATTATGAGATGTGTTAATTGAATGCTTGGCTAAAGAGATGTGTTTTTAATCTAGATTCAAATTAGGATAGTGTTTCTGGGCCCCAAATATTATCAGAAAGGTTATTCTAGAGTTATTCCCTTACATTCTATTGAATTAATAGGAAATCATCTGATTTTAAAAAGAAAACATGGCCTAACGAGTCAGCATTTTAATATTTGAATACTATACATTCTTACAATGCAAACGTCTTAAACATTTCTGAGTATTATCAATGTTGAAAACAGTTGTGCTGATTAATCTTTTTGTGTAAACCAATGTAAAAGTTTAATCCATTTTCTTTTTTCTCTCTCCAGGATTCATTGTTAAATAGACCCAACATATACACTACTGTTCAAACGTTTGGGTTCAATAGAGTAAAAAATAAATAAAAAAAAATCATATTTTATTCAGCAAGGATGCATTAAATTGACAAGAAGAGAGAGTAAAGATTTCTGTTTCAAATAAATGATGCTTTTTTTTCTTTCATTCATCAAATAACCCTGAAAAACACAAAAATATGAAGCAGCACTGCTGTTTTCAACACTGATAATAATCTTAAATGTTTCATCTATGTTTTTAGTTTTACTTATTCACTTATTCATATTGCTCATACAGTGTCACTTAAGTTTGGATGTCAAAACTTTCTTAAAATAAATTAAACAAATAAATGTAAATGTAAATATGAGAATTTAAAATAACAGATGCATGGTGATGTACAGTAGGTGACAAACTATTGTGAGAAAATGGATAATGAAGTTATTTAATGAGCTTCCTCACTTCACCTGTTTCCAACTTCTCTGGCAGCAGCTTTCTTCAGAAATATTGAAGTCGTGGAGCTTCCCTCTGTTGTTGAAGGATTATTTTGTAGATGCTGAAATCACAGAACTAGTTTTATCAATTTGTGTTTACCATTGAGCTAGTTTCAGCCAATTTTCAAACTCCATGTAACGTTAAGTGACGTCATCGAGTACGTTTATGTTAAATACGTTTATGTTAAATAAATTAGCTCACTTCCAAACTAACTTATTTTTTACAAAACTATCAAAACCTCTCATCTAACCATAAGATGTGATTAAAATCCTAAACTTTCATATCAAAAGCTCAAGCTATGAAGTTAGCATAACGTTATCTCTTCTGAAAACGGTTGAGATGCTAACGGACTTTTTCCTAAGACACTAAACCATTTCTATAAAGCAAATATTCAACAGAAGCGTGTCAATTACAAGTACGAGAAGTGTCAAGAACAGTTGTGTGTATTATTTGTGTGATTTTAGAGACTAAACTCACCTGAAAGCAGTGAAAACAACAGCGAGAGACGGAGTTCTGCCGCTTTGTCAGTTGCAGTCAGTGGGGCGGTCGGTGACGCGCCGTTTCCATGGCAACTCATCTCCGCTCCAGTGTTTGAGGGCGACTCGAAGGTTCACGCGCACGCCCATTAAAAAGTCAAAGCCACGCAACATTTACAAACATATCTAAAATTATAACCTTACTTGAATAAAATGAACGTATTTCAAACGTACAGTACGGAATACTAAACAAACAATTGAAACAAATAAAATATTTCATAGAAATGCAGTCTGATAAGATGGTAATGAAATTACGGGCCCGTGACGTTGCAGTTCCGTTGCCAGTAAGTCATGAAATTACCAAGTTATTACGAATAGAGTACGTATCTGGAACGTAGTTGGTTATCTTATAACCTTAGGAGGACGTACTGACGACGTTGTGGGTTGGTAATATGATGGTAATGAAATTACGGTCCTGTTACGTTGCAGTTCCGTTGCCAGTAAGTCATGAAATTACCAAGATATTACGAATAGAGTACGTATCTGGAACGTAGTTGGTTATCTTATAACGTTAGGAGGACGTACTGACGACGTTGTGGTTTGGTAATATGATGGTAATGAAATTCCGAGCATACGAGGTTGTAGTTACGTTGTCAGTTGGTAAGTCATGAAATGACCAAAAAGTACGAATAAATTACGTAACTGCGACGTCGTGTGTTAGCTGGGAGATGTATCTAAGCAGAAAACTTTTTTTTCGTACCACCTCCGGCGAGGTTCTAAACGAGAGGCGATACTAAAATGTGACGTGAAAACACGGAAGACTGCTGATCAGAGAGAATAAGAATAATGGCACTTTTCCACTACACAGTACCAGCACGCCTCGGCTCGGATCGACTCGCCTCGCCTTTGTTTGGTTTTCCACTGTGTAAAAGTTGTAACTGCAGTCGATCCGAGCCGAGCTGGTACTGTGTAGTGGAAAAGTGCCATTAATGACATCTCCATCATGTCGCTAGGCTACCTCCCGATCCCGCAGTGTTTTTTTTTTAGCCGCCCATTCCCGCCCGCAGCAAAGTTCAAACCGCCCGCTCCCGCGAGATTTGCGTTGGGTCCCGCCCCAGATAGCACACGTACATCGCGGAGACGTCTTTGAAAGATCGTAGCGTCTGGTAAACATCGCATTCGAACGACCGTTTTTTAATATTAATGAGCCGTCTTCCTTACCTCTATACGATGTCTATACGATGAATCTTAAATATTTTAAATTGCATGCTGCCACGCGGATCGAGCAGATCAGACGCAGCCGCGGGTGTCTGGCTTGCATTGTGCCACTCGCATCCAAAACACGGAATATATATATATTTAAATAATTATACATACATGGCTCATTGTTCGTCGTTGACCAGCATACAATTCGACAAGCATTAAAAACATTGTTGCATTTTTCCCTTACCAGTACATGTGAAAACAAAACTGAGTTTTACAGAAGAGATTTTGTGTTGGCTAATGCAGTTTCACCATTTTTTCCATTTTGTCTTACTACATATATTTACGAAGGACACTTAGCTTTTTTTTTTTCCTTCTCAGCACAGAAAAATATAATATATTAGCATTACACACATGGATTTATTTAAATAATGCTTTCAATGATTTGTTAAGGGCAACTTTATCCTTACTGGATACAAATCTGAATGTATTTTGCAGAAAGCATAAATTAGACCCTTAGACTACCATGCCTGGCTGCTGCTTAGAACGTAAAGTGTAGCATAACAAGCTTGATAATTTGAGTAACAATTTAATTTATTCCATGATCCATGGCTTTGTGTCAGGTGGTTCTTTGACTATGCCATGCACAGAAATAGTTAAACACACACCAATCCATTTTCATATTTTGTTCCAAATAATGATGCTTACAAACTCCCAATGAGCAAGGCAAAGCTGGCAATGGTAAAGAAAACCCTTGTAGATATGAGGAAGAAGCCTTAGGAGTAAACAATATGCAAATGTTAATTTGATTCATATTACCTCACATATTTAATATTTAATGACATTTGCTTTCCAGAGAATTGATTCAACTTTAAATGTATTAAAAAAAATTAAGGACACAATGTACATAATGTACTGTAGTAACTGCTGAGAGCAAAAGGGTGAATATAGTCACAAAGTCTGGCTTCTGCTGATGAGCTGGTGCTGATTGGAGGATCTTGGAGCGATATGACCCACAACTTACTCCTGCTGGATGAGTTCTGCCAGAACACCTACACGAAAGATCCCTTCCCTAGGAAGTGTTGCAGCTACCATAATACCGTTCTCAAAGATTATAATGAGCTTTAATAGAACAATCTAAAACATTTGCAATGAACAAGGAACAGATCGTGCATGGCAGACACTGGCTATGGACTGCATATTTATAATTTTATTGCATATTTATTATTTAATGAAACATTGATGGCCAGGTGGGTGTGGGAATGAAGGTGGACTAGAGGTAGATCTGTGCATCTGAGGATCAACTATCTCCTGAGCTGTTTGGTAGAGAAAAGAAAATGAAAAAGATGTTAGAGCATTCTATAAGGAAAGTTACTGTGGGTTAAAATACTTATTTCTCACAAACAACATTGGTAGAAACATGAACACAATACTGTCAACAACCTCCTTAATAGATACTAAACAGCTGTGGAATTGAAATCAGATTCTCACAGTATTTAATTTAAAAATTAAAGGTGCTCTAAGCGATGTCACATTTTTTAGGCCAAAACATTTGTCACATACAGCGAACATCTCCTCACCATCCGCTAGCTGCCTGTCCCCTGAAAACTGTAAAGAAACGTAGTCTCTGTAGACAGCCCAGGCTCCACAAACGGCAACAAAAATAAACTGGGCTAACCTGCACCACGAAACCCAACAAAATGTTCCAGCCAATAACCAACAAGAAGGATTTGGGGGGTTAGTGTGCGGATGAGGAGGAGGGAGGGTCGAGCTAGCCTCCGTTTTGTTTGACAAAACTTTCAGCGTCAACAAGAAGTGACGTCACCCAACATCACTTTGAGCACCTCTAAAAAAAAAAACCACTTTGTTTTGCTCATTTACCAGTATTGCTGAGATCAAATGTTAACTGGTAGGAGCAGCACCGTGTCCTAACCAGACACCATAACATTCTAGCGACAAAAATTTGTCACAGTGGTAAAAATCACAGCTAATCAGAAGAGCGCGCGCTCAGCAAGCTCCAAGCACTCAACGAAATGGATAATTACACAAATCCATGAATATTACACCTTTTTAACATTATTAAAAATACATAGAGTTACTGAAACAATTGTCTGTTAACAAACAGTTTGAACGTTCTTGTTCACTTTTTTTGTTCACAGGTGAGTTGCTTTCAGTACAGCTATAAAAGACAAACAAAATGATTTTCAAACTTGCATACTCTTTTAAGTAAGGAATAATTGACGACAGGCCGTTGAATTATTAGAAAAATAATGCACACCCGAGGTGGTAATGCGGTCACGACGCGAAGCGGAGTGGCCGTTCACCTCGGGTGTGCATTATTTTTCTAATAATTCAACGGCCTGAAGTCAATTATTCCGCTTATACTACAGTTACCACACCTCGAAACATTGTTCAGATTATGTATTTCAAGACGTTTTTAAAGTTTTTGTCATTAAAACGCTCTTGTATGTAGGACTAATTTCTTACGCATGTAATACCATGCCTCCGTTGCTAATTCCAAAACGTCATTTTAGAGTTAGTGACGGAGGTTTGAGCTACTGATAGCAGACTAATGCTGGGGACACACGACTAGCTGACACATTCTCTGACTGTTTTCATCGACTGCAGCAGATTTTAAACACCGACTTTGAACACAGACTTAACGCGCTGAACAGGCGTTTGGGCATGATCAGTCATACGTATCAAATTACATTCATAACCGGCCTTAAAGTGTGTCCCCAGTTATTAATGCAGTTATTAGAGAGAGAGAGATGTTGCAATAATGAGACAGAAAAGCATGTGCGTCAATATTATTATTTATTTATTAATTCAATTCCTTTTAATTAATTCGAATTCATTCTTCTTTTTCTATTATTGACAGATGACAGACTAGCCAAATAAATGAAACACAAAGCCCTTTTAACAAGTAGGCCTATCAATAATTATTTATTTGTTATATTATCTGCAATAATAATCCGTGTTGCAGGATTATCCATTTATTTTGCCTATATTCAGATTAATTTTCTATTGATTATAGATAGGAATATACTAGACATTGAAAGACATTGAAAATTAGACAGCTAGACATTGAAAATTCCAGATCAAGCGCATGGGGCTAAATGTTTTTTCTTGTTATGAATTGTATCCTATTTTCTGTTATTACCGTTAACTACGCGAAGTGATATCTTTGGTGATATGGAACTGTAATGTGGTCAAGACCTGCCTGGAACTACTTTAGCTGTGCGTTTCCCTGAAAATAATGCACACCTTAGAACGTTCGTCAACCAATCAGATTCAAGCATTCAACGGCCCTGTAGTATAACATTAAATAATGCACATATACATTACTATACCTGAAATCATCATACTTTCTGTTCCAGCGGTGACGTCGCAGAAATAGTCTGGTTAGGACACGGTGTTGCACATATTCACTCGTCTGAAAGAAGTAAATGAGCATAGCCATTGTATTACATGTAACAATTGTGGTAATTACATGTATACCCCGTTTACAGTTACGGCTCATAAATACATGTAGAATATTAAACCTACATTTCATAAATATTTTAGCAAAACTTATGTTTTAGTCAGAATTATTGCACTCCCATCAACACACAACCATCAAATGCAAGTTATACACTGGAGAAACGAGTCAAGTCCACACGCATCTGTCAAAGTATCTGACAGGGCTAACCACGATAAACTACATGCTTGGTTATTAGAAGCACTTTCTCTGCTCCTGTCAGTTTTGTGATTATGCCTGACTCAAATAATCCTAGCTTCTCCAGTCATAAAAGCTGCTGCTAGTTCAAATTTGACAGATGCTTCACCCAACGGTTCTATGTATCACTAGTACACAACACCCCTAGCAACCACTCTTAGCAACTTAAACATGTTTGATCTCATTGATATTGTTCATTGATATTGAAGCTAGAGTCAATTATTGTGAGGGATTGAGAAAGCAAGTGAGAATCCATTTGAATGTCCTGTAATTTTAACACTAAAGGGGTTTTCCCATGCCCTAGTCTTTACCGACTGACTCACTCATAAAAGATAGATTTTTGCTGAAATAATGTATGCAACTTCTGTTGCTGTTTGTGGTCAGGGACTACTTTTTTTTAGACTAGAGTTCAGTGGTGGACAGCAAATTCACATTTAAATGTAAGTAGACTTATGCCGGTATTCGGTAATGCGATAAATCACGGTAATGAATATGCACAATATTGTTATCGCGTGCACTTCAAAATACCGTGAAAAATAATAGATCAGAATTTATATTTATACAACGCGCATTAGCTTATTTTCCATCAACCACTTAAACAAACACTGCGTATATGCTGCGCGAAACGTGCGCACTCTGATGTAAACAATCCCCACATGTATTAGCTCTGTGTGCATGCGCGCCATGAGCACTCAGTCTAATGTAAACAATCCTCACATGGAGAAGAAGCATGGCGGAAGGAGGAACGCTGCCGTCGATTTATCCCCCTTCTGAAAGCAGGGCTGTCAACTCTATGCATTCAGTGTGAGACTCGCAATTGACACTTTTTACATGCTCTCGCGTCACACATCCATTTTCTCACGCAGAGAAAAATCACGGAGCAAAGTGTACACGGAGACAGACAGACTAGACAGAGCAGGTTACTTTCACAGGTTCTGTACATTTTATTGCGAAATTCAGACAGCAAATACAGTTTTGGCGCTTGTAAATGTGACGTGACAGATCGCTGTAGCGCCTCAGTTCAAGTAAACTGATCATCTGTTAGTTTTTATTTAAAGATGCAGTACAACCGAAAGGTATTTATGCCTCATCCGTAATATTGATCAATCAGTGTTTTTCAGCCACGGAAAGAGGTCAATAAAACTGCAGGTGAACAATTATGTCACAGAACGTTACATTTACCTCAGGAAAGCAATTTTAATGACCAACACGAATTGACTTGAAAAAATAGCTATAGAGAGGAGTATTTTACAAAATATGTGCACTATATTACAATTGTATTATATTTTTTGTGTCAATTGTTATTATAATGAAAACCAAATTATATAATATTTAGAGGTGGGCATAGATTAATTTTTTTAATCTAGATTAATTTTGAAATTAATCTAGATTAATCTAGATTAAAATGGCTCATTTGAATTCTGCCGAAGGCATTCAGAATATGTGTGCTACCCAAATAATGACTATAAAAGTAAGTCTTTGAGAACGGGTTTCTCAAGCCAGGTGGCGCATTAGACCAGGGGCTCATCTCCTGTTTCCAAAATGCATCACAAACTGCTTGAGAAAGCTGTTCTACTCACAGACTGTAAAAGGTTACTACTGTACTGTTACCGTCCGTAGGCAACATTAGGTAGGCCTATGTTATCATCAACTACTATAGGCTATCAATTAGGGATGGGCGATATGGCCTAAAATCCATATTGTGATATACATTGCAGCCTCTTGCGATAACGATATTATAATAAAACCATTTCAGAACAGGTTACACAGACCCTGCTAAACAACTGCTAAATGTTTTTGTTTTTTTGAAAGGGTGTATGTAGTTTTGAGAACATATATTGTGCAAAACTGTAAGTATACAACATAATTTTGCAGATAAATAAAATTTAAGTACACTAGCTGCAGAGACTTAAGTAGGTCTAATGTTTATTATGGCTTGGAGCTTATGACACCCCAAATTTAAAATTAGAATATTGTCTAGCTGATGTCTTTTCAGTTAAAAAGAAACACAACAACGATTCTTAAAATCGGGCGCTTTTAATAAAAAGAGATTATGTGCTACACCACTCACTAAGATATATTGGGAATAATATGCGCGCGTTGGTATTCAGTGATATGTTTCGTTTTGAATTTGAGGTGGTAGAACGGATTAGTCGTGTGTTAACTTACCGAACTGTTACACCACACAGTCTACGTCGGACGGCTTAAATCCGAACCAAGTCCAAATAATGGATGTTGCACGGATCTTTTACACCAGCTTTCACTTTCAGCCGTGTTTACTTAAGATGACGACGAATATGATGCGTTCCAGCCGGGTGTTCCTCGCGGCCGCGGGTAGATTGCGTCATCATAGCTTGTGTAGCTTGAGCCAGCTCCCAACCCAATTTGGAGAATAGATTAACGGCGATATTTTTTTTATCGCACGATAAAGGCCCGTTCACACCAAGCACGATAACTATAAGGATAACGATAAAGATAACTATATGCGTCCACACCAACGAACGATAACGGTCTTTTTATTCTAAGCAAAAAATCTTCTAAAATTTTCAAAAAAAATTCTCCCCCATTTTAAATGCGCGAGACCTTTAAATTAGAATGGATTCTGATTGACTGTCAGTGTTTTATCGTTTGACAGCTGAAAAAAAAATCGTTCTGAAAGTGATCCCAACGATATCGTTCCTCATATCTTTATCGTTATAGTTGTGGTGTGAACTCTGTTATTCTTTAATATGGAGAACGATTTTTAGAATTATATCTTTATCGTTATCTTTATAGTTATCGTCCTTGGTGTGAACGGGCCTTAAGAGTCTCGCGTTAACGCCGATAACGGCCCACCACTAATAATATTATATATAAATGTTCATTTGACAGGGCTCTCTGTATGTTTACAGCATTATTTGAGATATATTTTTTCTTGAGAAAAAAACAACATCACTCTAAAAAATGCTGGGTTGTTTTTTAACCCAGAATGCTGGGTCAAGTCTGTTGGGTAATTTTGTTGGGTTATTTTATCACATTTTAAACACCTTTGGGTAGTTTTAATTTTCCAGTTTTTGGGTTAAACCTGCTGGGTCGCAACGCTGGGTTGTTTCACGAGCTTCCCGCCTTGGAGATGTTTAAATTCGCTCCCAAGCTGTCATTTTGAGAGGACAAAGGGGCAAAGCAGCTGGGTGCAACTGTTTTAAGGTAAGTTTATACAATGTTTTATTTTATTTTTTTATTAATAATTAGTTTGAATTAGCACAATTATAACTTTTTTCGCACCAATAATTCTTAAACTTATATAGTCAGACTAAAATTGGTGATGCAACTTGTACGACAAACAGTTATTACCTCAGAATCAGATATGACTCGCATAGTCATTTTAATGTGAGACGACAGATTACAGTTAATGATTCCGTATCACACGGAACTATGAAATATGTGAATATCTGTGAAAACAGAGGAAAGAGTATTTTCTGTCACTGACAAGCGAATTGAACAAAGTGAGTCGAGTCACTCAAAACAAAACAATTAATTGAGTAATATGACTCGCTGCTCTTAGGTAAAACGCCTGCAATTGTCCTTACCGACATGTAAAAGGCATAAAAAGTAGCCTACGTAAATGTCGTGGGACCGCAGGTATAAAAGAAACTACCATCCGGTTCAAATAAACCGGTTCACACTTGCAAGTTTGAAACAAAATGATTCCCGGAAATGAATCGACTTATCAGCACCGCGAACACTTTCAAAGTGCGTGCGTGCATACGTGGGTTGGACCAGTGAGGTGATTTGGTGTGGTAAAAAGTATTTTTTACATAGGCTACATAAATTCGTTTTTGGTAAGTGATGTAATTTAAAATTTCGTGTTTTTTTTTTTTTCTAGTTAGAAAACCATATGGATATGAACTCTTCTCTTCGAGTGGCAGTTACCCAGTCTTATCGACAAGTTTAACGGTAAGTTCATGTTTATTATACACTTTTGCTGCTTTTACATCTATAATTGACTGCCTGTGATAATCAACTCAACCTCGCGGAACTTAACGCATACATTTGATCCGTGCTTAAATATAGGTAGCTCACAAGGCTGCCAACTTCTGAATTTAGCAATTTATACCTAAGCTTGTGGTTCGATTCCGATCTTGATTCAATGTTGATTCATTTGGATAAATATCAGTAACGTTAGCTACATGTTCATTTTTTAATGAACCTACTATTCAAACCTACTATACTATAGTATGGCCCTACTATTCTTTTTAATTTTTTCAACTTTAGTTAGTGTGTTGTGTTGCTGTTTGCATAAAAAAGATCTGTAAGGTTACAAAAATCAGTCACTCCAAAGGGAGATAGCCTATTTTATGTAACAGAATTTTAAGGATTGCAATTAATTTAGAAAAATTGAATCAGTCTTCTTTGGAAAATATTCCACAAGGTGATGTTTGTTGTTTTAAATCTTCAATACAACATAAAAGGCAAGGTATTTAGTATCATTATTGCATATTTATTTTTTATGTCTGTAGCTTATTGCACAGACTTTAGTATATTTGTTGTAGCTGGTCTTGTTTCTGAGATGTTATGTCTCTTTTCTGCAGAGAATAGAGGTGATTTTGCTCTTTTGGTCCTTCCCCTTCTTCTTCCAGCCACAGTGTATTGGTCAGAGGGTAAATCGGCCATCTATTGACGAAGCTAGAAAGGCTTTCATTGATCTTCAACTAGTGAGTATAAAACCGCATAACTGCTATTTAAATTGCATTGTAACCTGACTGGAACTGTCTGTGCATTACGCAAGGGATACTATGAAGGTAAAACAGTAGCAAAACTCGAGAGCTTGCTAATTTGAATGTGAGAACTTGTAAAATTAATATTTGTATTTGTAAGGGACTGTTCGTTATGTATTTAAGGGGCCACCGGAGGAGTTTTGAGATCTGTTGTCAAAAAAGACATGACCCTCCCTTCGCCAGCAATAAATTTTTCTATGACCCTCCAAAATAATTGTGAAAAAAGGCATGACCCTCCCCGATAATTTATTGATTAGCCTAATTCTGTACTGGTTTGCGCTTGGCAAATATCCCAGCAAACATGCCAGTGTGGGCCCACTGTGGGTAAGTGTGGGTTTTCTGTGGGACAGTGTGGGCAAGGGCAAACCCTTTCGGGCCCCATGTGGGCTTTCTGTGGGCAAGCCCACTGTGGGACTGCCCACAGAAAACCCACACGGGCCCCCAGTGGGTTAGCCCATGTGGGGCCCATAGCAGTTTTGCCCATTTGGGCCCCCATTAGGATTTACTGTGGGCAAGCCCACTGTGGGACTGCCCACAGAAAACCCACACGGGCCCCCAGTGGGTTAGCCCATGTGGGGCCCATAGCAGTTTTGCCCATTTGGGCCCCCATTAGGATTTACTGTGGGCAAGCCCACTGTGGGACTGCCCACAGAAAACCCACACGGGCCCCCAGTGGGTTAGCCCATGTGGGGCCCATAGCAGTTTTGCCCATTTGGGCCCCCATTAGGATTTACTGTGGGCAACCCACTGTGGGACTGCCCACAGAAAACCCACACGGGCCCCCAGTGGGTTAGCCCATGCGGGGCCCATAGCTGTTTTTCACTGTGGGGCCACCATGAGGGTTTACTGTGGGCAACCCACCATAACAGTACAGTTAAATCATTGTTTTAAGATTAGAAGCTCAGGGTTAATCAAACTATTTTAACGATCCTGTAAAATGTCATAAATGTTATTTCATTCAACAGTCAACCCCATACTTAACTAAAACTGCACACAGTCAACAAGACAGCAAGACAAGTACTATCTTTACCTGTTTGCTTGTTGCAGCTGTTCCCAGGCAGACTGATAAAGTCAGACAGACCACCCAGTTAACACAGAACATTCCCCTAACGTTAGTTTTTGGTTCCCGTTTGGTTATTTTTTTTGGGAACCAAATACTAACGTTAGGGGAACATTCTTTTTTGGTTTTATTTTTATGTAACCATAAAATAGTGTTCCCATAACGTTGCTGGGTGGTTACTTTTAAATAACCTAAAAATAACTTATAGAGAACGTTTCCTAATGGTTATTTTTAAGTTATTATTTTGCAACCATAAAATAACGTTCCCAGAACGTTGCAGGGTGGTTATTTTTTGAATAACCTTAAAGTAACTTATAGAGAACGTTCCCTAATGGATATTTTTAAGTTATTATGTTGCATAATTGATCTCACTGAGGTTATAATTAAACAGGTTTTATTAAAATAGGAACAAATGGAACAAACCAAAGTTTTCAAGATATTTTATCTGATTATCAAATAATTCCCTCCATCAATTCTATGGCTGCGTCCGAAATCGAATACTTCCCTACTATATAGTATGCGAAAAACAGTACGCGAGCAGAGTAGTATGTCCGAAATCATAGAATTCGAAAAACAGTAGGCGAGAAGTACCCGGATGACCTACTACATCCGGCGAGATTCTGAAGTGCGCATACGATGGACACTTTACTATCCCATGATGCCACGGGAGAGGAGTTGTCGTCGTTATATTTGAAAATGGCGGAAAACGGAGACGCGGCTGTTTTCAAGTGTAAGTACTTTACAACACACTTTTTGTTTATTTGTGGTTAAATTGTATTCGTTTAACATCATACAAGTAAACGATTGACTTGTTAAAAGTTTAAATAATGTAAATCGAGGGTACAAGTTTGTGAATTGGCTGCAAAATTACAATTTTATCATTATTATTATTGCCGAACAGAACGAGCTAATGTCTGTCAGTTAACACTGTTTTATTTAAACAACGACGTTGTTTCTCAGTTAAATGAGAGGGTTACAAAACTTTTATTTTTTAATTTTAACGATTTTATTTCTTCTTTACCAGTGTTGATATGTAATATGTGTTGGCTACAAAGCAAGCTACTGTTATCAAGTGTAACTGTTAACTTACCTCAACTTGTCCAACATTAATATTAATTTAATAATATAGATTGAGCATGGTTCATCACTAATGTTAAATTCTGTGTTGATTTTGCAGGGGCTGATGACCACACCTGTGTTCTTATAGAGTGGCTAATGAAAGAGAGGAAAGAAAAGAAAGAGCGACGAGAAAAGAAAGAGGAAAGATTCCTTCAGCTTTTAGAAATTGCTAAAAAAAAATTATAATAAAGAAAACAAATGTTACACACTCTCTTTCCATTTATTTGTTAGTAAGTTCATTTTGTAATGCTGTTTTAGCAAGTTTTATTACAAAACACTTAATTCCCAGGGATTTACAGTAGTTAGATTGTCAGTTGTAAAGTATTTAATATGTGGCATGGAGTAATTAATATTTTTAAAGGGTGTTGTGTGTGCACTTCTTCTGTGGCAGATTCCAGATTATTTTTGTTTTTTTGTTTTTTTTTGAAAAGCAAATTGCAGGTATATCTGAAAAATATGAGTGCCACACTGAAGAGAAATACCCACACACCCCAGACACCTTTAAAATGTATTTGCTTTATTTTTGTATATTATTTAACTTTTAAATGGATACAGAATACAAAAGTTTAAAACAAAATCACAAAACTTTGGCACAAAGTAGTATAATAGAGCTTAAAGCACCACCAAAAGCAAAAGTTTTAAAACTTTTTTTATTAAAGTGTCATCTTGAGGGAAGAAAGTGAACGTCAGCAGCTTCAGTAAGGGAACCTTCACAGGTTTCTAAAGATCTAAAGGGACTTTCTTACTAACAATCTCATTTGTTGGGCATCACTTTAAAATAATTTAAAATCTGTTTCTTTAAAAGCATGTGTACAAGATGAGAACTTTACACCCTGGGCAATTTTTGGATTTCCACTTGAATTTTTCCTACCCAAATTTAAAGTAAATAATTTGTAAAAAAATTAAGCTCAAATATGTGATATGTAGCTAGAACACCAGCACCTCGATGTCCTTTTTTTTTCCACCCATGGTCGCAATCAGTGACTGGATGGACTACCGTGAGGGGTGGAGGTCAGCTCCATCTTTAAAATATAGATGAAGAATTGGCGTTGTAGGGCTCACAATCTGTAACGTGTTCATAGTTTATTTTAAAATACAATTTGAATCGACAAGACACTTGTTTTCTGTGTTGGATTATTTATATGTATACAGTATATGTATTATATGTATATGATCCATTTCTTATATGTGTGTGTATATATATGTATATACACACACACACACACACACACACTGTGATATTGCCATCCATGAATGAATCGACAGAGATAAACACACGCATATTATTGATTAATTCATGTTTATTCATTGATGGCACTATCACAAGCAAATAAATTACTTTTTCCTTACCAAAAATCAACCTCTGTCATTGTTCACAGGTTTGTGTGTGTGCGAGCAACTGACCGACGACTCTGAATTGTGAGCACGAACGACGTAAAAACGCAGACGAAAGCGGAAAGAAGAACTAAAAACATTGCTCAGTTGGTGCAGTCAGTGGAACGGGCTCTTTAAATTTTCGCGCTGATGTGACCGTGCATGTTACGTGACAATACCAACATGGCGCATGTAGTACGTCCGGACTCCATTCATACTACCCGTATTCATACTATATAGAACGTACTTTTTTAACGGTCGCGAAGTACGTTCTAATTTAAATGTAGTACCTACTCACAAAGTATGCGATTTCGGACGCAGCCTAAGTTTATGTAAATGCTGCGTGACTTTTACGTGTTTTAATGGGCGCTCGCGCTGAACATTCGAGCCGCATTTGAACTGGAGCGGAGGCCGTTACCATGGAAACGGGACGACAGCTCAACTGACACAAGCAGTAACTCCGTCTCTCACTGTTGTTTTCACTACTTTCAGGTAAGTTTAGTCCCCAAACTTACACAAATAGTACATACAAATGCTTCTGACACATTCTTTCATGTAAATGACACGCTTCCGTTGAATATTTACTTTATAGAAATGATTTAGTGTCTTCAGGAAAAGTCCGCTAGCATCTCATCCGTTAAGTTAGCAGCTAACTGTTACTAGCTAGAGGCAGGTTAACTTGTGCTGTAATTTTGGCTTTTAATCACATTGTTCGTGTACAGTATATGAGAGATTTTGATAGTATTGTAAAGGTTTTGTTGACAATTTCCAAATGTGTGAATGAAAGTAAACTAATTTATTTAACTTAAAAATATTCACTGGACGGTTAATTCATTGATTTCACGTGACGTCACATGACTCACACATTATAGGAACGCCCACCTGGAGGGCAAATGAAAGGAGTGCTATAATGCCATTTGTGCCTAGTATTACATGAATATACAATACAGTAGCCTAGTTTGAACCAGTTTAAGATTCCTATTAATTCATTTTATACTCGTATGGCCAACTCTCTCATTATTAATAAATGGTAACACTTTATAATAAGGTTTCATTTTGTTAGCTTTAGTTAACATGAACCAACAATTAGTGAACAATTACTTCTACAGCATTTATTAATCTTAAAGTTAAGATCAACATTAAATACTGTATTTGAAATGTTGTTTGTCCTCTCTCTTTTCAGTATTTATTGCAATCTAATCCTGATTGCAGAATTGAGCTCCAACCCCAGTTAAGCAGACCTGAACCAGTTGATCGAGGTCTTCAGGATCAGCAGACACTACAGACAGGCTGGAGCTAAACTCCTCCATGACCAGGACTGGACACCACTGCTGTAAGTGATCGATCTAGTCATGTTCCGAACATTTTGCAGGGGACCTCAGCTCTGGCCCTTGAGGACTTTAGCACCAGCCCTGGTCCAGCACGCCTGGACAAGCTAATCAAGCTCTTTTGGTTAAAATAGCAAGTGAGATTGATCAGGTCTGAACATAAACTGCAAGACAGTGCACTTCGAGGACCAGAGATTAACTATTAATTAGTCAATAATCACTGATGAAAAAAGAATCATTTTTATTTGTATAGATTTATGTAATATTTGACTAATATCCAGTTGTCTTCTCTCTTTTTTCCTTAATTGTGATGTGTCTCAAACAGCTAAATAATAAACCCAAAAGAGCCACTCAGGCACAGGTCACTCTTTTTCTGTGTAAGTACTCGTTTGACCGTCAGACACATTCCCTCTATTTTTTTTTAATAAAAATAACATATTCAGGCTGCAAGTTAAATCTATCAATGATTTATTGATAAAGACATTAAAAGGTTTGTTCTTCATGTTGTTCCAAACATGTATTATTTACTTTTTTCTGTGGAATGCAAAAGAAGATATTTTGAATTATGTTTAATCTGTTTTGTTCATACAATGAAAATCTCATTGGATCCCATTGACTTTTTGAGTCATTTTTCAAAATATCATCTTCCACAGAAGAAATCATGCAGGTTTGGAATGACATGAGTGTGAGTACAAGTTGACAAAATTATTCTTTACGTTGTGTTGATAATTTTAATAAATTGTTCTCATGCTCTTATTTCATCATGCCCTCAGTTGGTTCACTCTCGGTATGTTTCTCTTTCAACAACACCGCCTAAATTTGTTTTTAATAATAATAAACACCTGTAACTATTTTTCCGGAACTCAAATTATTCTCAGGTTTCTCCAGTCATATATAAATTACACTTGGAACAACCCTTGTTTTTGTTTTTTTGTAAAAAAATTTATGTTAACATTTCAATTGTTGTTTTTTTCTCACTTTAGAGAAAAAACTGACACAAAAAACAGCCAGGCCGCAGCATCCAAAGGGGTTTATCCTGATCCTGTTAAATCATAATGCAAGAGACCGGGATGGTGGAAGGAGCAGAAGAACCAGAAGACTTGAGGACTCTGAAGACAAAAGACTCAAAATCTATTTAAAATAAATGCTGCTCTTTTGACAGTTCTGTTCAAACGTTCCTGATTTTTTTTCCACGATTTACATGCTGACGACTGGATGCTGGCTACTGTAATAAATTATTAACATAATTTTTTAACATCCCAGGAATAATTACTTTGTAAAATAGATTAAAACAGAAAACAGTTATTTTAAGTTGCAACAATATTTCAGAATATTGCTCTTTTTAATGTATTTATTAAATAAATGCAGCTTTGATGAGATGAAGGGATTTCTTTCAAAAGTATTTAAAAAAAATTACTGACCCCAAACTTTTGAATGGTAATGTATTGTGTGTGTATATATATATATATATATATATATATATATATATATATATTTTTTTTTTTTTTTTACATGACTGAATAAATGAAATTATTTGAAACATATAACTTATAATGTACTACTTCAACTTTCAACAAGTGCAATTATTTTGCATGTATAGTGGCAAATGCAAAGTACAACCAAACTAATCTTGTTGTTTGTTAAGGCCACAGGTATATTACAATACATCTTTGCATTGTCCACAGTATGCCCACACGTTTCCCAGTGTACCCACAGTATGCCCACACTTTTTACAGTGTTCCCACAGTATGCCCACACTTAACCCAATGTACCCACAGTATACCCACACTTTGCCCACAGCGTGGGCTTGCTGTGGGCCCACAACTGGTCCCAATGGGGGCCCACTCTACATAGTGTGGGCCAGCCCACAGTCAGCCCACACTTTGGGCTGTCCCGATGGGGCCCTACCTGGGCCCTATAGTGTGGGGCCCACATGTGCCCCGCATTTTACGCTGGTATCTGGGCCCACAGTGGGCTGCCCACAGTAGTCCCACACGGGTCCCTAAGGGGTTTGCTGTGGGCCCACAACTGGCCCCAATGGGGGCCCACTCTACTTAGTGTGGGCTAGCCCACAGTCAGCCCACACTTTGGCCTGTCCCGATGGGGCCCCACCTGGGCCCCATAGTGTGGGGCCCACATGTGCCCCGCATTTCACGCCGGTATCTGGGCCCACAGTGGGCTGCCCGCAAGGGCCCCATTCGGGCCCCAAAGGAGCATGTTTGCTGGGATGTTCAGATAGCCATTGTTTGTTTGTTTTTTAAACCATAAACTCTTGCTTTCTCATCTTACTAGGGCTGTAACTATAGACCAAACCTACGATTCGGTTCGTATCACGATTTTTGATTTTAGATTTGAAAAAAATCATGTTTTCGGTGCTGATGCGGTGTGACTCGTTCAACATGTGGGTGGCGCTGCCAACAAAGCATCTAAAAGCTGTCACAAAGAACCGGCAAAAGTAATGATTATTAATATGTCAAATATAGCAAGGAGACATTTTAATTGTTCATTAATAAACAAGTGTTTTCTGTGTCTACTGCAAAGATGAAGTTGACGATGCGTCGCGATCTTCTCAGAACGCGCCAGAGAGAAATGCACATTTCATAAGGAGAAAGCAGTCTGTTTTCTTTCTTTATGAATTGTTCTGTTTAAAAGTAGACATTTAAAGCTTTCTATATATTTCTCAGGTCTGTGAGGCAAGTAGCATAGCCTACCTTACGCTGAGTTTCGGTTCATTTGACAAGATCCAGTTCACTCGCCCGCGCCTCCGTGTCATGATTATCTATTTTCTATATTTAGACTACTTCTTATTTATTAAATCCAGATGAAACATTGATTAAAATTAAGATAAAATTAATACAAAAACGAAATTCACTTTAAAGAAAGGCTTTGTGCTTTCTGTTTGAGGTCTCTGTGAAATTTGTAAAGTCGCTTTTCAGAGCAGTCATGTCCGTAATGGAGAACTGTCACGCCCGTAACATTGTTTTTTTGTTTTGTTTGTTTTTTCACATAAATGCGAACACGAAAAATAAAATAAAAATATTATAATATTTTATGTTCTGTGGAGGCCGATCTTTATTCATCCGGTGGGTATAGGCCTATATCTTTTGGTTTGCACAGTGTAATTTATAGAATTACTGAAAAATATTTTGCCACCTAAAAGTTAAAGATTTTTTGTGTCACGTCACATGTGTATTTCCCTCATATTAAATATAAAACGCATGTGTAGACTGATATTTTTCTAATGTCTTGACTCCTTTCAGACGTTTCAAAATATTGGTATTAAATGCATTTTCTGATAATTTATATTTCGAATTTTGACTGCAAATGTCACGTCCATAACACTGGAATCGCCCAATTTTAAAGGGGGGGTGAAATGCTCATTTTCACTCAATCTCCTGTTAATCTTGAGTACCTATAGAGTAATATTGCATCCTTCATATCTCCAAAAAGTCTTTTGTTTTATTATATTAATCAAAGAAAGATAGGGTGTACCGAGTCTTTCCGGAAAAAACCGAGCGGCTGGGGGCGGGCCGTGTGGGCGAAGCTTAGCTGTGCTAACGCACCGAGCTAGTGACAACACACAGAGACATTATTTGTTCAACAGTTACTCACCGTCCGGTTCCAACGCACGACCGCGAACGTTTATCATTGCGACTGCTCGATCCTTAAGCATTAGACGATCTGGGCTTTGTTTATAAAACAATCATCGTCGAAATGCAGGGAACAAACAGCTACACAACTCCGTTTATGCTCAGGAAAACAAACTCCATCCACGGGTTCCTTAACGCTGGGTTCTTTGGGAATCTGTGCAGGGTTGTCTTGCCCTGGCAACCAAAAACACACTTCTTTGGTGACACTGACTTCCCAAAAGCCGGGCAGGGCGCTTTGATGGCGAACTGCTTTCACTCTCTTGCTCTAGTCTACGAGTGCGCGCGCGGCCGCGATCTTACCGGAGAAGTGCCCTTAGGACCCATATAAGGAAATTCCGCCCTATCTTACGTAAGACAGAGCCATACTCGAAAAAAACTTTCCGAAACTTGTGACAAACCGGAAGGAGTATTTTTGGAACAAAAATACTCCTTCAAACGTACAACTTAGTTTTTGAAACTTTGTCCATGTTTAGCATGGGAATCCAACTCTTTACCAGTGTAAAAAACTCAGTATGCATGAATTAGCATTTCACCCCCCCTTTAACGAATTTATCCTCAACTAGTTTTTGTGGTGTAGGTCTACGTATTTTATTATGTTAACTTAAATAATACTAATAGTAATTTAAAGATGTGGTAGCCCTACATCTTACACATCGTGGAAACAAAATAAGAATGGAAACTAAAATATGGTAGTATCGCGCTACAGCGCACATTCTATCAGCTGCAGTTCTGGCGCCTCAGTCCCAACACTGTAAAACTCGACGTACATTCACATCACACATGCTAATGCAGCGGTAGAGTTACACTCACAGGACACTGTGCACTTAACAAAAGTTCATTATTTGCTCGTGCTTTAAAGCTTTGCCGGGTAAACATTTCTTTGGCATTCTGTTCTGACATGATGCACTTTTTCTAAGCGCGAACTGAATTAGTGCGCGAGCACTGTCAAACAGCGCCAAACTGGATTTTTGTTGGGTCAGACCCATCTGATATCGAAGGGGGGCTGATAACGCGAGATCAACATGGAGCTAAATGGAAAAAATAGCACCAAACAAGCCACTTTGTTGCTGTTTTCATGAATATAAAAGTTGGGTGACCCTCCCCCTAGACTAAAAAAAGTTGGATGACCCTCCCCTCAACAAAGAATAAAAAGACATGACCCTCCCCTATTTTCCTCCGGTGGCCCCTTCCATAAATACCGAACGGTCCCTTAACTAAACTTTTGAATGGTAGTTCATCACAGTTTCCACAAAACTATGAAGCCGCACAACTGTTTTCAATATTGATAATAATCAGAAAGGTTTATTGAGCAGCAAATCAGCATATAATGATTTCTGAAGGATCAAGTGCTGCTGAAAATTCAGCTTTGCAAAGCAGTAACTTCAAAATAGAAAACAGTTCTTATAGTCAATGAACAGACTTTCAAAAACATTACAAAATAAGAATTATTCCAAACTTTTGACGGATACTAAGAAAAGTACAGAAGAGGTACAACTATATGCTCAAATATTACTTAAAATTTACCTGTTGAAGGTGAGGAGATTATCCATCAGTGGCGGGCCAACAATGAAGAAGACCGTGTGGAGAATCTGCTTCAAGGTCTTCACCACGAACGTCGCCAGGGAACTGAACTGGTGCGGGAGAGGAGACAAGCGGGGAATCAAGTCATCAAACGTCGGCTCACTCTTAATAGGCAAGTTCACATGTTGTACAGATATGCATTAGATTTGATGGCGGGAAGTTAGCCAGTCAGGTACGTTAAGTACTTGCTAACATGTTCATATGTAAGGGATAATCCACGGCTAGCCATGCATTAAAGGATTTTAATGCACGACGTAGAGGCGAAGAACCACCGGACGCGAAGCGGATGACGGTTATTTCTTAAGTTTAGGCTCGTCAGTTCTTGCACTCCGTCCGCTTTGGATTGCTTTTATTTGAATGAATTCACATTTATTTAAATTCATTATTAAAAGAGAGAGACAGAGAACTGAAGGAGAAGGAACAGAGAGAGAGAGAGAGATGCGTGCACGAGTTAACGTTACCTGTGTGCGTCGATCTCTTCTTTAAAGTCTAGCAGCTACAGTCCCCTCGTTGCTTAAGCCTACCTAAACGTTTTCATATGCGTCTCTCACTCTGCTTGCAAGTGTATCTGTGTTACTATGGTTACCAATGTAGCGGATTAATTTCGAACTGTAATCAAACTGACTGGAACTACCTGTGCATTAAACGGTTTTACTGCACACCTTCCAGCCAATCAGAATCGAGTATTTAAACAGCCCATGGTATAAGAGGTAATAATCAAACATGTGGTAATACCAACAGCAACGTGCCGTTTTCAAAAATAGTTAGCAATTATAAGCTTGTTAAGAACTTAAAATGAGGTTTAAACGTTCAGTTAAATAAGTATTGACCAACCACAGAAACGTGCACGAAACAACGTGCTCACTACCTAACAGGTGATTTCAATTAACATTACGTAATTTCAAAGTTATTACATAACCGATCACAAACGCAATTAGTATAAAAAATATTTAATTTATAAGCCAATCTTTCCTCACAACTCGTCAGGACACATTCTCCACGCAGCTTCAGTAGTTTTACGTAAACTCACTCAGGAAAAGCTTGACGCATGAACTCTCTGCACGTTTGATATCTTTGACTTTGACCAATAGACGGTTTTCACCTACGTCACGATTTGGTCAGTTACCCGGATGCGCGGCCATATTGGAGGTACTCGGATGTAAACAACAGCATGGATTGCACTGTTTATGTACTACTGAACACATTGTTACACTAATTTCTGATGTCTAAACCACGGGAACAACACATGGAAGCTGCGAAATCATATAGAGAAGGACTTAAAGCAGGAAAGAGCTCAACATTTTGACAAACTTAAGTTAATATGTGGTAAAGATCCGAACGAGCTAGCTTCTCTAACTAGTCCTTACTTCTATTTCGCATCCCGACATTGGCTACGTTCAGATTGTCAGTCCAAAAAAAAGCACATGAAATCCGTTTCAAGCTACATCCATATGTGGTTTAATATCCTATTCAAATCACATATCAGGAAATCCACCAGTCTGAACGCTCTTTCGCGTGGTTTATGTGACTTTCTCACGCCACGTAAAATGTAAACATCAGACATTGTTATAGGGAACATGCTGAAAGTTGCAGCCGAAACAAGGCTGTGTTGTTGCAAAGTGCCGGACAAGCAGAAAATTATTATTTTTGAAAAGTATTTTGAAACCGGCGCGGAAAAAGAGTTGTGCATACAGTACCAGCCTCCTACAGTTCTGCAGCTCGAGACGCAGTAGTCCAGCTACACATCTCCATATTGTAAAATTTTAATAAGAAAACATTTATATTGCAAATGCAAACCCCTCCATCAACGCAACATCATTGCCGTGTTGTCAAAGAGCTGCGTGGACACACAAATCGGACCTGAACAGTTGCAATACAGTGTGGACATCATTTTAGATCATATTCCAATCGGATACAAAGATAATCGGATTGACAGTGTGTATGTACCCATAGTTAACTATTTTACGTCAAAATTTTAGCCATAACGCTTCATTTACACATGTGGCTGATGCTGTACGTGCCTCTCTCAACCACAAACGCCATCTTTCATCAGTTTTTTGCACTCTTCTCTTTAACTTTCGGCAGTCTATAGAACTAGAAATGTTTTTTCTCGGTGCGACCGATGAGTACAGACCAAAACTTGACCATTTTTCAGAAGCAATAATCAGCCAAATTTGCGAGTCCGTTCAGTTCAATGGCACTGTTTACGTTCAGTGCCTCCAAAATGGCCGACTTCCGGATTGATGACGCGTCGTGAAAACCCTCTATTCGGATAAAAAAAATTAAAGTGTCTTTTTTCTTTTTTATGCAGCTTCAGCCATGAGGAATCCCGTCCTGCTGTCGCCAACGGAAGCAGAGGCAGAGAAATACATCAAAGATTTCCTACGCTTGGCCCCAGGGAGGGTGTAATTTATGTTATTAATATTTGTGTATTGTAGTAATATAGAGTGTATTGTTTTATTTGAATAGCCTATGATAATATAGCGTTCTGTTAATGTGGCCTTTTATAATTAATTAAAAATGAATATAAATGATTAATTATAAATATATTGCCTATAATAAATTTATTTCTAAAAACGACAGCAAATGCGTGTTTTATTCTAGGTTCAGGAAAGCGTGGTTACTTCACGTGCACAACAACTTCTATAACTAACAGGTGATTATTATATCTAACCCAATCAACATAACGTAATTTTAAAGATGCGCGGGACCCGGCGGGACTCAATCCCAATGCAGCCCTCTATTGTGGTGTATTCTTTGGTTTTCTCCGATCATTTTTTTACCGGTCCAATCAGCGAACAGAGGGAGTGGCTGAGAACGATGACGTTGAGGTCGTGCGCTAGTTTGAGTATAGGCTTACGTCACGACCAAACGTTAGCGATTGGTTATGGCAGATCCAGAGTGACTCTGGGCAGATCCAATAGAGAGCCTAAGTCCCTCCCCTTCCGGTCGACCACCATGGGACCTTATTTCGGAAAAATATTGTATGGTAGTCAATGGCGAGAGACAACAAATATTTTTATCTCGTTTGAATTGTGCCCTGATTTACACATATGATGTTTGTCAATTTAAAAGATACATTTTAAAGTCAAGAAAGTCGCAGCTTGATGTAAAACTGCTGAGGTATAAGACTGTGAAAATACGTAATTACAAAGACTACAAACCCAGAAGGCGCACATGCGACGTCATACCTTTTCTCTCAATGAATGAAGCTAACTTTACTGAAGCTAACGTCTGTCATGTTTTCTATAGTCTTACATTATAATCGTAACGTTACGCCGTCATGCCTGAGTGTTTTGAGCCAGAATACACACATACGAGCAACGGATCTTGTGACGTACATAGTGCGAGACGAGAGATGTAGTTCATTGAGCGATTTTCACATAAAACTAAACATTACTCTTCTGTTTTATGACAAACTGCGACTTTCTTGACCTTCATAATTACCTTTTAAATTGACAAACATCATATGTGTAGTTCAGGGCACAGTTCAGACGGAATAAAAAGATAAGTTATCTCTCGCCATTGACTTCCATACATATTTTTTCCGAAATAAGGTCCCATGAGCCGGAAGCGGAGGGGCGGGACTTAGGCTCTCTATAGTTTTAAACTTCAACAGAATACCCGCCTACAAGGAAGTTAACGCTTGTCAATGGAGAGAGGCCAGACTCTCTGTACAAATGAAATGTACGAGAGACTGGTAGAACCAGGCTAGGAAAAATAGTCCAACTGAACCGAAAGCCTCGTACCGAACGGTTCATACGAATACGTGCGTTACACCCCTACCTATCACTTACAGTTGTGCTGTACTGATAGGCTAGTCCCTACGTGCCATTTGTCAGAATCAGTCTAATGCTCGCACTTGCTCGTTTGATAGCCTATTGTTGATTTATTATGTACATAAATGACATATGTAGGGTGACTAACCTCTTAAAATTTGTGATTTTTGCTGATGATACTAATATATTCTGTTCAGGGGAAAATCTGAATCAGCTTTTGGAGGTGGTCACATCAGAAATTAATAAGTTAAAAATATGGTTTCACTTAAATAAATTATCATTAAATCTAGATAAAACCAAATTTATGCTGTTTGGTAATCGTAAAACCGATACACAAGTAAAAGTTATGATTAATAATGTTGAAATAGAAAGAGTGTATGAAAATAAATTTTTGGGTGTGATTCTTGATCATAAAATTTGTTGGAAACCACATATCAAATATGTTAGAACAAAAGTAGCACAGAGTATTGGAGTAATAGGGAAAGCAAGGCATGTATTGCGTAAAAAAGCACTTTTTATTTTGTATTGTTCACTTGTGTTGCCTTATTTAAATTATTGTGTTGAATTATGGGGCAACACCTACAAAACCACCTTACAAACATTAAGCACAATACAAAAAAGAGCAATTAGGATAGTAAATAAGGTAGGATATCATGAGCATACTAATTTACTATATTTAAAATTGCACACTCTAAAGTTTAATGATCTCGTTAAATTTAAGACCGCTCAATTAATTTATAAAGCAATAAATAAACAGTTGCCTGGAAACGTACAACAGTTATTTACAGATTGGTTTGGGGGTTATACCTTGAGAGGGGATTTAAATTTGAGTCAACATAGGACTCGGACAAAACTCAGAAGTATGTGTATTTCGATTTGTGGGGTGATTTTGTGGAATGGTCTGAGCAGTTCGATCAAACAAAGTGTTAATATGTTGCAATTTAAAAAAAGGTACAAAAGTTTTATTTTTGATAAATACAGAAGTGGAGAGGGTGAATGATAATTCATTATGGTTGTAAATGCTGCTTGAAATGGTTTTTGTTTATGCTTTTTTTTTTTCTTAATATTAAGATAAAGTATTATTTAAATTTATGTTTAATTTTTTTATTATTTAAAACGTTATGTTTGATTTTTCTTGTTTGAATGTGAATTGGTATGGGTAGTTACTGGGGGTAGGTCTTGATAAGCCTAGGGCTTCTACCTATCCCTTTTCGAACAGGTTGATTATCATGCTAAAACTTGTTTATTTATTTGTATGGATATTTCATACGCATTGCTGTCTTTTTTAATTTTATTATTATTATTATTTTATTAATTGTTCGAAATAAAGATTTCATTCATTCATTCATTATTGCTTGCTATGGCTCTGTACAGTCACTATCGGTCTTTATTGTAAATAACTCTAATCCACCAGCTTTGCTGTTTGACGGAAATGTAGACTGATCCATCAGCCCGAGTGGTGATTTGTGTACAGGTAGGCGTACTTACGGTGTACATTTTAGGACATCGTCAGACCTCAGTCATACAATGACAAGGCGTCATGCCTCAGACTAAAAGGCTTCAGTCACAGGACAAAACGGCATCGTGCCTCAGACTGAAAGGCTTCAGGTCTCAGGAAAAACTACGTCAGGTGTCAGGTCTGTCTGGTACAATTAGACATCGGACAAAACGGATCAGATTAAAAGTTATCAGACAAAAAGACATCAGCCGAAACGGACTCAGATTAAAAGTTATCAGACAAAAAGACATCAGCAGAAAAGTTATCAGACAAAAAGACATCAGACGAAACGGACTCAGGTGGAGTGTGACGTGTCGCGCTGCCCCGCCCCATATGACGTCACGCGGTTCATAACAAGCAAACTGGTGTGGAACGGTAGATGATGGCAGATGGAGGTAAGTCGCTCCTGATATATTTAATTTTAACGATTTTAATTAAATGCTAAACTAATTCAGTTGTACACACAGGAGAACATGCATTTCATGAGTATTAAAAAAGTTTAAAAGTTTGTAATATTGCAACTAGCTAAGTTTAGTTTGTACGTTGGCAAACTGTAGTAAAGTTACCCTTACGAAAAATAACCATGGTTTTACTGCAAATAAAACCAAAAACCATGGTATGCACAGAGTAACCATGGTTTTGCTACATTAACCATAATTGTACCATGTTTGTAGTAAAACTGTGGTTATACAAATGGTAATAAATGCACTAAAAAACATTTTTGCCCATTCACTATAAAACAAACCATGATTCATTTTCGTAAGGGTACAGCAAATTCATTTGAGTTGTTGAATTAAATGATTTTGCAAAAACAATGGTTCTGTCTTACAACTAATATGTATTTGTTTGTTTCAGTCAATCAAGAATGGATACAGAGATAAGTATCCTGCATTATAGATGACTTATATCAGTGGTTTTCAAACCTCTCCTTAAAGTACCCCCAGCACTGCACATTTTGTATATCTACCTATATCTGACACACACATTTAAGGTCTTGCAGTCTAATGAGTTGAATTGGGTGTGATAGATGAGGGAGACATACAAAATGTGCATAGCTGGGGGTACTCCAGAACAGGTTTGAGAACCACTGTCTTATATTATAAATGTATTGCTATATGTGTTGATAGCTGTAATACTATCATGTTCTGTTTGCTATACTACTGAATGAATTTTAAAACTTTCTACAGAATTAAAAAAAAAACTTCACATTAATATGCCTTAACATATTTAGATGAAATGATAAAGTTGCTATTTGACAATGGCTTCAAACAAAGAGAAATGTGCTCTTTTCTTGGTGCTTCTGGATACAAAATTAGGTAATCATTAAGCTTTACTGATGTAAAATATACAATATATCAAAATATGCGAAATGTTTACAGTATCTTATGCTTTAATCTTGCAGTGAAAGGCACCTAAGAAGATTACTAAAATCACTTGGTTTGAGACGGAGGAGTTTTGACAGGCCCCATAATGAAATTCATATGAACATAATGCTATTGATTGATTTAAACTACAGCCTAAGCCGATATTTTTGCAAATTGAAGGTGTTGATAGGATTAGACAGCATGGGCTTTGACAGACCCAGCTAAGATCACTAAAATAAGGGGTGGAGTCTAACCGACAGGCTGGTAAAGGTAGAGATAGCACATTGTAGAGATTTATACCACTGTGTTTACCTTTATTATTAAAAAAAAAAAAAAGAGTTTGGATGTTCCGCTACTGGTAAATTATTTGTGTAAAAGATGCTGAAGAAAGTCATATAGGTATCAAAAACAGAGTAAATAGTAAAGCATTAACTAGTTTTCTGACTGATGTTTTGATTAAATAAAATGTTTATTGTAATGCATATTTTATAATTTGTTGTAGGAAATGACAAATTGAAATTCTTTGGAATCTGGGTACATCTTGGTATTGATGGGTATGCAACCTGTTCATTTAATGAAGTTCATTGTCTTGTAATTTTAGTCTCTGAGATGTAATCTAACTTTTTTTTTTTAACCTACCTGAAATCAATTTAACAGATTTTCTCGGAAAATTATTTGGCTTAAGGCTGGCACCTCCAACCGACAGCAAACCTTTGTTGCAAGGTACTTCTTTGATGCCATTCAGGAACACAGTGGTACGTATATTTGATGTTGTACAATACATGGTAGGAGAGACCTTCTCATATCTCCACACAAGTATTATTATTAAAAACATTGATTGTTTTTATTATAGGTTGCCCACGTTTCATAAAAGCAGACAGAGGAAAGGAAAATCTTCTCGTCGGACAGATGCAAGTGGCATTTCACTTTCGGGAGTCTGGTGATCAAGGACGAGACTCCTTCAGAGTGGGCACATCAGTACATAATCAGGCATGTGGGCATAAATGCTATTATGTATTATAATGCATGCAAAATATATTTTTTATAACAAGAAACATTTTGTTTTATTAGCGAGCTGAATGCTTCAACAGTATGCTGAAAAAAACATGGATCAAAAAATGGCAGGTGACATTTGAGGTGAACTTAAACTGTTTTTGTCTGTTGATTGGAATGTATGGTACATGCTTATTGAAGCTAAATTAAAGACATTTTTGTAATTTATTTACTTTTCTATAAAATGTGTTTTTAGGCCATGATGGAATCTGGCATGCTCGATTTGGACAATCCTGTACAGATGCAAGTTAAAACCCGCCCTCATGTATCTGCTTACATTTAATAAAAAAATAATAATCAATACATGCTAACCTACAGAAATTGCCTGCAATATACACACCTTCCCCTTCTTGAGAGAGAGCTGAACATAGAGCAAAGACTGTGGAACACTCACGACATTCGCAAGCAAAGGAATGTTCCAGGTCCATTTGGGAAACCAGACCTTCTCTTTACTGCCCCACCTGAAGGTATCTGTTTCGTCCTAACTAAAATGGTTCAGAAAAGCAGTAGCCAATGTTAAAATTATCTTTCTGCAGGCTTTGCTGATGTGCTCTGCAATGTAGACGACGACCTCCTGAAGTATGCAGAACAGCTTGTTTGTGGAGTAAATGAGCCTTTGTTGGTGGTGAACAAAGCATTCAGAACAATATCAGAGACTATTCTTCAAAATACAAACTTCCTATCATCACCAGAAGGGTCTTTGGTGAATTTCTCCACTAACATGAGGTAAGCTGCCACAGTCCTTCAAACAAGAGGCATCTCCATTCCGTCCACATTTGCAGAGGCTAATGAAATATACCAGCTACTGGCCAATGAGCCAGGGTCTTTGTAACTGCTTATCTAACAAACAAAATCCAAATAAAGAGTCCAAATGATTAATAAATGAAATTGCAGAACATGTTTATTGAGGTCAACATGAATTGAAACGAATACTACAACAAACAGCAGTGTTAGGCAGAGAGAAGAACAGTGATCATAATGCTAACGTTTTACCAACATTGGTATTTTTAGTACAAACTGAAACAGGCAAGAAATGTTACACTGTCCATGTTAGTGAGGTAAAGTCTAACAGATGTTCGGTATTCAAATTCCTTACATTTACCATTCGTAACCATAACAGCCCTTTAAGTCTGGACCCTCCACTGCTTTGAGGGACAGCACCACAGAGGAAGCTTCGGGTCTTGTTGGTGCATCATAATGCAACATTGTATTAACAAATGTGTACTTGTCGCTGAGATGTTGTAAAGCATGTGGTGGCACCTTTTTGGCCATTAGACTGGACAACTCTCTTTGGTTTTTTGCTGTCCATGGTACCGATTTCGTGAAAATCTCAAGGTACATTGCTCCAAGAGACCAGATGTCAGAACTCCTGGAAGCCTGTTCAAATTCAATTAGACACTCTGGGGCCATATACAGAAAAGTTCCCCCCATTGGCCCTATGCCCCCTCCAATGAGTCTACTGCCTTGTCGTAGAACGACGGTGTCCCTTATATTTGCAAGGCCCCAATCTGTCAGTACAGCCTTTTTGGAGAACTGGTCGATCTGTTTAGAGTAACAAAATAGAATGTAAAATGTTAAATTTATGCAGTGGTGGCCAAAATGATTAGAACAGTAGTATTTTCACCAGCTAAAAAATGGTTTAAAATCAATTATTTCTATCTTTTGCTGCAGTGTCAGTAGAAAATATAAAGGTTTACATTTCCAAACATTCATTTTGCCAATTGACCATATGCACGGATTACTTCCTTGTTTAGACAAGCCAGCTAAGTAATTTCCGGTCAACTGTACTGTGCCATAATAGGAGCGTACTTTGTTTGTTTTCTCTACATAATCCATTCACAATCAAAGAAAAGTGTTGTTTGTCTATGAGGACCAAACGTCCATGTATACCGTTTCAAGAATGACATACGCAAAAAATATGTGAGTAAATCGGCTTTTTTTTAATGATTGACAGTAATAACCGGACGAAACATCTGACAAGCTGATGTCAAAACAGAGCTTAAATGATTCATACTAAATTCAGAGTAACAAAACTACAGCAGTAACAAGTTTGTGTTGGTTACATATAGGCTATTTAATAGCTTTTACAGTTCAAGATAAAACTTCAAAGATGTAGTTACTAAATTAAATAAAATATTTCATATTAATATGAATATTCATATTGATTCATATTGAGTGCATTATTTAAGTATTATACCATTAATATTTAACTAATTTGTAGTGAACTAATATATATATATATATATATATATATATATATATATATATATATATATATATATATAGTATTTAAATAAATCGCCCTTCTGCCATCTTTTGGTTATATGGGTAATTCCATATCATTTTTAGCTTAAAAAAGACATTGTTTTCCGTGAAAAGGCAATTTTTTCCCATGTCGTCTTTATGACTGAAAATGAAAATGAGTTTTTGAAGTGAATTTTATTGCACAGCTGTAGTTGGAAAATAATAAAGCCTTTAAATATTGCAAGATTTTAAAAATGTGTTCATGACTGAAGGGAAGTTACTGATTATCAAGAATACAATTAAGATGTCCTTGAAGAGAAGTATCGCTAGCTAGCTAATGTTAGCCTAAACACATTATGATAGTGTTTAGCTGTCAGCATTTAAATGTACAACTGTGCAGGTACTCTCCTGGGATTACCAGGCTCCGCATTTAAATTATATGTTAAATAATATAAAACTGAATGTTCGAGGCAGTAGAGGAGTCTCAAGAGTGACCACCTATATATAGCACATATAAAATAAGCTTCAACTGAAGTTAACGAGCTGGCTTATCTTAATGCGGAAGTTCTAAAGAACGCTCCGTGCATATGGTCAATTGTAATAATCCAGTGAGATTCAAGGAGTCTGACAACAGCCAGTGTCCACACAGAGATCTGATCTCATCATAATCCAGTCTGTCTGGAATGACATGAAGAAACAGAACAAATGCAGACAGACTAAATCCAGAGGAACTGTGGCAACGTCTCCAAGATTCTCCAAGAGACCTACCTGCAACGCTACAGTACTGTTCAAAGTTTTAGGCAGTTGTTTTAAAAATGCTGTAAAATGAGGATAATGTCATGAATAGATTTTCTTTATCAATAAACTTGAACTTAGTTTTTCAGGTAGCTTTGCAGGTAGGTTTCTTGAAGGTTTTCGGAGATGTTGCCACAGTTGTTCAGGATTTAGTCTTGTCTCAATTTGTTCTGTTTCTTCACGTCATTCCAGACAGACTGGATGATGGTGAGATCAGATCTTTGTGTGGAGCACTGGCTGTTGTCAGACTCCTTGTGCAAACAAACATCTCACTGGATTATTACAATTAATGGCAAATTGAATGTTTGAAAAAGGAAACTGATATTTCCTACTTACACACTACAGCAAAAATATTTAACTTGTAAAAATACTAGGTGTTCTAATAATTTTGGCCACCACAGCATTTTTTCTATATGTACTTACTGGTAAACTATAAAAGTCTTACCAAAACATTGGCTGGCTTTAAATCCTGATGAATTACATTTTTTGAGTGAATGTACTCAATGGCCATTGAGATGTCCAGTGCAACAAAATAACTGTCATCTCCTTCAAGCTAACAAAACATACAATGCAAATTTGAATCATATATTTGAGTCATATTTCACTCAAGAGAGAAATGCACACACAAAACTGCATAACCTTCACCACATACATTCAGAGACAGTTATGTTGTTAAGTTATGTTGTCTGCTTTGCATTTCTTTGGATCTCCCTCTTAATGTATTTTTATATTAAATTTTGATTTGGCATTTAATTATTACAGGCACCCTATTAAATATTAGGACAATTTTTCACAAACGTTCAATGAAAAATGTGACTTTTTTTTTTTACCTTAACACAAGAATTGTCATTGTGTAGTGCATCATCCAGGGTTGTGCCATGTATATACTCATTGGCCAGCAGGAAGGCGTTGTCAGTGCGGGCTGCAGCCATGAGTCGAACGATATTGGGATGGCTCAGTCGCCTATAAATTACAATGAAATGTGACAGACATTTAGCAAACTGTCAAAATCCTATGCACAGCAAAACTGTTAAACAATGACAACAATAAAAAAAACTAGCACACAGTAGAAATGCACTGTAGAAATGTTGTTATTGCCAACTGTTCCATTCTTCCCAACTGTTAATATTAATACAAGATTAAATAAAAAATTATGTTTAATTATAAGACATAATTAGTTATGAAAATTTATCTTACAGTGAAACAAGAATTTCATGCTGGATGTCTTGGTCTGGTAGTCCTGCGGTGCCATATAGAATCTTTTTTATGGCAGCAGGTGTGCCCTGAAAGTAACCTCTGTATACTTTTCCAAATGCACCTTCACCCAATAGGTTCTCTTCTGTGTAATGGATCAGGGACTCATCCACATAGGGTAGGCGTGGAACATATACTATATGTAATAAAATTGAAAGGGAAAAAATGCTATCATTTCATGCATTTAAAATATTACTTACTTTAATCCTAATTTACAAAAAATACTGCAAACTTGTTGTCTTGGCAATATTACTTACATGATGGTAATATGGTGACAACATTGGACGACACATAAAAGACTTGATTTTGTGGACGTCCACCTTTGTCTTCAGATCCTATGCCTTCTTGGATGGGTTTCTCTGCAACAAGTTCTGGAGGTGTGTACCCACTTTGATTTTTTTTCAGAGCAAAGTCCATCAAATTCCCTTGTTCTGCCATGATTTACTCACCCTCATGCTGTGGCATATGGTATTATTTTGTCCACTTAAAACACAAAAGGGAAAAAGTAACACATTTTTTTAAAATTATCTATACATAGACAGATAACAGACATAAAGCCCCAGAAAGACAAAAACTAGCCATACACACAATTTATGTATATGTACTCTGGGTTCAGTTACACCAACTGTGTATTTAAAACTATTTGTGGTGTAAACAGGCACTAGTTTTTTTGGCACTACTAAATTTTATGCACTGACAAACATTGATGTTTTTCACCATTAAACAACTTGCTGGTAAAAAAGTAAGCCCACATATAAACTATAAAATTATGACCAGGAGTAACAGTTACAATACAACAGCTGACTAATTAAGTTATTTAAATCATGAGACATATTTTTCCCACAGACCGCAATCCTCTCCAAATTATGATTTTGCTTTTTACAGTATTTAAAATTATGTAAACTGGCTTGATAGTGGCAAATCTAATACTGTATATGTACAATATATGCATATAATTGAAATGCATGGCATTTTTACACTACTGTACTGTTTACAAATTTGGAGGTTTACAAACTCTAAGAAAAAAACACTGTAGCTACATTAAATACATAACTAAGGAAAGACAATGTAATGAAATATAAGAATCTTTGATGAATGCACTAATTTGCAATATTCTTAAAATCTTGACATTTATTAAAGCTTTATTCATAGTCAAAACACTTTTTTTGTGTTGTAATGAAATGAGGACAACAATTTTTCTTGATCTATATTCTATGCCACATTAAAACCTATCACTTGGCTTTTGGAAGTGTTTTTATTATTATTATTTTTTTTATTTTTTCTTATTGGAGATAACAGCCATGGTTACTGTTAGCTGTAATTCAAATCATATTTTAATTTGGGGTGAATTACTCCAAGGATTTATCAGCACTAGTGGATCTTACTGCAACCGGTTCTGAATTTGAATAAGCACCTAATGCCTGTCTGAATAAATGGATGAATTAATGTATTTAGGTGTGTATGTAGGTAGGTATGCATGTATGTAACGTGATCTTTCTGAACCTGGAACTGGATCAGTGCTTTCTGATCTCCCATCATGCAGACCTGAACCTAAGCCCCTCACTACACTTTGGTCTGTAGATCTTCCTAAAAATCTGGATCTCTTTGGTTGGAAATCCTATAAACAACCATCAAGATCATCTGTCTTATTAAACATCCAAATATTCAACAGTAATAATTTAGTTTATTTACAAATTAGTAAACTGAAGTTACCATAGATGAGTCAACTTCACTTTCACAAGTTCCTTGGAAAAGAAGGGAATGAAACATATATAAATGGAACACATACTAAACAATTAATTAATGAGCAACTGTTATGTATCACAAAACATACACTGCATTTAAAATGTGTCATGAAAATGTATGGTACATACCTGATATTGAACTGTTTTCACCAAGGCAAATGACCTCTGTAGATACAACATGCAGTTGGTACTGTATTAAGACAAGAACAAGTTAATAACATGCACATTAAATGTAATTTTAAACATTACAATACCCATTTCTCTACGTCCAATGTAAAACATTCGCTTCCAGATGGTTGGGATCTCTGCTACAGATCCAAACTCCTGATCAAAGTGTTCCTTCGTCCACCTTGTCCCATCTGCTTGGCAGAGAGTAAACACACTCCCCTCTCTCTCTTTGTCTGACCAAAATGTCTCCTAGCCAAGTTTTAGGAGCTCATCATAGCCCTCAGTGCCTGTGACAATTATTTGTGGTGGAGCCTCTTCAAGGATGATTTTTTGATATCTGCCTGGTTTTTTTGCAGTTCTTGGTTTCCACTCCATGGGAGCCATTTTTATCTTGTATCAAAAGAAATAATAGGTTACTTTTAATTTACCTTCAAATACCTTTAATTTTCCCACAATCATGTTAAATACATATCACAATGGCACAACAAAATAAAGTTGAAAAGTTTGAAAACCCTTGATAAAACTTAGTTTAATTTTAGTTTATTAGTTATGAAAGCTATAATGCAATTTTGGATAGGCAGACAGACAGTTAGATTAGATAGATCTGACCCAAGTTTGGTGTTTCTAGCTTAAAAGTCCTAGGACTAGTTAGAGTCAGATATTTTAGTCTCAGCTAAATAATAATAATTCTAATTAGCAATTCAGCTATTTGGCTTGAGAAAGCTAACCAATAACAATAACAAGCCTAGATTGCAGTAGAACCTTTAGAACCTTTAGAACCTAACCTTTAAAAGGGGTTTTCCCTTTTGACGGAGGGGAAACTGGCATTTCTTCACTTGTGGTTTTATTAATTGTTTGGCCTTGGTAAAAATGTGTGCTGCATCTGTAAAACAGACATTAGATTTCCATTAAACAACCACTTTGAAATGAAAGAACTGGCAATAAAGCAAACAAAACAACTCTTCTATAATGACAGCTGAACTGACTTTTTTTCTACATGAGCAAATCAAGGTATGGGAAAATGTGTTTATCTTCTTGGTCTTTTATTCAAAATAATCACCAAAGATATATCTATTAATCAATTATTTGTTACTCAATTATATGCTTGTCTTTAATACTTTAATCTGAAGAATGGAGGAACAGACTATTCCTCCATTCTTCAGATTCAGAGGTCTATGCTAATGAGCTCTCCTCATCAGGTCAGTCCACAGGTTTTAGATATTTTTAAATCAGAATGATGAAAAGGCATGTCATGACCTCTTTAAAAGTTAAAGACTAGGTCCACTTTGCTCATATTTAAGGGTGACAACATTTCTGTCGGACACTAAATTTTTGTCATCTTACCTATGAATGCCTTCTGGTTTTTTGTTTAGATTGAGTCTAGAATGTTAAAGAGAAAAAGAAAATATATAGAAGAAAATTAATTAAAAGAATATAGGTCTTGCCAATCTTTAAAGATAAAAAACAAAATACCTGATGTTCCTTCTGCACCACGTTCAAGCAATAAATCCTTTACTTTGGAATCAAAGCCCTTGAGTAATCTCATCTGCACATCAGGAAAAGCAGAAGTTTCCAATCCATGTACATATAGATACACTTTATGTAATATAATTGCATTATTACAGCAGAAAGCCCCATTACATACCATTATCCAGTTGTTGTCTGAGATTTTCATACACCTTCAACTTCTCCACTTTTTTGTTCTGAAAGACATAATACAATTTGACAATATGACATTAGCATATTACCACTGGTGGAAATTTTTGAGATTCACTTAGCAGCCCTGTTGAAAAAACAGCATATATGCTGGTTATGTAGGTTTGGAACCTTGTTTAGGGATCCAGAACCTACCTAAAAATGCTAGTTTAAGCTGGTCCTTTGCTGGTTTACGCTGGTCCCTGACCAGCACATGACCAGCTAAGGACCAACATAAACCAGCATTTAAACTACCTAACCAGCATATGCTGTTTTTTTCACCAGGGAGTCTGTAGTTTGTGGATTTACAATTGAGCATCCGTAGTCCAGTGGGCCCTATTTAAAGAAACTGCAGGCCACCAGTTGGTCCTGTTTTAGATGTATTTACACATAAAAAAATTGTATTATCTACAGTGCCTTGCAAAATTATTCACACCCCTTCATTTTTTTCACATTTTGTTATGTTGCTGCCTTATGTTAAACCAGCGGTTCTCAAACTGGGGGCCGCGGCCCCCTGGGGGGCCACTAGATGGCGCTAGGGGGGCCGCAAAGAAATTCTAGAATATGAAATTTTTTTTTTTCATTATTTTACCTGTACGCAAGTTAGGATTGTCCTATGTGAACTATGATGTATTTAAAAAAAATATATATATTTTAAAAATAATATCAATTATACACAGCACATTACGCTGAAACGTCACCAAACCGTTGAGGTACTAGTGAACACAACGACATGAACACGCCGATAAATGCCAAGACTATTTAAAATGGACAAGTTTTTAGATAGAGGATGCAGTGTCTCAGCTGAAAAGGTCACAACAGAAGAGCCCAGCGTGAAAAAAACGAAACTGCGTAAATTTGACGACTCGTACATAAAATATGGCTTTATGGAACATAGTGACGGCAGACCACAGTGCACACTGTGCTTGAAGATTTTATCCGTTGAAGCACTGAAACCATATAAACTCAACCGACATCTCACAACAATTCATCCGGAGCATGCAAATAAAAGTAAGGATTTTTTTCAGAGAAAGAAAGAAGAATACGTCAAGCAAAAGGTACGACTGACTAACATCACGACAATACCTGAGAAAGCACAGCAAGCATCGTATCTTGCAGCCCTGCGAATAGCCAAATGTAAAAAGCCTCACACAATCGGAGAGGAATTAATAGGCTACTTCCAGCAGCAGTGGATATGTGCCGAGTGATGGTCGGGGAGGAGGCCGCGAATAAGATTAAATCCATACCGCTGTCCAACGATACAGTAAGCAGGCGGATCAAAGACATCTCTTCTGATGTAAAATCTCAACTGACCGAAAGATTACGATCGTGTGAGCAGTTCGCGCTTCAGCTTGATGAAAGCACTGACGTTAGTAGTGCTGCGCAGGTATTAGTGTACGTTCGATATGTATGGGACAGTAAAATTATGGAAGATTTTTTATTTTCAAAAGAACTCGAGGGGAGAGCCACAGGTGAGGAAATTTTCAAAATGTTGGACACTTTTATGGTAGAAGAAAATCTGAGCTGGGAAAAATGCGTGTCTGTTTGCACTGATGGTGCGGCAGCAATGACTGGGCACAAGAGTGGAGTTGTCACCCGAATTCAAGCCATAAATCCAAAGATCGCAGCCACTCACTGTATGCTTCATCGTCAAGCACTTGCATCGAAGTTAATGGCACCCGAGCTGCATGATGTGTTGGAAGTAGTAGTAGCGGCTGTCGTGAAGTCAAGACCGCTGAAGTCACGTCTCTTCGCAAAACTATGTACAGAGATGGGAGCAGCTCATGATCGGCTACTGTTCCATTCAGAGGTGCGGTGGCTCTCACGTGGAAGGGTTTTAGAGCGAGTGTTTGAACTCAGACGTGAGCTTCAGGATTTTTTGAAAGAACATAAACCCGATCTAGAACTGTTTTTTTCTGACCAACAGTGGATGGCAAAACTAGCATACCTTGCAGACATTTTCAGTAGTCTCAATGGACTGAATCTGTCCATTCAGGGATGTTATTCCACAATACTGGAGGCAAGTGACAAAATAAATGCATTCAGGAGAAAAATTGACCTGTGGGTGCGGAAACTACAAAGAGGCATCACCGACATGTTTCCAAATCTATCTGAATTTTTGGATACAAACTGCATGGCAGTGGACTTCATGCTCAACACCATTACCAGTCACCTCACCTCACTGAATGAACATTTCAGTCGCTACTTCACAGACATTGACATGGAGAAATATGACTGGGTTCGAGATCCCTTTTCTTGTGATGTGATGGCCAGTGGCCTCAGTGGAAAGGCTGAAGATGAACTTTTGGAACTGTCCAGTGATCGTACTCTCAGGATGAGATTTAATCAGCAGGGCCCAGCAGAATTTTGGCCCACAGTTGAAAAGGAGTACAAGGAGGTTGCTCTTCAGGCCATGAGAATATTGCTGCCTTTCCCAACAACATACCTTTGTGAGACATCTTTCTCAGCCATGATGGCAATAAAGACAAAATACAGGGCACGGCTTAATGTGGAAGATGACTTGAGAGTTTGCCTGTCCCCAATAACACCCAGAATTGATAAGCTCTGCAAAGAAAGACAGTCTCACCCTTCCCACTGAGTTACTAGCTGTTACTAAATTGATGAGTCTGCATTGCATGATTTCTTTTATATTGTAAAACTTGTATAATTTAGTATGTCTTCTATATTGAAAAACTATTTCTTTAAGTAGAGCAGAATTTTTTTATGTTTCTGAAATATTAGAAATATTAATATTATCTGAAAATATTGCTGAAAAAACAGATTGCTGTTCAAATTGCAAACCAAACTTGAGCCACTGTCATTTACTAAAATGTAAGAAGTTTAATGCACTTTTTTACAATCATATGTCAATTAATTTTTCAGTATCTTCTACTATGGACATCATAAATTACTGTTCAGTATTCAAAACTTTTGTTGCACTTTTCAGACAACATTATTGTTAACTGTCAAAACTATTTTTTATAACAATTTGTTATATTTTATGAAATGTAGAATTTAACAATTTTTGTATATTCAACATCAGAGACATAAGGCTACAAACAGAATTGTTGTTCCAGCATTGTACAAATTCATTTGTTTTTGGTACAATCTAAAATTTGTAAGTAAAATTGTCAGTTTGAGGATGTTTTCGTCATGAGTTTTCTTTTGGGGGGCCACAAAAGGTTTCACCCTACTCAAGGGGGCCTTCTCCTGAAAAAGTTTGAGAACCACTGTGTTAAACTACTTAAAATTACATTTTTTCCACATCAATCTACACTCCCTACTCCATAATGGCAAAGCAAAAAATAGGTTTTCAACATTTGTGCAAATTTATTAAAAATAAAAAACTGAAAAGATCCCGTTGCATAAGTATTCATACCCTTTTCTGGGACACTCAAAATTTAGCTCAGGAGCATTCATATTGCTTCTAGATGTTACTACACTTGGAGTGGAGTTAAACTGTGGCAAATTCATTTGAATGAGTATGATTTAGAAAGGCACACACCTCTCAGAAAAGGTCTAACAGCTGAAAATGCATATCAGAGCAAAAACCAGGTCCTGAGGTCAAGATAACAGCCTGTAGAGCTCAATGACAGACTTGCGTTAAGGCAATGATCTAGAAAAAAAAATCAGCTGCATTGAAGGTTCACAGAAGCATGTAGCCTCCATTATCCATAATGGAAGACGATTGGAACAAAGGACTGTAAATTGATGTGGGGAAAAACTAATTTAAAGCAGTTTAACATAATGCTGCAACAAAACTAAATGTGAAAAAAATGAAGGGGTATGAATACTTTTTCAAGGCACTGTACATAATGATATGAAATAATGACTTATTTCAGCCCCATATTACTCGCTTTGCTTGGCCTAACGTTTTAGGTAGCTGATTATCTGGTTAATTTAATTATTTAAAAAATGTGTCTTTATATAATACAATTAGGCTACATTTTCATCAAGCAGTCTAATAGCTCGAAATAATTCGCTTTAACTTTAACTTGTTACTACAGTTTGCCAACGTAACAAGCTAACGTTAGCTAATTGCAATATTACAAACTTTTAAACGTGCACACAATACTCATGAAATGCATGTTCTCCTGTGTGTACAACTGAATTAGTTTAGCATTTAATTAAAATCGTTAAAATTAAATATATCAGGAGCGACTTACCTCCATCTGCCATCATCTACCGTTCCACACCAGTTTGCTTGTTATGAACCGCGTGACGTCATATGGGGCGGGGCAGCGCGACACGTCACACTCCACCTGAGTCCGTTTCGTCTGATGTCTTTTTGTCTGATAACTTTTCGGCTGATGTCTTTTTGTCTGATAACTTTTATTCTGAGTCCGTTTCGGCTGATGCTTTTTTGTCTGATAACTTTTAATCTGAGTCCGTTTCGTCTGATGTCTTTTTGTCTGATAACTTTTAATCTGAGTCCGTTTCGTCTGATGTCTTTTTGTCTGATAACTTTTCGGCTGATGTCTTTTTGTCTGATAACTTTTAATCTGAGTCCGTTTTGTCCGATGTCTAATTGTACCAGACCTGACACCTGACGTTTTCCTGAGACCTGAAGCCTTTCAGTCTGAGGCACGATGCCGTTTTGTCCTGTGACTGAAGCCTTTTAGTCTGAGGCATGACGCCTTGTCATTGTATGACTGAGGTCTGACGATGTCCTAAAATGTACACCGTACGTACTGCTTTAATCCAGACTTTCTTATCAGATGTCAGATATAGTTTGCCACTTTCGTTTAATAGGTGGGGGAAATGTTTCTAACCATCTCCAATGAGTTTAACAATATCTGACTATTTATCATCAAATGCACTCACGCGGTTTCAGTAAACGTGATTAATTGTGAAAAGGGGGCTGGTTTAAGGCTTAGGGTGACTAATGGATCTTAAGCAGATGGATTGGTATAAATGCTCATGGTACGCCTCTATGATTCACTTTTGACACAGCTCCTGGAAATCGAACTGTAAACGGCATTTGAATATTATTTATTTATTTAAAAGGCAAAAGATATTTTTAAAAGCAACAGAAATGTCAGTAGTGAGCGCACTGCCTTTCTTGAAGCCTATCTACATGAGAGCTCCGATTTCCCCTGGCCGCCAGCGCAGGCACACGCTCCCCGCCAGCGAGTTCCGCTCGCTCAACACTGAGGACGCCATCAGTGTGTTCGAAATAGAGAGAGAGGGTAAGACAAAACTAACACTCCTATTATAAAAATCAAAGTGTGTTATTCATTAATTTGGCGGACAGTGCTTTTCGTTACTTTACGCATTTGTTATTTTTTGCCATTCCGTTAAGATTATATTGTCTATAACCATAATTACTTTTGTATTGAGTTAAATATGAAATTTTATAAAATGCGTTTTGATGTAGACTAATTAAATACTATATCCTACATTTGGTTACTACATGATTGAGGTGTATATATATATATATATATATATATATATATATAAATTAAGTTATTTTCTCGTTTTATCCCTCAGCTTTTATATCGGTGTCTGGGGAATGTCCTCTTCATCTGGATGAGGTCCGGCACTTCCTCACCCTCTGTCCTGAGCTTTCTTTGGGCTGGTTTGAACAGGGGAGGCTTGTTGCTTTTATCATTGGATCACTCTGGGACCAGGACCACCTTACCAATGTAATCTAACCTTCAAATCATGTATTCATTATGGTTTGAATGAATACATTCATTCAATTTTTAAAAAGTGTATTATTATCATTTAATCTTAACATGTAGTTATGTTTCTTGTAATTGGTGCACATGATTTATTTTAGTTGTCTCTCTTAATAGGATGCATTGACCCTTCATAAGCCTCATGGGACTTCTGTCCACATCCATGTGCTGGCAGTCCACCGGACCTTCCGCCAGCAGGGAAAAGGATCAATCCTGCTGTGGCGTTACCTGCAGTATCTGCGCTGTCTACCATATGTCCGCCGTGCCGTGCTCATGTGTGAGGACTTCCTGGTGCCCTTCTACCAGAAGTCTGGCTTTAAAGGGCAGGGTCCTTCTGAAATCACTGTAGGGCCACTTACTTTCATCGAGATGCATTATCCTATACGGGGACATGCATTCATGCGGCGTAACAGTGGATGTTAAGGGATCACTAGTCATGTAGATTTTTGGTTCTCCAAAAGGCTAAAGTAGTGAAGCAGTGGGTGTGTTGAAGCAGCTTTTGGTTTGGTCTAGTGCTATTTGTGTCAACTCGGTGAGTATAGCAAAAATGGTTAGAAATATTTTTAAAAACCTAACAGTGATGGCTGAAATGTATTATTATTATTATTATTTGAATTCATCAAGTCAAACTTGGATATTTTTTTTTCTCTCAAAGTCAGGTTATCTAATAGACTAGGTTTATATTATTGTTTATTTTGTATGGTATTTGTTATTATGCATTTCCCTAGATTTTATTTTCTTAATTACTCATGCACATTTTTAAATTTATGACAGATTTGTCTGTTGTGTTGTGAGATCGGAGGTCAAGGCTACTTTTTGTGTTCAGTGTCTTGTGGCTGCTTTAGATGTGTGTCTGTTCAATGGAAGCATTAAAATAGCATCAACTGAACACTTTTCCACTGTGATCTCTTATGAAAAAAGCCACAAGAGAGCATACGTGTTGGCTGGTATTTCTGTGAGTGCCAATGTGACAAACGTTTAATATACAATCTCATAAACGTGAAAAACTATTGGTTAGGCACCAGAACTATTTGATTTATTGATTAGAATTACTTGTTTACTCGCTTCAAATCAAAGGATTGAAGAGTTAATGTTCCATGTACAGAGGTGTTGCAAAACAGAAATCATCACCTAAATGTGTGTCGGACAATTTGAGATGTTTAAGACTGGTTTCCATTGCCTTTCCCTGTAGAAATCCACCACATATGCCTCCACAGTCTTGAATCAAGACATATATGATTTTGTATACATTTTGTAAGTAAAAATAAATAAAAGAATATATTTTTCAGAACGTTTGCTCTTTTCCCTTTTTAGATTAGTCCAAGTCATTGTGTAAATTTCTGTAGTGTTCACAGGATGACGATTCTGGTTTTAACATTGCTTTTATTTATTAAATAAGGCACAGAGAATTAGTCACATTTAAGCACTTTTTTTCTCACAAATTGTGAAAGACAGAAAGATAAACATATTTGTTTCACAGGAAATAACATTCTCAAATTTATTTGTATTATTTGAAGCATTAGTTATTTGGTCCACCTCTAATCATGTGTACAAATACCTTCAACATAAAAAATATTCCAGACTGTAAGATTGTCACTTCTGTTTTCTTTTAAGGCACAAGTGCAGCCCTCAGTAAACAATGATGCACTGAATATCAAAAAGAACAACAGTTGAATTTAACTTTGAAATTACAATAAATGGAGACAAAAGACCAAAACAATACATTCTGTTCCAAGGGAATGCACACATGATTTAATGCATGCAGTGCATCAATTAACACGAATAGCTGGTTGTCAACAACAGCTCCCCTTGTTCAATTCAACCGTATGCTTGCAATCCAGGAACACAAGTACAGGAGTTCTCAACATTCAAACTCCTAGTCTGTTCATAAATGTGGAACTAGACGTTACTAGCCTAGACAGAGGTTTTCAGTTGTCTATAGAGGCACAAAAACCAAATGAAGAATAAAGTATTTTTTTGAATGTCACTAAGGTTTCAACATAAAACCTTATTATTCATAGCCAGTTCAGTGAAATGACTCTGGCTTTTATTTAATTGCTCTGCAGTTCTTTCTGCAAACACAAACAGCCAAAGTAACAGGAAATTAACCTTTATGTGAATGGTATTTTATATTACAGTTATTGTTAGTGAAGTTAACAGCTGCATTTTTTTAAAGTTTAAGGACATTTAAAAAAGGGAGTATAAAGCTTTGGATGGACATTTAGTGTCAGATATTTTAAGATAAATGGATAGCAAGAGTACAATACAGGCTTCAGTAACAACACATCATAGTTTACCTGCACACTATCAGAGATGTTCAGAACTGCTTTGGGAAAACATGGACCACTGTGCATTCTAGGGGTTACAAAGGTGCTGAGCTCCAAATTTAATATGGCATTATTTGCTGTCTTCAATATTTTTTTATTGGGATTCAGCTTCCTTTCCCTTGCAGTCCTTGGAGAAAGTTTTAGTCTACACAAGAACAAAGCTAGTGTACCACATGATCAATGTCATAGCGTTCACAAAACTTGCTGGTAAAGGGCAAGCAGGTGAGATGCTCTAGCCAATGCCAGTTTATGGGGTAAATGTAGAACCAGACAATAAGTGAGGACACCAACCCCAAATATATAAGCAACGACAATAAAATAAGAGCTCGTTTGCGGTACTTGTCTAAGGTGCCAAATGCGACATATGGAAGGAAAGTAAAGGACAGCAGAAGTCCACCGAGGAAGCCAAAGATGTGAGCAATGTTGTCAATCCAGGGCAGAAGGCCACATAAGAAAAGGAAGAGAACAATGCCAAATAGCTTCAGGAAAGCCTTCCATGGCTTTTCCAACATCTGCCAGGCCTGGAACAGCTCCACAAAAAGACAGGCTAACAAACCGAACTGAGATCCTGCTGGACCAACCTAGTAGAAGAGAAAGATTAAGTCATGTCAGTATCATGAAGGGTGAAAGTGCATTCCTTTAAGGCACTTGAATGCTAGTGATGTTGTAATCTTTCAATAAAATTTCAATGGGACATCATTTCAATGAACTCATTCATTCATTCATTCATTCATTCAAGTTATTTATTCAGTCATGATGTTATTACAAACACAATAATAATCACATCAACAACAAAATAATAACATTCAATACTGAATAGGAGCATGAGGAAGACATAGACTTATAATTTCATGCCCCTTTTTTCAATAATCTGAGCTGGCACAGAACAGATGGCTCGCCGTTTTTTTGTTTTGTTTTGTTTTGTTTTGTTTTGTTTTGTTTTTGTTTTTCCGTTTTTCCCTATGTCGAGGTACAATATTACCTCACATCTAAATAATTGACAGTTTCAAATTTTTCAAACATTGGTTCTTATGCTTCACTGTCTTCGTATTTTCTAAGTACATTTTTTTTATACATTTTATTGAATTGAACAATCGTGTTACATGATTTTTGAACAATGTCCAAAGAGTTCCATAAACTGATCCCAATTACAAGAAACCCCTTTTGTTTTTGTGAGGTGCGTGAATATGGTACACAAAAATTGCCTTTTCTTCTGTTGTTACTGTCTGTGATTAGCATGAATTTGTTTTTGATATGTATTGGCACCAAATTATTTTTCACTCTCCACATAATTTGTAGTATTTTGAATTTGACCAACTCTTTAAATTTCAAGGTCTGCAGTTTTATAAACAGTTTGTTTGTGTGGTCTCGTAAACCTTTGTAAGTCACAATTCTTATCGCTTTCTTCAGAAGTAAGAACAGCCTTTCTGTATAACTGGTGCATGCATTACCCCACACTTCGGTACAGTATGTTAAATATGGAGCAATTAAGGTTAAGTATAGAAGCTGTAATGAAGCTTCATCCAATGTGTGTTTAACGTTATAAAGAATACCAATATTTTTACTAACTTATCCTTTGATATGATCGATATGAGGCTTCCAGCTAAGTTTGCGGTCTAGGATAACACCCAAAAATTTGATTTCTGAAACACATTTAATATTTACATCCTCAATAACTCATTTTGTACATTCTTTTTTTCCCTTATTTCCAAAAACCATACAATTTGTCTTATCCCAATTTAAAAACAATTTGTTACAATCAAACCATTTCTTTAATTCTGTCATTTCCCTTTCAATAATGGCCATTAATTCATTTAAATCTGTCCCGGTCTTGAACACAGTTGTGTCATCAGCAAACAACAAAAAATTCATGTCTTTGGAAGCCTCAAATATATCATTAATAAATAATATAAAAAGTTTAGGTTATGGTTTTTAAATTGAACATATTGGCTTCTATTACTTAAGTAGCTTTCAAGCCATTTATATGTCTGACCCCTTAATCCGTAGTGTTGTAATTTTGTCAACAATAGTTTATGGTTGACAGTATCAAACGCTTTCTGTAAGTCCAGGAATATACTTACAAGATACTGTTTTTTGTCCATTGCAGCAAGAATTTCTTCAGTTAAATGAATTAGTGCAACGGCGGTTGATCTATTGGATCGGAATCCGTATTGATAATCAAAAAGTAAATTATTTTTTTTCCAAAAATAGATCTAATTTATAAGTAAACCGTTTTTCTATTATTTTAGAAAACTGTGAAAGCATTGAAACAGGTCGATAATTATTAAACTCATGTTTATCTCCTTTTTTCATCTTCATTTTTTGAGGGAAAACACCTGAACTAAAAGAAAGATTGAAAATATAAGTTAGAGGTTGAAGTATACAATCTACAGTTTTTTTTTACAATACTCATATCTATTCCATCACCATCACAAGAAGTTTTAGTTTTGCACGTTCTCACAATATCTAAGATTTCAGTTTCGGTGCAATCATTGAGAAACATTGACTGTAAGATTCTACTACCTCCTGTCGCACTATTACACCATGCTACATGATTGGATTTTTCAAGTCTTTTTGCAATATTAGGTCCGACATTGACAAAGAAGGAATTAAACTCATTTGCAATATCTGTTCCACTATTAATAACCTTTCCTTTGTGCTCAAAATACTCAGGTAAATTTTGGCTTCATAACCTTATTTAAAATTTTCCAAGTTTCTTTAATATTAGTCTTGTATTCATATCATTTGTTTTTATAATAGTCTTTTTTTCTCTTTTTTGAACTCTTATAATGAACTCTCTAAAGACAAACAATAAATAAATAAATAAATAAATAAATAAATATGTAAAATATATAAAATAAAATATATGTTTAACAAACATTTAAAGGAATAATTTAAAAAAAAAACTAAAAAAAGAATAAAAGAAATGAAATTCCAAAACCTCTATGATTTCAGCTATTTATGTTTAATATAATGTTCAGGCTATTTCACGTCTTCTAAAACCCTACAAAGATTTGTTTGAAGAAAAAAAAAAAATTATTTTCAGTACACACCAAAAAAAATTCTATCAACATCTTCACAATATCCAAGAACTTCTTTGTTTGCATACATTTGAAAGCTCAGTGTACTCAACACCATATAAGGCAAAAGAGGAGGAGAAACTGCACACAGATTTCACTTATACTTGCATGTACAGTTTTGAGAGTGGTTTGAACATGCAGAACTGTGGAAAAGATACTTAAAACATATGTGCCCGGTTTCAAGGATAAGGCTTAAGCCTAGTCCCAAACTAAAATGGATATTTGAGCTGTTTTAACTGAAAGCTTGCACTGACATATTTTAAAATATTTCAGTGCCATTGTTTTGTCTCAAGATGCACACTAAGGCACATTTATAAAAGCAACTTAAATGTCCTAATTTAACTATGGCCTACTCCAGGCTTAATCTAAACCTTGTCTGTGAAACCGGGCCATGGTGAACACAACAAAACACTGATTCTTGAGAGTCGGGACAAAACATGTCCCACATAGAAAAGTCTAATTTATAGCAAAAATTAAGAAATTCATCATGATTGACATACTTACAAAGTTAAATCTATAATTCTATATACCTATCTGATTTTTAGAATAAACTTTTTTATCTTTTTGGGGAAAATTTGTTTAAATGTATGGTCTGTGGTTAGAAGGTCCATGTTATTGCACTCCTCAGCAAGAGGTCACAATATTAACCATCCCAAAAAACTTTAAAAAAGCTCTACAATTGTGAAAACATATATATCAAATAAAAAATAAGGGGTATACATATAAAAAACAATGTATGAAGTGAACATCAAACAATATTTTCCATAAAAATCTGCCTATTAAAGTTGTGTCCTCAGTTTCTGTCAACTCCGTCAGATTTTTTTCATAAAGCTCTTTAAATCAGGAAATAGCATGGTCAGCTATATCCCTGAGGACCCCTTTTCATCTCCCTGCCTGTGGTGAATGCAGCACTACCACACATGCTCTGGTACATTTTACATTTTTATATATTTTAGACAAACAATGTCAATATTCCTATGGTCAAAGCTGCACCATGTCAATACCATCTTTCTGTTAAGATACTTTTTTTTAAACCATAGTGGATTGAATTTAAGCATTTTAGTGAGGTTATTGGGACAGCTAGCAACTGAGGAAAAACTACCTAGCTGCAGTGTACAATACATGTTTTGGCGGGAAAATACATGCCCTTACGTCAACTCCGTCAGACGTCAACTCCGTCAGGTTCTATGTCTGACGGAGTTGACCTGTAAGCTGACGGAGTTGACAAATCCACCAATAACCTCTTAATGTGCGAATATAATATTATTTGTGAATATAGTGAAGGGTTAAACTGTTATTTCAGGGTTTTATTTACACATAAATTCACATACATAGCATGCATTACATTATTTAACCATACGCATCTGACTTGTAGATAATGGGCAGGCAGTGGTCTACTTATTATTGTGTAACGTGTAACTTTGCCAGCACTTTAATATATATATTTATATATGTAGAGACAGAGATAGAGAAATGAGAAGCCAGTGTAGGGCTGGGCGATATGGCCAAAAAAAATTATCACGATCATTTTTTTTATATCAGTCGATATCGATAATTATCACGATAAATGTCTTTCAAGTTTAAAGGCAGATTTTTGCTCCTAAGTGAAAGTTGTAGAAAACAGAGCGTTAATTGTGGTTTTAAACTACTCTTTATTGTCAGAACATATAATGACAAACAGGTGAACACTTCACAAATCTGAGGTAAAACATTCAAACATTTTTCGTCAACACCATCAGTTTTTCGTCAACACCGTCAGATCTTCGTCAACAGCGTTGGATGTATGAATGTTTTTGTTAATTTTTTTGGGGAAAAAAATATTCTTCCTTCAGTTTATGTTGTTTTTGTAATAAAGGACCATCTGATCTACATCCTCGTTTTATTTATTTAAGGAATTTGTTTTTACAATATTGAAATTAAAATCAAAGTCTGAAAATGCAAATATTTAGAAATCTGAGTTTTCAGAATAGTGTGAAATCACAACTTAAGTTTATATATTGTATTTTTTTACATAGAGTAACTAATCACTATTACAATATACTTCAGAACTTTAGATTCTTGTTGGATTTGAATAATTAAAATTGTATACTTTTTAGTGTGTCTGACGGAGTTGACACAAATCCAGTTTTGAAGGGAAACATGTTTATTTGTTAAAAATGTGTTTTTATTTAGAACCTGTTCCTTTACATGGTTAAATAGCTAAGACCTTTCTCTGCAGAAACATATAACTCTAATTGATATAGTGTGTATTTTAAAAAAAAGTTTTTTAAAACGTGTTTTGTCCCGACTCTCACACCGTGTCCTAACTACACGCGACGCGATAAAATTCCAGCGACAGGCAGTGTGTCTGTCCCAGAGCCATAGAGAGAAATAATCTCTCCGTGGCTCTGGTCTGTCCACACTAGACGCGACGCGACTGTGAGACGCCACAACCATGGTTGCCAGGGTAGCGGTTTTCCCGCACAATTGGGCTATTTTAGAAAAGGAGTTGCGGGAAAAAATACGGAGTTGCGGGTTGCGGTTTTTTGGGCTACATTTATAATGTACCGCGGCCGCAAAAAAATAAATAAAAATAAAATAAAATAATTGTGGACAAAGATAAAAGGGAACCTTTTATTAGTGGGTGTTGATCCCCGGGAATGAATACTTGGCAACAAACGCTGCTTCTCGCGAGACGCGAGTAGGCGCGCGCGCCACATTGACATCACAAATCAAGCATCATCATCACGTCACTCACATGAGAGCGTTGTAGTCAGAAGCGTCGGTTCGGTTGTCTGTGGATGAACAAGCAGCATTCTAAAATGTCAGGTAAATGGGGAAAGTATGGAAAGAAGTATCGCAAAGAATGGGAGACAGAGAAAGGATTAAAGGAGTGGATTCGAAGTGTTCCAAATGATGATAGAAAAGCGTTCTGCAAATATTGCAAATGTGAAGTAAGAGCTCACCACGGTGATCTGGTAGCTCATGCTGCGACTGAAAAACATAAAAAAAATGCGGCTCCTTTCTCAAATGCCAGAACATTATTTGACACAGGCAGTTCCTTTCTAAGAAATAATGCACCTGTGAAAGAGGCAGAGTTGAAGCTGGCTGCCCATGTTGCTTGTCACTCAAGCACTTCAACTGTTGACCACTTAGGAAGTGTTGTGGAAGAAATTTCGAAAAAAGGCATTAGTTTACATCGAACGAAATGCACAGCACTAATTAATTCAGTGATAGGACCAGTAGTACATGAAGACCTTTTGGAGGATGTAGGAAGTGGACCATACTCTCTAATTGTTGATGAGAGCACTGATGTCACGACCAAAAAACAACTGTGTATAGTCATCAGATATTACAGCAAAAAGCTCTCACGAATCATTAGCACTTTTGCAGGAATGATCAATATAGTAGCTGGTGATTCACTTACCATAGCAAATGCTTTATTCAAATTTCTGGATGAAAACAAATTGTCCATACTGAATTGCATCGGCCTTGCAACTGATGGCTGTAACACAATGTGTGGGCAACATAATTCAGTGCTACAGAAATTCCGTGACCGCAATCCTCATATTGTCTACATAAAGTGTGTGTGCCATTCTCTTCAGCTCTGTGCATCAAAAGCCGTCAGTGTCCTCCCCAGAAATGTTGAGTACATGGTTTCTCAGACCTACAGTTGGTTTTCAAATGCCACCCAGCGTCTCCAAAAATATTCTGAACTGTACAAAACCATAAATGTAGGTGAAAGCCCGCTGAAAATTCTGCAACTGTCTGACACTAGGTGGCTCGCTATTAGTGAGTGCATCAACCGGATCCTTGCACAGTATGTGGAGCTTAAGTTGCATTTTCAGTTGACAAAAGACAGTGAGAGGAGCTATGCTGCGGAACTGCTGTACCAAATGTATAGTGACAATATTAACCTGATATACCTGAAATTCCTCCAACCAATTGTGTCAGAGTTAAACAGACTTAATAAAATCTTTCAACTTGACAAACCTGATCCTGCAAAACTTCTTACGGAACTTCTAACATTTTACCGGTCCCTGCTTGAGCGCATAGGTTTGCCGAAGACATTCCAGAGCTGGCAAGACATCATGGAGTTTAACCTTTCTGATGAGAATCTTTTGCCACTTGATGCCGTAGACTTTGGGGTGCAGTTCCGTCTTGCTTTGTTTGAAGCCAATGGAATAAGTGACCTAGCTGAACAGGACATGAAACGCAGGTGCAGGGACTACATGCTAGAGTTATCTAAGGAAATTAGGAAGAGACTTCCAGATAACATTAAACAGTTAGAGGCTCTCAAATTCCTGTCACCGAGTCATACTCTGTCGTCAAGTAAGCCAAGGATTGATGATCTTCCCTTTTTCCACCTCTTCAAGGGAGATGTAGGAAAAGCAGAGCAACAGTGGAGAGTAATTCACACTCTGGAATGGAACAATGCAGAAGATGGCAAAACAGAGGACTTCTGGGTAGAAGTTTCTGCATACACAGATACTGCAGGTGATAGAAACTTTGAAGATCTTGGGAATTTTGCATTGAGTCTTCTTGCTCTACCATTCAGCAATGCAGCAGTTGAGCGTTCATTTTCCCAAATGTCACTGATAAAGAACAAGCTACGAAACAGGCTAGAGCAGAATTCTTTGCTAAATATAATGAGGATTCGAGCTTACATGCAAAGAAGAAACATATGCTGCCATGAATTTAAACCATCACCACGGATGCTTTCTCTCTTTACTGCTGAAATCTATTCAGCACCACCTGAGAAGGGTGGGGAAGAGAGCACCAATGTCTAAAATAAAACAGCCCTGAGATTGTATATAGTTCTGTTCAAATCTGTAATCAAAATGAGGCTGCGCAGTTAGACCATCTAAGAAGAAAATGTTGTGAAAAGTTCTGAAAAAGGAGAAGACAAACAACAACAAAAACAAAGGGACAAGTGTTCAAGTTCACCCAGTAAGCATATTTGTAATAATATTGATAAAAGCCAGTGTACGTTAATTTAGTTTAACAGTGTGTTATTTTTAATATTGATGCTTGTGTGTAAACAGAACAGCCGCAGATCTGGAGAGAAAAGCATCAGAGAGAAGTGCTGAGAAGAGAAAAAGTAATTACAAGTTAGTACTTCTGACTAGGGTCAGAAAATATCAGAGAGGACATGTTCTTATTTGACCTTTATTGTATGAGATTGTGTATTAAAAAAAACACAGTGTGTGATATTAAGAATTTGGGTAAGACAAAAGGCGAATACTTTAAACTTAAACTTATATAAATTTATTTTAAGGCCCTTTTGTGGGAATCCAGCCGTTGTCTAATCTGATTGGACACTGAAAAATTGGGCTAGTTTTCATTCCATTTGGGCGGGTTTTGAGTTGTCATTGGGCTGGAAATATTTCTGGGACCTGGCAACCCTGGCCACAACGTCAATCAAAAATAACAGCCAATCAGAACAGCGTGTGGGCGGAGTCTCGCGGCAAGTGCACAGCACTAGAGAGTAATCTTGACGGCACTCGCAAGAAAATGGATAAGTAGCTACTTAATCAAGTTCACAAATATTACACCACATAGGCTACTGAGTTACTAAAACAATCTTTGTCAAATAATACACTTGTTTGTTCACAGTTTTAACGTTCTTGTTTCCATTTGTTCAATTTCAAGATCTGAGGTGAATTATCCATTGTTGCTTTTACAGCTACAAAACTGGAGCATTAAATGACATTCAAAGTCACATTACACGCTTTTTACATTAAATAAAGCACATAAACAGTACCTGAGAGATTATCATTGCCACACTTTGTGTTTGTTGTTCCAGCGCGACGTCGCAGAAAAATAGAAACCGTTGTCGCCGTCGCGCCTGGTTAGGACAAAAACTCTGATTAACACAAGCGGCAACCTCCCCGTCTCTCTCTTGAAACCAACACGGAAGTGAGTTAAACTGTAATTCGTTGACTGGCCGCTTGAGGCTGTTGTCAGAAGTGAGTCAAATCTGTATCTCCTCCATGTTAAAATGCCAAATTTTACAGAAGAAAAAAACGTGTTTAAAGCCTGGTGTCTGTATGTGGATTTGGTCTATACAGCTCATTTTGCCCTTCATAACAACTGTGAGGGGGGTGAATTATTTTATAACTCGTCCGTTTAGTTGATTAATATTTAAATTTAAGGGTGTGGCCAAGCTACTTGAGTGACAGATGGATTGCCGCTGTCAGTGCTAGCTGTTTGTCTGCTGTTACTAGCCGTCACTTCACCTCAGCAATGTTAGCTGCTGAACTTGCCATCTCTGCAGTGTTTGTGCTTTTTTTCGGGATTATTATTTCATACAATTTAATACTTGGGTAACGTTACAAAGCCCACGTCTTTGGATTTCGTCGTTATCGTTCGAGAGAAAAACCAGAGCTGTATTTCAGTTGTTTTCCTCTGTGAACATGCACTAATGGATGTCTGGCAATTTCGTTGCTTTTTGGGGTTTTCAAATTTAAAACGTCAATAAATGCTCGTTCGTTCTGCTCTCACGGAACAGATGGTGTACCGTCAGATGAAATCATGCAGGCGTCGGCGCTTTCTCTGTCCGTGCAATAAATGCACATGAATGAGCGCGGATTTTCTAGCGCATTTACTTGCACTTCAAAGGCAATATATCTATGGTTTAACGGTTAAACCATAACCCATTTGAGAGACGGCCAACATCAGAATTTAAAATGGACTGAATAAGCTCTTTACGAACTTGAGCGATGCCGCGCTGACGGACCATGAAAGAGTGACTGACATGTATGCACATAAATCACCTTCATACACAAACACTCTCGAAGTAATACACAGTCTCACTTGTAGCCATGTCTTTTAACTATTATAATATTTCGAAGGGCAAAAATAGGAACGTTTAATTGGCTTTACATCATCAGCTAACTCTATCACATGGAGCTAGGTGATTTCAGATAGCCAGGCTTCAGCTCCACTCACGCCCCGCCTGTTTGCCTATTTTCTGTTATCCGGTAGTGACGCAAGGCCAAGATGGCGACGGCCGGCTCCGCCCACTTTAGGCTTCAAAAATGCTCTTCAGAAACCTACGGGTGACGTCACGGACACTACGTCCATATTTTTTTACAGTCTATGGATTAACATGGAAAAGATACCTTTTATCGCGTGTCGCGGCGTCGCGTCGCGTGTAGTTAGGACACGGTGTCAAGAATCAGCATACTTTTCTTACGTTATGTAGTTTTAGAAAACAGTATAGTGCACAAGCCGATTGCATTGTAGAATTCTTCTTTGTTTTTAACATTCATGGTCATCGTCCTCTTCCATGTAAGGGTTAATGCCCGATGAGGTGTCCATAAATTTGCCAGGTATTAATGGCGACGGCGAGGCGTGAACCGTCCGACGCGCAGCCGAGGTCCATTAATACCTGACAATGGACACCTCGAAGGGCATTAACCCGCTTATACCATGGTCACTTGCCAAATAACACATTTTTAAAACATTAGTTTATATTTTAATTAGTTTTACTATCGAAATCTAAAGTTTTTACAAACAATAACTTGGTTTCCCTGGTTACGCCTGACGGTTTATTTAGCAACCGGAGATATTTATAGTCCGCTCAGCTTGTAGAACCCTTCAGTTTACTGCCGGTTGCTATGGATACTCACAACTGATGTAGCCAGCGCATTTATTTATTAATTTCGAACGGTAAACAGTCAGTTTCACCAGAACTCCTTTAATTGCATTATTCTAATGAACAGACCCCTGCTCACTCACTGCTTTCTGCAGCACTTAAAATTGCACAGAATTATTCAAATCAAAGGTTGTATTAGTTAACATTAGTTAATGCACTGTGAACTAACATGAACACACAATGAACAGCTGGATTTTAATTAAATAACATTGACAAAGATTAATAAATAGTAATACTGTAACAAATATTGCTCATTGTTGGTTCATGTTAGTAAATACATTAACTAATGAACCTTATTGTAAAGTGGGTGTCCTCTATCACTTTTTAATAGACACCCTGTAGCCAATCAGAATCGAGTATTCACCCAGATCATGGTATAATATATGGCAATTTATTTATAAAGCACAATTCTAAATAAAAGATTTTTGACCAATATGCTACACAACAATAAACTCACTATAAACACAAACAAAACAAAAAAAAAAAAATCAACAGAATACATCATAAAAAAGGATAAACATTTTATCTATCAGTTTAATTAAAAAAATCTTTTTTTGGGGCTTGATATCAGAGAGGTAAGACAGTGCAAACTAATTTCATGATTTAACAAAAACAAAGGAAGGGACTTTGGCCAGAAGCCTAGATTTAAAAACAAACAAAAAAACAAACAAACAAAAAAAACTTTTATTATTCTGTCATATTAAAAGTTTTAATAATACACCTAATTTCTTCACCATCTGTTTATTATAACAAGCCAATGTGTCTAGATTGAAATTTGAAGAACTAGGGACATCAGTGGCCCCAAACAATCTTGGTTTCTTCCATTAAGAGATTTTAAAGACATCCAAAAACATGCCTCCCTTATTTAACACTCCTGATTCAGATCATCAGCTTTTTAGGAGAGAGCTCCATGAACTGAATTAGCCTTTCGCCGAGCCCTGCCCCCCTTAGTTACTGTTGCTACGTCCGACAAACAAATGGTCAAACACGACCAGCGCAACAGATTGCCATGACGGGAAGAGGTATACCCGTGCGTGTCAGTGACCTTTTTTGGAGCAATACCTCCGGCGATATCCTCCAGATCAAGGCAAAAGGGGTTAGTCGGGTTACAGTATGCAGTGGAGGGATATAGCCTATTCAAAATATAAAAATACGCAATGAAGGAGACACGACTACTATCGAGGCTAATGCTTACCGGTCTCAAGCGAAATCTGAGAAACCCCATGACAATCGCAAAAAAATCTCTAATACCAGAGCCCGTCTACGGAGAGCCTTGGCACTTCCTATTAGCCCCATTGAATCGATCTTGGTTGCAGTTCCATTAGAATTCCACTGGAGGTGATCGCGGGCGAGTGCAGACTGAATGGGAGTCTATGGGGCTAGACGGCTAAATGTATCTCTTTCTCCTGCTTGTCGTTGAATCAACGTAGATTTTATTGTTGATTCCGCAAGTTCAATATAGATTATAGACCAAAAGTCGAATGAATGAGTACTTATGTCCTTTCGATTTCTTACAGGTTGGGCCGTTGTTGGCCGGAACACGCTAGCATTCTGCTAATATGTGACGTCATCACGTTTTGAACGGATTTTTAGAACAGATAAGAGAACTTAAAAATGCAATTTTCAGCTGAGTGTATTCCCTCAGAATGATATAATATATCATTATTTAGGGACAAATCATTGTCTGATTTACCGCTCCGAGCGGGACTTTCAATGTCAGCATTTTGAAATCAGTTTAGGCGAATGCAAACAACGTGATTATTGATTACAACATCCACCCACGCAAGAAAACGTGCAACCTACCTGAGGGAATAATACGCTGATTTACTGCTCAATAAATATTTCTGATTGTTATCAATGTAGAAAACTGTTTTTTTTTTTTTTTCAGGATTCTTTGATGAATAGAAAGTTTCAGAGTTTTCTGAAATAGAAAGCTTTTCTAACGTTATAAATGTCTATACTGTCACTTTTGATCAATTGAATGCATCCTTGCCTATTACTTTTCTTAATTTCTTAAAAAATCTTACTGACCCCAAATTACTTTTACCGGTTCTTTGTGGCAAGCTTTATGCCTGCGGTCGTGCGCTTGAGTGCGGCTATATTACGTAAACGCTCATTATCCTGTAGGCTATATAGCCTATTTAAGTAATTCAATTAATATAAAGGGGCGATTTGTCCACTAATGGCTTAAATGAATAACTATAGTCGACTAGAAAATGTTTTTTGTCGGAGGCCGCCCTTATTCCACATATTTACAAACGCCGTGGGCGGAGAATGTTTGTCGGACCTGCTCACATAGTAACGGTCGCTATGATGTGTGATTGGACAATGGCCGTTTTGGGGGAGGGGCCGGCGAAAGGTCAATTGAGTGTGTCAGATAAGATAGATATACTGTACAAAATGAGCAGAGCTGCGTGTCCTTAAGACCATTGAAAAACACTGCTCTCAGCAAGGGCTCTAAAGCATTGTTCTTTTTTTCTTAAATGGCAGATATATATGTGTGTCATCATTGTAACGATGAAAATACACACCATGCTTTTTAAAAATAGACCCAAAGGGTAGTATCTACAAAGAAAACCACATAGGACTAAGAATATAATCTTGAGGGACCCCACAGTTGAGAGGACCAGAAGGCAAATGGAAATTAAAAATAAAACATATTAAAGAGCAGGTCCTTGGATATCCACATACTGCTCAAGGTGGGAGAAATGGCACTGATTTCTAATAGAAATCTTTATTACCTGAATCAATAGTTAAAAATAACTCATTATGCACTTCTAAAAACCCAAATGGGAAACTTAAAAATAGCATTTAAAAAAAAAAAAAAAAAAAAAGGCCTGTAATTTGTAATTTAAGGAGTCTAATCAGTCTAAAATTGTATTTCTGTTGTAATAGAAGCATGGATGAGAAAAGTATGCTTAATAACTATTTTTGTGTTTCATGGAACGAAAAAAACCCATGGGTTTCAACCAACATGAACACAATGTTAATGTTTGGGTGAATTATCCCTTCAAAGACCAATGTTTAGATGATTATGGTGACTTCCTGTTACATTCTCACAGCAGCTTTAGTCTCTGATGTTATCTTGCTAATGGAAATATTTCAGAAATTTTCAATGGTTTCACCACTGTTAAAGCCTTGTTATTATGTCAAATGGTAGAGAAACAAAGCGCTGAGTGTCAAGCAGGTGCATAAACTGAGTCAGATAAACAAAGCTGGTCTAAATCCGAGCGCAGACGTGCCTTTTTTTGTAATTAATGCATGCCACTACAGGGTCAAATATGAATCCATTTAGCCATTTTCAACAATCAGTTGATGTAACCATTTGCTATGATGAGAATGAAATGCTGAAAAAGGAATCTGCTACAAATTATGAGAAAATATCATTTTGAATAGACATACTGGCCCATTATTGGCTCACTTATCTTACAAAAAATTAAGGGCAATTAAAAAAAAAATCCTTTCAGTTAATTTAGATAGTGGAAGTATCTACCTGCTATATAATAACCATGACTCCAAGGCTTTTATCCTTGGAGTCATGGTTATTTAACTGATTGGATTTGATCATAGATTTGCAAAGCTTGTATTATATTTACTAGAGCAAAGTTTGGCAGTATGGATTATCAGAACTATCAAATAGCAGCCCTAATGCATGCAATAATGAAAATCCATTGCAGAGACTACTTGTTGTGACCCGATTAGAATGACGTCAGGGCTTGCTTGGGCAGATGGCTAATCTGAGATATCTTACTTACCTTTCCGCAAGGCCAGGAGAAGAGGAGTGAGACAGGAAACATTCTCTCTCTCTCTCTCTCTCTCTGTCTCTCAAATTATCACACTCACACACTCGCAGCAGGATTCCATGCCCCTGTCACACTTCAGGGAGGAGCTCTGTCGCAAAGGTGTGAGGTATCAGACAGGAGTGCGAGTAAGGTCAATGAGATTACATTGCGTGTGAGAGCAGACCCAACCCCTTTAGAGTAATGTCCTTTATGATGCACTCAGATTTTAAGATCTGCGTATTTTTCTTTAGGGCCACATTTCTATAAACCACATGTTACTAACTTAAGCACATTCTGAGATAAATGTAAACAATGATCTAGAAATCTAGATCTTAACGCAAGCAACAAAGCAAACACTGCAGTTTTGCCAATTTCATAGGTTTGCTTAATTAAATATATTTTTGTTTCTACTATAGATTTGGACAAATCACATACAACCAATTTATCACTACAAATGAAAAAGTCAAATTTAAAGAAGGACTACAGTACTACTCCCTTGACCAGGGGTCAGGAATCTATGGCTCGCCAGGTCTATCGCCCTCTACCAACAAATGATCGATAAAAAATTTGACACATCAACAGAGATCCTCTCTGCAGAAAAAGCAGCCAATTACAATTCCTTTGTTGTACAGCCTACTGAAGTTAATAAAAAGTTTATGATAATAATAATATTCAAGATGTACCGGCCAAAATGCCAGTTCAGTGCTGTTTGCGAATCGTGAGTGTCACAAGTCACGACAGCAATCAACTGCAAACCACTTACGTTTCTGTGGTACCTACAGCTCCAGGGGCCGGTTGCACCAGCTGTGCGTAAGTTTCAACTTAGCCTAGTTTTGGCGTAAATGGGCACTAAGATACAACTTACGCACTACTAAATATTTTTGTGCCATTAAACTTAGTATCATTACTTATTTATCCTTATTAATTTCATTTCAAAACAGTTTCTGAATGTTATTTACATTAAAAAAAACACTTATTCATGATTATGTATCGCATTTAATGGAAACTTATTTTTACCGTTAGTTAAGTGAGGCAAAAGAAGTTAGAATGGATAAACTGAAATTCCCAGCATTTAAATAACTTCTGCTCACGTATTTGAAGGCTGCTATTGGATCATCGAGGGTAAACGTTATATTATGCGACTATGCATTAGCCTACTTTACGGAGAATTTACGACCTACTATCTACGTTCTGCCTTTCTAACAAATGGTGCAACAGAATAAAGTACAGAGTTAGTTAAAAACTAGCTAGTAGTTACTAAGCCTCTAGTGTGGACTTTACGTTCCAATTAAAGAAAGAACTTACAAACGTCAGGTGCAACCCTACCCTGCACTCAGAACCATAGACTGTAAAAAAATATGGACGTAGTGTCCGTGACGTCACCCGTAGGTTTCTGAAGAGCATTTTTGAAGCCTAAAGTGGGCGGAGTCGGCCGTCGCCATCTTGGCCTCGCGTCACCTTGCGTCACTCTCGGATAACGGAAAATGGGCAAAGAGGCGGGGCGTGAGTGGAGCTGGAGGAGCCTGGCACGCTCGCGGCTCACCGCTCGACGTGATCGAGTTAGCTCAGGCTTGGGAGGTAATGCTATATGCTACTGAAAGTACCAAGTCTGCGACTGCACCATAGACAGTATATAAGGACTGCACAGGGCCTCGCGCTAAAGTGACAGTTGATGATGTAAAGCCAATTAAAAGTTCTTGCCCTTTGAAATATTATTAAAAGACATGGCTACAAGTGAGACTGTGTATCGTGATTCTGTACTATTCTGCTAGTTGAAAATGTATTCTGCAGTAAATACTCTGAGAGAGTGTGTGTGACAGTGATTTATGTGCATACATGTCAGTCACTCTTTTTTATAGTCTATATGGTCCGTCAGCGTGGCATCGCTCGTCAAGTTCGTGGAGAGCTTATTCAGTCCATTTTAAATTCGGATTTTGGCCGCCTCTCAAATGGGTTAAACCATAGATATATTACCTATGATGTTCAAGTAAATGCGCTAGAAATCCGCGCTCATTCAACGATGTGCATTTATTGCATGGACGGAGAAAGCGCCGACGCCTGCAGGATTTCATCTGACGGTACATGCATATTATAATCAATCTGTTCAGTGAGAGCAGAACGAACGAGCCTTTATAGACGTTTTTAAATCTGAAAACTCCAAAAAACAACGAAATTGACAGACATCCATTAGAGCATGTTCACAGAGGAAAACAACTGAAATACAGCGCTGGTTGTTCTCTCGAACGATAACTCGACGACAACGACGGAATTAAGCCGTGGGCGAAGTAATGGGTGTATTAAATTGTATGAAATAATCCCGAAAAAAGCACAAACACTGCAGAGATGGCAAGTTCAGCAGCTAACATTTGGTGAAGTGAGTAGTGACGCGGCTAACAGCAGACAAACGGCTAGCATTGACATCAGCGGGAATCCACCTGTCACTCAAAAGTGGACACACCCTTAATTATGCAGAACTTTAAATATTAATCAACTAAACGGATGAGTTATAAAAAAATTCACCCCCCTCACAGTTGTTATGAAGGGCAAAATTAGCTGTATAGACCAAAGCCACAGAGAGAACCAGGCTGTAAACATGTTTTTTTCTGCTGTAAAGTTGGTAATTTTAACATGGGGGAGATGCAGATTTGACTCACTTCTGCAGCCAGCCTCAAGTGGCCAGTCAATGAATTGCAGTTTAACTCACTTCCGTGTTGGTTTCAAGAGAGAGACGGGGAGGTTGCCGCTTGCTCAGAACACGGACGGACAAGCATAGTAGCCTTTGTCTTCAGCTGAGCGCCTAAACGGACTTAAGACTTGTTGACATTTTATTGGATTTTTATAATAATATTAATTATACAGTATGTTTTACTGTGGCTCTTTTGGAAAAATGCATTAACCAAAAATGAAAAAAATGTGTTTTTGCTCCAAAAAAAAACCAAAAAAAACACGACGTTTCAAATTTGACAAAATAAATAGTGATGGCTCTTGTGCTGGAGCCATAGTAGGTATAGTATAGTAAGGTATAGTAATTACAAACATTTTAAATTTTTCAATAAAAACTTTGATGTTTCCAAACAATGATGTACTACAGTTGTTAAATAACCTGCCTACTAATAAATATGCCACACTGGGATCTTGATTTACAAGTGTTATGAATTTTGAAACATTTCAACATCCAAAGGAATCTGATTTAGATTAAACAGGATGTTTGGAAGAGAGTATTCAGTTACTGTGGTATTTGTTATCTGATTTTTAATATCAGACCATTTAAAAAGACCTAAAGTGATTAGAGACAACATGATAATGACTATTCAGATGATCATTATTAAATTACTGCAGTTAGCAACTTCAGGGGTAGAATTCTCAAGCAATTTTATCTCAAGTCTCAAGCAGTTATATCTATATGTAGTCACTTGGACTATTTTAACAATGTTTTAACTAACTTGCTTTAACAACTAACTTTTCTGGACCGGCAGAATGAAATTGCCTAGAAGCCTATGAAGGAGTCAGACAGCTCTCAGATTTTGAAAATATCTTAATTTGTGTTCCGAAGATGAACGAAAGTCTTACGGGGTTGGAACAACATGAGGTTGAGTAATTACTGACAAAATTTTAATTTTTGGGTGAACTAACCCTTTAATATAAGAATAAGGCTGTGCTGACCTCGTTTCTATAGAAGATGTCACTTTTTATGAGCGTGCTCTTATAAATTGCACACAGTGATTGATAGTAGAGATGCACCGATTATCGAGTTTGACCTGCCGATACCGATTTTAGCCGATTCCGATTTCATTTTTTCTAACCACTTTACAGCACACACAAATATTTATTTTCTATCTTTTCATTAATAGAACATTTTGCATAGAACATAGATCATTTTTTGAACAGATAATCGCTATAAAATAGATAAACTAAAATATAAACTATATAAATTACTCCTGGTGTGGGAAATACACACACACACACACACACACACACATACATACACACACACACACACATATAGCCTATATATATATATATATATATATACATATACATATATATATATATATATATATATATATATATATATATATATATATATATATATTAGAGATTCACCGATTGATCGGCTGGTGACCGGAATTGGCCGATTTTCACGTGACCGGTCAGTCTGACATATGCCGATTTTATGCTGGTCAAATGCACTAGGGCGCCGCATGATTAACATCGCGTAACATCAGCATCACACGTGCACACGGAACGCACATTTAGGAGCCTCGTAAATTACTACCGTTTCACACCGCAAATGTCAGCGGCGCGTGAGCAGTGCGTTTTTTTTTCGGCGTGCATGTTAATCAATAAGTGCATTCACACCGGCAGCAGGAGCAGCGCGTGAGCGTCAAGCAGGAGCGTCGCGTGAGCAGCAGTGAAGCGCGGGTTTCGGCGCGGGTCTATTTTTGCAGCGCTGCTCACGCTCAATTAAAGTGAAAGCACACTTTTGATGGACAAACTAAAAATGATTTCACACAAAAAGTGCTCAAAATGCACAGAATAAGTATGTCTGGTGTGCTTTAACAAGAACTGCAGTATGTCAGAAAAGAAAACGAAGACTCAAAAATATTTGTAGAAGATTTACTCATTTAAACTTGTTTTCATTATTCAGTTTTGGTTGCAAGTATGGTTATGATTATAAAAAAAGAAATAAAGTAAACTAGCCAGAAATGATAGAAATATAGAAATATCTTTATACTGCAAGGCTATATATACCCAGATAGTATGAAGGACTAAAAATGACAGAACGAAAAATAAATAAATAAATAAATAAAAGTAGAAATAAATAAATAAATGCAGAAATAATAGTGAAAATAAATACATTTTGGTCATATAAATGGCTATTTCTGTATTTTTACATGTATTTATTTATTTATTTATGCATTTCTATATGCATTTATTTATGTATTTATACATTTATTTATATATTTATATTTATATATTTATTTATTTATATATTTATATATGTATTTATTTCTACATTTATTTATTTCTGTATTTACACATTTCTACATTTATTTATTTCTGTATTTCCACATTTCTACATTTATTTATTTCTGTATTTCCACATTTCTACATTTATTTTTCCCTGTGCATGTATGCTAATTGACATGCTAAGCCACGCCCCCTCCACTCACTCAGACAAACATTCAACATTCGGTAACAGGCGCTATGGCAGCTGTCACAGTAGGAGACATTTCACAGGAGGCAATTGATGATTTTTTGGAGACAGAAAGATTATATATCATCTCGATGTCACCAAAAGGGCCTTAAATATGCATTGGAGGGTTATATTAATGATTTTATTGTTGAGAAGGTCGATAAGCTTCAGCTCCAGACAAAGATTTACAGTTCACACTTGTAAACGTTATAGTTTGACGCTATTTCGCTTCAAACGCTCGCTTTATACGCGTCCTATTCGCTTTGGATTCAAAATGTTCAAGCGTCGAACTAGACGCGTGAACAGGCTGCGATGTCAAGATTGCAATGCTGGAATGTGTGTGTGTCAGAAAGCAGGCGCGATCGAACAGTGGAAACATAAAAACATACTCCATTTTGTTCATACAGGACATAATTAAAACTGCAAAGTGTTTAGCCTACTTATATTTGTGTAAAACACAACATTGTGCTTTTGTCAAACTGTAAACTCTTGTCAAACTGTAACCTACAACTGTCACCCAACCAAAATCGCACACACACGCTGTTTAAAAGCCAAAATGACAAGAAAAAACATAAAACGAATGAAAACTGACTAACTGCAATGCCTTGCAATGGACGTGGAAGCAGAGAATGCAGAGTTTATTGGGTTAGGTATGCGTACTGCGATTGGCTCATCGCGTTCGGGGGCGTGGCTTAGCCATAGGTCAATTAGCATACATGCGCAAGGAAAAATAAATGTAGAAATGTGGAAATACAGAAATAAATAAATGTAGAAATGTGGAAATACAGAAATAAATGTAGAAATGTGGAAATACAGAAATAAATAAATGGGTCAGTGACGTGCCGCACTGATTTGCACTTCCAGAAGCAATAAATATTATATATTTATATAAAATAGGTTTAAAATTATTGTTACGCTGAGGCAGGAATACAGCACAGAGAATCCAAATGCAAGTACTAAATTTAATGAAAACAAACAGGGTGAACAGCAGAACTCAGAACAAGGAACTCAGGAACGGTTACAAAGAACAGCAAACAACTTCAACGACCGACACCCAACAACTGAAGCACAGAGGTATATATACACAGACAAACAAGCTAAACAAGATAACAAGGGGGTGTGGTTAATCAGAAACACCTGGGATGATTAATAGACAAACAGGGAACCACTAAACATGACAGGACACAAAACTACATCGTGACATAGCCCCCCCCCCTATGGGCGGCTCCTGACGCCCCTCAAAACAAAAAACAATAGTTCAGGAGGGTGGTGGAGCGGAGGCGGACCTGGGGGCGGGATGGAGGGCCAGGCCCGTGGGGCGGCAGAGAACCTGGAGACTGCAGAAGGATGGGAGTCCAGGGCGGATCAGGCAGTGCAGGCGACCAGGGCGGATCAGGCAGTGCAGGCGACCAGGGCGGATCAGGCAGTGCAGGCGACCAGGGCGGATCAGGCAGTGCAGGCGACCAGGGCGGATCAGGCAGTGCAGGCGACCAGGGCGGATCAGACAGTCCATCGGGCGGCCAGGGCGGAGCAGACAGTCCATCGGGCGGCCAGGGCGGAGACGACCCCTCGGGCGGCCAGGGCGGAGACGACCCCTCGGGCGGCCAGGGCGGAGACGACCCCTCGGGCGGCCAGGGCGGAGACGACCCCTCGGGCGGCCAGGGCGGTGAAGAACCTTCGGGCGGCCACGGCGGAGAAGACCATTCGGGCGGCCATGGCGGAGAGAACCCTTCGGGCGGCCACGGAGGAGCCCCTGGTTCAGGAACAGATACCACCGGCTCAGGAACAGACACCACCGGCTCAGGCTCAGAAACAGACACCACCGGCTCAGGAACAGACACCACCGGCTCAGGCTCAGGAACAGACACCACCGGCTCAGGCTCAGGAACAGACACAGACACAGACACAGACACAGACCCTGACTCATGAACAGACACCAGAACAGGAACAGACACCAGAACAGACACAGACCCTGGCTCATGAACAGACACCAGAACAGGAACAGACACCAGAACAGACACCGGCTCAAGTGTGTGCGCAGCCCACACACACCACATGGCTGTGGCCATAATGGCCAGTGTCGCGGTCACTGAGGGCTCGGGCGGCGCATACATGGCGTGAACAGTCTCTGGATCAGCAGAATTGACGTGAAGCTCAGTCTCTGGATGGGCAGAAGTGACGTGAACAGTCTCTGGCTGGGTAGACGTGACGGATCGCTGGGGTGGTGCAGGCAGTGCGAGCAGCTCGGGCGGGGCCAGTAGAGCATGACACCTGGGCGGCGCGGGCAGAGCAAGACGCCTGGGCGGCGCGGGCAGAGCAAGACGCCTGGGCGGCGCGTCAGGGACGGCAGTCACCTCCGGGACCGAGTCCGTGTTAGGAGCCACCGGACTCGGAATCACCGGAACTGGGACCACCGGAACTGGGACCACCGGAACTGTCATGGAGGACATCTTCCTTCTCCTCCGTTTCGGGGCCACCGGAACAGGCTCTGAGCTGGATGGAACCAGCGGTGAAGAGGGTTCTGAGCTGGACAGGACCAGCGATGAAGAGGGCTCTGTGCTGGGCAGGACCAGCGATGAAGAGGGCTCTGTGCTGGGCAGCGTTGAGGGCTCTGTGCTGGGCAGCGTTGAGGGCTCTGTGCTGGGCAGCGTTGAGGGCTCTGTGCTGGGCAGCGTTGAGGGCTCTGTGCTGGGCAGCGTTGAGGGCTCTGTGCTGGGCAGCGTTGAGGGCTCTGTGCTGGGCAGCGTTGAGGGCTCTGTGCTGGGCAGCGTTGAGGGCTCTGTGCTGGGCAGCGTTGAGGGCTCTGTGCTGGGCAGCGTTGAGGGCTCTGTGCTGGGCAGCGTTGAGGGCTCTGTGCTGGGCAGCGTTGAGGGCTCTGTGCTGGGCAGCGTTGAGGGCTCTGTGCTGGGCAGCGTTGAGGGCTCTGTGCTGGGCAGCGTTGAGGGCTCTGTGCTGGGCAGCGTTGAGGGCTCTGTGCTGGGCAGCGTTGAGGGCTCTGTGCTGGGCAGCGTTGAGGGCTCTGTGCTGGGCAGCGTTGAGGGCTCTGTGCTGGGCAGCGTTGAGGGCTCTGTGCTGGGCAGCGTTGAGGGCTCTGTGCTGGGCGGATCCAGCGATGAGGGCTCGGTGCTGGGCGGATCCAGCGATGAGGGCTCGGTGCTGGACGGGACCAGCGGTGAGGGCGCTGTGCTGGACGGGACCAGCGGTGAGGGCGCAGTGCTGGACGGGACCAGCGGTGAGGGCGCAGTGCTGGACGGGACCAGCGGTGAAGGCGCTGTGCTGGACGGGACCAGCGGTGAAGGCGCTGTGCTGGACGGGACCAGCGGTGAAGGCGCTGTGCTGGACGGGACCAGCGGTGAAGGCGCTGTGCTGGACGGGACCAGCGGTGAAGGCGCTGTGCTGGACGGGACCAGCGGTGAAGGCGCTGTGCTGGACGGGACCAGCGGTGAAGGCTCTGTGCTGGACGGGACCAGCGGTGAAGGCTCTGTGCTGGACGGGACCAGCGGTGAAGGCGCTGTGCTGGACGGGACCAGCGGTGAAGGCGCTGTGCTGGACGGGACCAGCGGTGAAGGCGCTGTGCTGGACGGGACCAGCGGTGAAGGCGCTGTGCTGGACGGGACCAGCGGTGAAGGCGCTGTGCTGGACGGGACCAGCGGTGAAGGCGCTGTGCTGGACGGGACCAGCGGTGAAGGCGCTGTGCTGGACGGGACCAGCGGTGAAGGCGCTGTGCTGGACGGGACCAGCGGTGAAGGCGCTGTGCTGGACGGGACCAGCGGTGAAGGCGCTGTGCTGGACGGGACCAGCGGTGAAGGCGCTGTGCTGGACGGGACCAGCGGTGAAGGCTCTGTGCTGCACGGGACCAGCGGTGAAGGCTCTGTGCTGGACGGGACCAGCGGTGAAGGCTCTGTGCTGGACGGGACGTGAAGATCAGGTGTTGACCTTGCGTGCCTGGGGAGGAAGCTCTCTAGACATCTGGAGAGTGCCTCTCTCCAATCCAGACCGGAGAGATCGGGGAGCTCCCTCGGGTCAACCTCCTTAGCCCCCAGCCGGTAACACATCTTAATAGCCTCGTCTCCCAGAGAGCAAGAGACAGCGAGAGGAACAAAACCCCATGTGTACTGGAACAGATCGAAGCTCTCCAGGGCCAAGGCTGCGATCTGTCCAGCGAACTCCCGGATCAATCTGTTATGATCAGGCGAGATCCGTACTGCTGGATTCATAATTTTGGTCGGTCGTTCTGTTACGCTGAGGCAGGAATACAGCACAGAGAATCCAAATGCAAGTACTAAATTTAATGAAAACAAACAGGGTGAACAGCAGAACTCAGAACAAGGAACTCAGGAACGGTTACAAAGAACAGCAAACAACTTCAACGACCGACACCCAACAACTGAAGCACAGAGGTATATATACACAGACAAACAAGCTAAACAAGATAACAAGGGGGTGTGGTTAATCAGAAACACCTGGGATGACTAATAGACAAACAGGGAACCACTAAACATGACAGGACACAAAACTACATCGTGACAATTATATATATGCTTTAATCTCACATCATTTGTCCTCCTCACTGTTCATAATTGTGTGAAAAATTCAAAAATAGGTAACTTTTAGACTATTAATGTGGTCAAATGTCATACGGTCAAACGGAATTCACTTAAATTTATTTAAGACAATTGCATTTAAAATGATTAAAAATGTTTAAAAATGATCAAATTTTTCATTTGGCATATTTTTTCAAGTCTTAAGATAAGCATATTAAAGTATCAGTAAGATAGACCTTTAAGAAATGTCATTAGTATCTAAAACAAATTGTTCCGCAAAGACACATTTTCCCTATGTCATACGGAAAAACAAAGTTTGGAAACCATTTTGGAACTGAATATTAATGACTTAAGTCATGTGACATGTGATGACATCACTCAGAGGACCCCTGAAGACCAGCCAAGTTGAAGGTAAGTTTAAGATTTTGCTCCTAAATTTCAGGTAATTTCACCTTTTCCAAGTGTGTTATCACGTGTCACAGATTTGGGTGTCATATGGTCAAACGTCAAAAAAGGGTTTAATACATTAAAAATTTGAAAAAATATTGATTTACAGGTGAAATATAAAGTTTAAAAGTCAAGGTCAAGGGTAAAGGTGGAAGGAGGTGGCCAAGCAACTGCCTGTTATAAATGACAAAGCATGAAACTGTCATAAGGGCAAACAAAAAATGGCATACGGACAAACGATTTTACCGTATGACATGTTGTTATACCATATGACACAGAGCATTTCACTGAATTATTTAGTTATTTCTTAATTGTTTTATCACATACATAGTTTGTACAACTACTATGAATTAATATTAACATATATAATATATTTCTGCCTATTTCAAGCATTTTTTCACATTATTACAGATGCCTCTTTTTAGTAAGGAGAGGGGTGCACGTTTCTGTGCAAAGCTAAGGGCAGATCCTGCAGCTAGAGAGGAGAACCTAGCCAAGAGTAGGGAAAGGTATAACTGAGAGTATATGATACGTCTCAGATATACTCGTCTCAGAAATACTCGTCTCAGATGTACTCATCTCAGAAATACTTGTCTCAGAAATACTCGTCTCAGATATACTCGTCTGAGATATACTCGTCTCAGAAATACTCGTCTCAGATATACTCGTCTGAGATATACTCGTCTCAGAAATACTCGTCTCAGATATACTCGTCTCAGATATATACTCGTCTCAGAAATAATTGTCTGGCATACTTGTCTCAGATATACTCGTCTCAAATATACTTGTCTCGGAAATACTCGTCTCAGAAATAATTGTCTGGCATACTCATTTCAGATATACTCGTCTCAGAAATACTCGTCTGAGATATACTCGTTTCAGATATACTCGTCTCAGATATACTCGTCTGAGATATACTCGTCTCAGATATACTCGTCTCAGATATACTCGTCTCAGAAATAATTGTCTGGCATACTCGTCTCAGATGTACTCGTCTCAGATGTACTCGTCTCACTCGTCTTACTGTTGTAAATCTGACTGATATTGTCATGTATTACATATGGCACGTCCTATGTGTTCCTTGTACTGAAAGAGAGTTGAGTTGACTAAAAGAAATGTTCAAGTGTTGGGAAATATATTCTACTGTTAATAAAAGGTTCACTTGAGATGCCTTGTGTTTCTTTGAAATCATTCTGAATTGGCCTACATCAATTTATTACATTAAAAATGCAATGAAACATTGAAATTGTACTATGTCATACGGTAAAACAAAATATGTCATATGGTAAAACATTGAATTTTTAAATAAATAAAAATAAATACTTTGTTTGTTTACATGGTTCATGAAAATAATGGAGGAGAGCTAGTATGATCTATATATATATATATAACTTCAAGGCATTTTTGACTAATTTCTAGCAAAAAAATAGAACAAATGTCCATAGATGACATGCTGTAGTCGTTAAAAAACAAAATATCTAGTATTTGTGGTGTAGGTGTTTATATTTTGCAAATTGTTATAGAATACTTACAGATCAACTATTACATTCTTGGTTGTATTTAACCATGTCATGAATATAAAAATTGAATTTATTTCTAAAAATCACTTCGTTTTACCGTATGACATTTTCAAGGACTGTATACAAAGAAACACATTAAAATGTCATATATTGTTATTTTTTATAAAGGGCACTAATAAAAACAAAAAATATACACATAGATTTACACAAAAAATGCTATATTTAATTTGTCTTTTCATTTTTTTACTGTTTTGAAATTCTAAAAAGTCACTGACCCAAATGTAGAAATGTGGAAATACAGAAATAAATAAATGTAGGAATAAATAAATGTAGAAATAAATACATATATAAATATTTAAATAAATAAATATATAAATACATAAATATATAAATAAATGTATAAATACATATAGAAATGCATAAATAAATAAATAAATACATGTAAAAATACAGAAATAGCCATTTATATGACCAAAATGTATTTATTTTCACTATTATTTCTGCATTTATTTATTTATTTCTACTTTTATTTATTTATTTATTTATTTATTTTTCGTTCTGTCATTTTTAGTCCTTCATAAGATAGCACACGTACGTCTGGCCGACGTTGGCCCAACATCGAGCGTCGGCCTCCCTTCCTATAACATCGCAAAGGCGTCGGCCAGGCGTAGGCAGATCTCTTGTCAGTCAGTGCTCTATTTCCCAGCTCCGTTACGTCGGCTTTTGGTCGGCCCACTATACGGGAGGCCGATGTCGCGTTAAGTGCGCGTGAACTTTCAAGTCGCTTTCAAACCATAGACTGTAAAAAAATGAATATATTGTAAAATGTAATTAATTCCTGTGATCAAAACTGAATTTTCAGCATCACAGCTTCATATGATCCTTCAGAAATCATTCTAATATGATGATTTGACGCTCAAGAAACATTTATGATTATTACCAGCTTTCATTTTCTCAAAGGCGTAGCAGGATACCCAGGGCTTGGTTTACACCTATCACAATTTCTAGCCACTGGGGGACCATAGGCAGGCTAGGGGAACTCATATTAATGTTAAAAAACCTCATCTCTCTATAAATTACAGAAACGTCTGTCTGTCTGTGTGTGTGTCTGTTAACCACATATCTCTTGAACCGTTAGTCCGATGGATTTCAAACTTGACAGGTGTCTCGCTACGGTCACGAGTAAGTGCAGTGCCAAGTTTGACGTTGTTTGGATGAGAAATGCTAAAGATATCGTTAAATATATCATTTTTATAAGGTTGTGGTTTAAAAATAAACATTCTGACACTAGAGAGTTGTATCGGTCAAAGAAGCCCCAAGAAGGTTGTGGTTTAAAAATAAACATTCTAGGCGTTTCTCAATGTCAAGGAAGGATCCTCGGAAGCCAGAATTTCGAGGATGCTACGTCATCGACATCCGTTGAAGGACTGTTCCAATGTCGAGGATCCTCGGAATTTCCACCAAGGACTGAGTCCTTCGTTCGAAAAATATCCCATATACAGGAAAGGATGCATATGTGTAGCCTTCGCGCTCTTCACGCTCTCAAATCACCCACAATCCTATGCGCGCAGCTTTGCTATCTTGTTCAAAAAATTCAAAATGTTGGACGTTAACGGACTAACTGAGTCGGAGCATTATAAATGTAATTATTTTTTTAAAACAAATGTTTGGTAACGTAAATATATTTACATTTGAAAGCATATGATTTACGTTACCAAACATTTGTTTAAAAAAAATAATTACATCCATTATGTTATGGATCAAATTGACCTACACTGTTTAAACACACTTGACAGTCAAATAATCAATATGATTAAAAAGGAGTTTATTGATTTAAAAACGATTATATTGCCTGAGTGAACAGAACTGCGTCCATAGCAACGCTCTGTTTTTCATTTTCACTGACGTAATGACGCACTGACGTGCACTTGCTAGCCTGTTCCAGAGCCGTTGAAAAAACATCAGTAGAATGCTGAAGAGAAGCCTCGCCTAGCCTCTGAAGGAAGTGACTTGGAAGGACCAGTCCTGCCAAGGAAGTATCCTTGACATTGAGAAACACCTTCTGACACTAGAGAGTTGTATCGGTCAAAGAAGCCCCAAGAAGGTTGTGGTTTAAAAATAAACATTCTGACAATCTGTCAGCTACACTGTTTACTTCTGAATATTATAGTTTGGTTCCAAAACGTGATAAATCCATTTTGATTAATTGGAGTAAAAATGTGTTTTCTTTACCAAGAAACCAACAATTACTAAAAACACACACAAAAACTGATTTTGCACGGGCACTTTGCACTGCTCCCTGAATCGACACGCTTATTCATTTGTGGATGTTAACTGAATCTGTAAGTCAGCTATGCTGTTTCTGAATATTATATTTCATTCTGGTGCGCTTAACGTTATTGCTACTGTGTAATAGTAGCCTATGCTATTCACCAACTAAACATATCCTATTCAATGCGTTCACAGTCTCTTTCACGGGCATCATTTGTTGATTTCAAACTTGACAGGTGTCTCGCTACGGTCACGAGTAAGTGCAGTGCCAAGTTTTACGTTGTTTGGATGAGAAATGCTAAAGATATCGTTAAATATATCATTTTTAAAAGGTTGTGGTTTAAAAACATTCTGACATTAGAGAGTTGTATCGGTCAAAGAAGCCCCAAGAAGGTTGTGGTTTAAAAATAAACATTCTGACAATCTGTCAGCTACACTGTTTACTTCTGAATATTATAGTTTGGTTCCAAAACGTGATAAATCCATTTTGATTAATTGGAGTAAAAATGTGTTATCATTTGTAGTGGCCTATACACAAACTGTTTACTCAAGCGCAGCGTTTTCTCGGAGTTCACTGTGTGCTTTCTACCATGCACAAAAAAAAATGTCACTGAACTTTTGCTGTGTAATTGTAGCAATGAGCACTCAAACACACCAAACCAACAATTACTAAAAACACACACAAAAACTGATTTTGCACGGGCATTTTTTGCACTAGTCTATCTATAAATTACAGAAACGTCTGTCTGTCTGTGTGTCTGTCTGTCTGTGTGTCTGTGTGTGTGTGTGTGTGTTATTCGCATATCTCTCGAACCGTTAGTCCGATGGATTTCAAATTCGACAGGTGTCTTGCCACGGGCACGAGTAAGTGCAGTGCCAAGTTTGACGTTGTTTGGATGAGAAATACTAAAGATATCGTTAAAAATATCAGTAAAAGAAGCACTTAGTAGGTTGTGATTTAAAAATAAACATTCTGACATTAGAGGGTTGTATCATTCAAAGAAGCCCCAAGAAGGTTGTGGTTTAAAAATAAACATTCTGACATAAACAAGATGAAAACCACTATTTTCTGTTTCAAACTTTCACATAGCATCTTTAGGTTATAATAACGTAATTCAAATCCAGATTTTGATTTTCAAAGATTTATTATAAAAACTGATTATTTTTTCCCAAAAATGCAATAAATTCATGACACTTTTTTTTCAAAATGCAATTAATCCATTGAATCAATATAAAAGTTATTTTTTTATCATAATGAAACTGTTGAAATCAGCCATCGCTAAGAAATATCTCCTAAACTTTTTTGACGGCGTTTAGCTCACAAAAACTGATTTTGCACGGGCACTTTGCACTGCTCCCTGAATCAACGCGCTTATTCATTTGTGGATGTTAACTGAATCTGTAAGTCAGCTATGCTGTTTACTTCTGGATATTATATTTCATTCTGGTGCGCTTAACGTTATCGCTACTGTGTAATATTAGCCTATGCTATTCACCAACTCTCTCTTTCACGGGCATCATTTGTAGTAGCGTATTCACAAACTGCTCAAGCATAGCGTTTTCTTGGAGTTCACTGTGTGCTTTGTTACAATGAGCATTCAATCACACCAAACCAACAATTATTAAAAACACACACAAAAACTGATTTTGCACGGGCATTTTGCACTAGTAAAGTGAAATTTTCATGCCATGGGACCTTTAAGCGTTTTCTACCAGTTTTCTATGTGAGGAAAACGCTTAACTGTACATAGTAGTCTATTTTTAATTAGTATGGTGTTTACAGAGTTATCATTTATTTATTTTAATATCACTGTCTATGCGTTAAGTCACGTTCTGCGAGTGCAAATCTCTAAATTCAACTTTGGACTTGTATTTTACAGGGGACAAGTTCTCAAATTCACATCTTTATGCTCTCGAGTTTTGCCACTCTTTTACTTTCATAAATAACCTTCCTGATAATGTTCGGGGCTCAGACACACTCTCCCAATTTAAATCTAGACTAAAGACACATCTCTTTAGCCAAGCATTCAATTAACACATCTCATAATCTTGTTTTACAGTTAATATGTGATGAAATAGTAAAAGGTGCACATGATCATCTTTTGCCTGAAATAATATGAACTGCAGCTATGCTAATCTTTCTCCTGTTGCTTCCCTGTTTCTATCTCAGGATGCTCAGCAAGTTCACTAGAGATTATAGCAGCTCCAGTTTGGATCCAGCCTCACTTGTGAAGACTTCAGATGATGGCAACTATAGATGGACATAAAAAAACTGCCAGATATTAAGGTGGGGTAAGCGATATTTCAAAAACGCTGTTGGACACTGTTGATATTTGGAATGAACCCAAACAAACACACCCCTCTCTTCAATGCTCCACCTCCAAAACTCACCAGGTTGCCCAGTAGCCGCATCACATTATTGGTGTAAATAACTAATTTATGTTATTGCATGACCTGCTCAATAAAAGCGCAACACTAAGAACGTTTCAGGAAACACGTTATTAATTATGATAAGGGCTGGATTTCCCGAAACCTTCTTAACGCTACGTCGTTCCTAAGTTATACCTTAAGCTGTACCTTATCGTTAATACGTGTTTCCCGAAACGTTCTTAGTTAATTGTACCTTCTGTAAGTCATACGTTCGGATATTTCCCCACCAGTTAATCAAGTGTGACAACACCGGTAATACCATAATAGAAGTGACGCGCATGCGATGCAGCGTGCTCATTTTTCCAGGCGCGCAAATGCCACAGCGAGATGAAAACATCTCAACTTTTCAGAATGCCACAAGCGCACCGCAGGTCATGTGACAAGAACCAACCGATCAGCTTTGGCCTTTCCGTAACAACATGGAAAACTCGGCCGAACAGCTGATCATAGCTGTACAGGGCGAGTTTTTATTTCTCATCTCCATAAATATATCTAGTAGTAAAGCTAATGCAAGGGCTAGAAATCAATTAATCCTTTGCTGATACTTCCTCGTCATCACGGAGAGTGCAGTTCATGGTTGCATAGCAACGACAGATGCCACGGGAGTGCAAGTGCTTGTAGAAAGGAGAGAGTGCTTTCCACACGTTTTTAGACGCGATATGTGAACGGCCCCTAATTCAGGATAAACTGAGAATCTATTTGGTTTAAAATGGTTTTTGTTTTGTTTAAAATGAAGATCACGATAACATACATCAGAATAATGTTCCAATCTATTTAAAAAAAAGATACTCAATTGAATCATTAATTCAAACACTTTTAAAACCAATTAATTCAGTGTCTCATTCATAAACACCTGGGCTGGGTTTCCCGATAACGTTGTCTCTTAGCGTGCTACGAAGACTCTTAAGGTATAACTTAACTAAAGGTATACCATTTATAGGCGTGTTCCCCGAACCATACCTTAGAAAGCTTGCTAAAGATATTCCTTCTTACGTGTGACGTTACCCAGTGCTGCCCGTGGCGATGGTGCTGATATCGATGGCTCGAGAATCAATTATTCACTCGTTCAGGGGCTGCTTCACTGCGTTATGTGAGAAAGCGGTGTTCTTTATAAAAGAAGCAATTCAGAAATGTACGCGGGTTGGGTGAGAAAAAACACTGACATTATGGATTCGGATGGCAATAAAATCACAGACTTACCCCTGCCGTCTTTTAGAACAACTTTTTGCTGTATCGCTGCCATAGTTTGAGCAAACTCCCCACCACAATCATTCCCTTTAAATAGACTATTAAACCTATTAAACTATTAAATGGTTTGCCAGCTGATGTACCTTTGATTGTTGTTTTTAATTATATTATCCAGTGTAATGACAATTTTATTCTTAGCTTTAGTCCTAACTGCTTTTTCTCAATGTTTTTCACTCTGTTACAGGTTGCCAGGAAGAATCCTTCTCTACATTGTTGCTGTTCCTTTTTGATCCCTTTTCTCCTGGAGTTCTTTCTGGTGTCATTAAAATGTCTTAACTTGAATTGTCTGTTCATTATACTAGAGACAGTTACACACAAAATTAAGAAGATATTTTTCAATGTCATTATAGCCTACTTTTTTCATATTGGATAGTCAAGTAGCTCCAGGGCTGTATATATGTACATGGACATTGAGGGGGACAAGTCCTATAATTATACGTCAATAATAACAAGACAGCACGCTCAGTCTTACCAACGTTGGCAATTGACCCTTCGCAGGGAGCTTGATTGACAGGCGATTTAACCAATCATAATCCGCCATCCGCCATTTTGTCCGACAAAGCAGTCAGGAGAGATAGCAGATTAACATGGGAGAATTTGAACTTGAAAAATGGAATGTACTGACGCCTTTCCGCGGTTAAAACAACATTCCTTCTTATGTTCATTCATGTTTATTTGATGCTATAAATTAACTAGAAGGAAGAGATGATCGGTTCACGAGCAGCTTTAACTGATGCTCTACAGCGATCTGTCAGACACACTTAAGAGCCACAAAACGGTATGTATCGTTTAAATTTCTTTTAAAAAATGACCAAATTTGAAAGGTGAGACTTTGTTTAATATGTCTAATATCAAAAGTAACCGAAAAGTAACCTGGTCTGTCCTGTCTGTCAGCGTGTTGTCAGTCTCCTCTCTGCTTCGCGATGTATTTTTCACTGCGTGAGAACATGGTGTGGCATGAGAGCAGCGTCCCAGCAAACATGCCAGTGTGGGCCCACTGTGGGTAAGTGTGGGTTTTCTGTGGGACAGTGTGGGCAAGGGCAAACCCTTTCGGGCCCCATGTGGGCTTTCTGTGGGCAACCCACACGGGCCCCCAGTGGGTTAGCCCATGTGGGGCCCATAGCAGTTTTGCCCATTTGGGCCCCCATTAGGATTTACTGTGGGCAACCCACTGTGGGACTGCCCACAGAAAACCAACACGGGCCCCCAGTGGGTTAGCCCATGTGGGGCCCATAGCAGTTTTGCCCATTTGGGCCCCCATTAGGATTTACTGTGGGCAACCCACTGTGGGACTGCCAACAGAAAACCCACACGGGCCCCCAGTGGGTTAGCCCATGCGGGGCCCATAGCTGTTTTTCACTGTGGGGCCACCATGAGGGTTTACTGTGGGCAACCCACCATAACAGTACAGTTAAATCATTGTTTTTAACAATTAATCATTGTTAAATCATTGTCTTGATTAAGCTCAGGGTTAATCAAACTATTTTAACGATCCTGTAAAATGTCATAAATGTTATTTCATTCAACAGTCAATCCCATACTCCCAAACTGCACACAGTCAACAAGATAGCAAGACAAGTACTATCTTTACCTGTTTGCTTGTTGCAGCTGTTCCCAGACAGACTGATAAAGTCAGACAGACCACCCAGTTAACACAGAACATTCCCCTAACGTTAGTTTTTGGTTCCCGTTTGGTTATTTTTTTGGGAACCAAATACTAACGTTAGGGGAAAATTCTTTTTTGGTTTTATTTTTATGTAACCATAAAATAGTGTTCCCAGAACATTGCTGGGTGGTTACTTTTAAATAACCTAAAAATAACTTATAAAGAACGTTTCCTAATGGTTATTTTTAAGTTATTATTTTGCAACCATAAAATAACGTTCCCAGAACGTTGCAGGGTGGTTATTTTTTGAATAACCTTAAAGTAACTTATAGAGAACGTTCCCTAATGGATATTTTTAAGTTATTATGTTGCATAATTGATCTCACTGAGGTTATAATTAAACAGGTTTTATTAAAATAGGAACAAATGGAACAAACCAAAGTTTTCAAGATATTTTATCTGATTATCAAATAATTCCCTCCATCAATTCTATGTTTATGTAAATGCTGCGTGACTTTTACGTGTTTTGGTGCGTGTCCACTACAGCGGCAAAAGTCCGCTCAGTGCCGCTGGCAACGCTATAACGCCTCCGCTCTGGGGTGTGTCTGTTGCGAGTGTGTTTAATCTAAGTTTTTTTTCAACACACGGACAGTATAATCATCAGCGATGCACGCGATTACATTTAGAAATAGACAAGCTTTGTTTCCAAATGCACCAAGCAAAGATATCCTTTCAATTTTATAAACTTTTATAAACCCAGCCAATGTAATCACAATGAACACATACAAAATAAAATATTTAACATACATAACAACTGCAAAGCGTCTAATTTGTAAACAAAATGATTTACGCACTAAATCCAGCATAAACTCCGGCACAATTAGCATATTCTTAAACTCTCAAAACAGACGTCACATCCCGAACCTCACAGCAATTGGCTGCCGACCGCGTTTTTCGCTTGATATTTGCATAAAGTCGAGAACTGCCCAACCTTTTGACGCTCTCGGTCGCTCTCAACGCTTTCTCCGGTCCGCTGTCAATCCCAAAATGCAATGCGCGAGCGTGAAGCTCGACTTCCATAGGAATGAATTGAAAACGCTCGCTCCGCTCCGCTCGCACCGCGCCAGTGGACACGCACCGTAATGGGCGCTCGCCGCTCGCGCTGAACAGTCGAGCCGCATTTGAACTGGAGCTGAGGGCGTTACCATGGAAACGGGACGGCAGCTCAACTGACAATCAGCGAAAATCCGTCTCTCACTGTTGTTTTCACTACTTTCAGGTAAGTTTAGTCCCCAAACTTACACAAATAGTACACAAATGCTTCTGACACATTCTTTCATGTAAATGACACGCTTCCGTTGAATATTTACTTTATAGAAATGATTTAGTGTCTTCAGGAAAAGTCCGCTAGCATCTCATCCGTTAAGTCAGTGGTTCTCAATTCCAGTCCTCGTGACCCACTGCTCTGCACATTTTGTATGTCTCCCTTATTTAACACACCTGAACCAGATCATCAGCTCGTTAGGAGAGACTCCATGAACTGAAATGAGTGTCAGATAAGAGAGACATACAAAATGTGCAGAGCAGTGGGTCACGAGGACTGGAATTGAGAACCACTGCGTTAAGTTAACAGTAGCAGCTAACTGTTACTAACGTTAGCTAGAGGCAAGTTAACTTGTGCTGTAATTTAGGCTTTTAATCACATTGTATGTGTACAGTATATGAGAGATTTTGATAGTATTGTAAAGGTTTTGCTGGCAATTTCCAAATGTGTGAATGAAAGTAAACTAATTTATTTAACTTAAAAATATTCACTGGACGGTTAATTCGAGATGGTGCTCGATGCAGAGCCAAATGGGAGGAGCTAGAGCTCCAGCTCCTCCCCTCGCTGGAGCTCCAGCTCCACCTTGCTAAATTTAGTGAGCGGGGATTCGCTGCAGCGTCAAATGGGAGGAGCTAGAGCTCTAGCTCACTGTTGCTGGATCTAGTGCGAGTTCAACCGTGATGGAAGGACAAGTTTGTTTTGATGCATACATCATATTGTATTTTTCTCTAATATTTGTCGTGATTATGATTAAATATTTATCGTTTCTGTGACTAAACGCGTAAACACCCAGCAAACACAAAACGTTTTTACAACGTTTCACAACGTTGTTTTTAGGTTGCAATTAGGTAATGTTGCAGTGCAACGTTTTAAAAACGTTTAAGAAACCACACCTAAAATAAAAAAAAGAATGTAACCAAAATAAAACGTTTTAGAAACGTTGTGAAAATACCAACCAGGTATGTTTTCTTTAGGTAGTCAAAAAAACGTAAATATCACGTTTGTCTACTACGAAAACAAAACCAGACCAAAATGCAACTTTGGCGAGACGTTTTATTTAGGTGTTAAAATAACGTAGTCTGCACGTTGAAATAGGTTTTAAAAGAAACGCCACGACAGTATTAATACAACCATGCCAAATCTCCAATGGTGCGTTCTCCCAGCAAACACAAAACGTTTTTACCGTTTCACGTTGTTTTTTGGTTGCAATTAGGTAATGTTGCAGTTTTAAAAACGTTTAAGAAACCACACCTAAAATAAAAAAAATAATGTAACCAAAATAAAACGTTTTAGAAACGTTGTGAAAATACCAACCAGGTATGTTTTCTTTAGGTAGTCAAAAAAACGTAAATATCACGTTCGTCTACTACGAAAACAAAACCAGACCAAAATGCAACTTTGGCGAGACGTTTTATTTAGGTGTTAAAAAAACGTAGTCTGCACGTTGAAATAGGTTTTAAAAGAAACGTCACGACAGTATTAATACAACCATGCCAAATCTCCAATGGTAGGCTACGTTCTGTTTGTGTATAAAATACATTTTAACATTAAAGCGATTCTTCATTGATCGAGTAGCCTAACAGACGAGACTGCTGTAGGCAGCCTGAATATCAAGTATCAAAAGGACTTAGAGGTGATATGTGAATGCTTACTCTCAGTCGTCTCTTCTCATTTAATAGCCTATAAACTTTTGGAAAAATGTTAATGTCCTTGCATTCATGCAGCCTGCGGGTGACGCTCTAATGATGATTGACATACTTTATGAAAATATGTTCATAATTATATCATGTAGTTTTTGCTATTTTCGTTTACCTCGTTTACCATTTCTAAAGGTAGACATATATTATGTTATAATGTAGCCTATTATATATGATTTGAAACATTGTTTTACATTTTTAATGCTTTCATCCCATACACAAAAGAAATATATTTGAAATATATTTTCAGTATATATTTTGGAATATATGCAAATATTTGAAATTGGCCCAATAAATATATTTCACACTTAACATCATATATTTTTGTTATATTTCAGAATATATTTCAATGTATTTGGAATATATGCCACATATATTTTGACACTTTTGGGGACCCATACAGAAAAAAATACATTGAAATATATTCTGAAATATAACAAAAATATATGATGTTAAGTGTGAAATATATTTATTGGGCCAATTTCAAATATTTGCATATATTCCAAAATACTGAAAATATATTTATTTTGTGTATGGGATATTTTCATTCAATTTACAGTTTGCGATGGCCACAGGCCTACTATCCACTTAATAATATATCAGGTTTCATGATATTTTAGCTGATTATCAAATAATTCATTCCATCAATCTAAACGTAAATGCTGCGTGACTTTTACGTATTTTAATGGGTGCGCGCGCTGAACATTCAAGCCGCATTTGAACTGGAGCGGAGGGCGTTACCATGGAAACGAGGCAGCAGCTCAACCGACAATCAGCGAAACTCCGTCTATCACTGTTGTTTTAACAACTTTAAGGTAAGTTTAGTACATAAAATTACACAAATAGTACATACAAATGTTTCTGAGACTTTCTTTCATGTAAATCACTCGCTTTCGTTGAATATTTACTTAATAGAAATGGTTTAGTGTCTTCGAAAAAGTCCGTTAGCATCTAACTAACTTTAGCTAGTTAACGTTAGAGGTAACGTTAGGTTGACTAGACTTGAGCTGTAAGTTTGGGCTTTTAATCACTTATGTGTAGATGAGATATTTTTGTAAAGGTTTTGCTGACAATTGGTCAATGGATGAATGGGAATAAGCTAATTTATTTATATAAAAGTATGCACTGTATGGTTAATTCATAGTTATCATGTGACGTCACGTCGCACCATTACGCCCACCTGGAGGGCAAACTAAGGCTTTCCTCCACTGCCCAGTCATTTTGATCAGGTTTGTAGTTAGTATTAATGTAGTAAAACAGTGTTATTAAAATATCAAATTAAATATCGTTAGCCTCATAGCATAATTGCCTATAAGTCATATTTCAATGTCTTTGGAAAACCAGAAGAAACAAAAAATGACTTAGGCAATTGTGCTATGAGGCTAACGATATATAGCCTACCGCTTATTCATGATGCATACTGAAGCAGATGAACAGAGAACAAATTATTTACAACAAAATAATATTGTTTGTCTTCTCCCCTTTACAGTATTGTTTGCCATCTAGTTCTGATCACAGAGTTTATCTCCAAACCCAATTAAGCAGACCTGAGCAGCTGATCCAGGATCACCAGAAACTCTGCAGGACTTTGGTCTCAGTGTTCCAGTGTTCAGGTGTCCCAGTGTTGTAAGTTCAGAACATATTGCAGGAGATCTCAACATTGTCTCTCAAGGTCCACTTACATGCAGAGCTTTACTCCAACCTAGTCCAGCACACCTGAACAAGCTAATCAAGGTGCATAACTCTGGGTGCATATCACTCAGGTCTCTATCTCAGTAGTCAGTGGCCGTCTTTATCACAAAATCCTTACAGTGCACTGAAACATTCGCTCCCTAAAAACTCACTATGTTATCGGAAATTCTGAAGCACAAAACTTTATCACATGAGACAGTTCGCTACAAAATGACATGTGATAGGTGATTTTAAAACACAAACCAATATTATATTTCAGCATAAACATAACATCTCTAGACAGGTAATGTCTAATCAAGCAAACATTTACAATTTATTTATGACTGAAATCTTCCACAAGTATGTAGAGGGAAAACTCAAGTGTATACTTCACATTTTGGACAACCATTGTTTTTTTACATTTACATTTTGGTTATTGTTTTCTTTCTCACTTTAGATGCTGGAGAAAAAACAGCCAGGCTAAAGCATTCCAAGTGGAAACTTCTGTTGTGGCTCAATAATCCAGGATTGGGATGGTGGAAGGAAGGAGCAGATCAGAGATCAGGAAGAGATACTCGTGCCCCTGAGGAACTGATTCACCTAATGCGTCAAATTTAACCAAACATTTTCATCACTCACCTTCATGTCGTTGCAAACCTGTAAGACTTTCGTTCATCTTTGAAACACAAATGTAGATCTTTTTAATGAAATCAGAGCTTTCTGGCCCTCCATTTCACAGTTTATGCAACTACAACTTTCAAGCTTCAGAAAGGTAGTAAAGACATTATAACAATAATCAATATGACTCCAGTGGTTTAACCTCAACTTTATGAAGTGAAGTAAATGCTGTGTGTGTGCAAAAAAACCCATTGCATCTTTATTCACAAAATATACGTCTCTGACACGTGTTCACGGAGCACCACAATTCATCAGTGTTGTGTTGGCGAGAGAGCCAGCGATCTCATGGCGCAACATGCGTTGGAGATACATAATTTGTGAATAAAGATGTAATTGTATGCGCACATAAGGTATCTGTTAAAAATATCTTCATTTGTGTTCTCCACAAAAGTCTTATGGGTTTGGAGCGACATGAGGGTAGGTAATTAATGACAGAATTTACATTTTTGTGTGAACTATCCCTTTACTGTTTTCTAATGTGGTTATAATTGGCCATTGTTCTGTTTTATAAACATTTTCAATATTTTAAAGATTTATTGTTTTGAAAAAAATGTTTATACAGAAAAGATAGATTAATTTGATCAAAAGTTGCAGTAAAAACTTTTAAATTGTTTTAAAAAAATTATGTTTAAAATAAATGTTGCTCTTACTGAAAACTGTATCATAGTTTCCACAAAAATATGAAGCCGTACAACTGATAATAATCATAAATGTTATATATATATATATATATATATATATATATATATATAATAGATTGTATCATTATTTATTCTAGAATTAGTAATACATTACAGAAATGCACTCATTAATTAAAATTAATCATATATCAATCATATTGTGTTATTAATCAATAAATTCTAAAGAATTTGATTAACTTTTATGTTTTGTGTCCAGTGATTTTTCAATGTTTTTAACGGGTCCCAGAAAGAATTGTGTTTATAGCCCACTGGATCGATTACTCTTCACACTGGATTCTTTGAAGACGGACGTGGCAGCAGTTGCAAACACTTACAGGCTACATCCAAGGATGGAAACATCTCAGGTTTTAGTGATTAACACGTTCTTTCAGTGAATTTTTCGGGTGAACGTGGTAAAAACCAATAGGGAAAAAAGTACCACATGAGACGTGATATTTGACATTTTGAAAATGTTGAACATGAGTCATGACGCATATCGTCGAAGCAACGTTAAAAAAAACAACGTTTTTTTTACAAAATATTTCATCAATGGTGTGAAAATACGTATTTATAACGTTAAAAAAAGTTTCAGCCACGTGGTGAAAATACGTGTTTATAACGTTTAAAGAATGTTTCAGCCACGTTGTGAAAATACGTGTTTATAACGTTTAAAAAATGTTTCAGCCACGTTGTGAAAATACGTGTTTATAACGTTTAAAAAACCCGACATCTGTCGTATTAAATACGTAGGATAAAAACGTTGTGACAACTTTTTCACGACGTGAAAAAAACGTTTTTGCAACGTTTTTGTGTTTGCTGGGCACCTAATAAGAACATTGCTCACACTGTGTGTGTGTGTGTGTGTTTCTAAAAACGGTTGAAACTTTTTATCTATGTATTATTTTATCTTTATAACGGTTTCGTTGTTTTCCTCACTTTTAAAGCTGCTTTGGACAAAAGCGTCTGCTATTATTATCTAAATTACTAGACTTAAAAGGCAATGTGAAAGCTTAGATAGTGCACCCCTATTTATTTTTTGTCCACCGCATTTACGTGTGTGTTATTTGTGAATTAATCTAAATCATCTGATTTCTGTTGAGTTGTTCAGTGTTATGATACTGTACACAGCCTATTAATATATAATGAAAATGCTTTATTTTTTTTAGACACATTTATTATCATTAGCCTACTTTTGCCGGTGCTTGATGCTTGAACTGCACACAGGATTGATTAACGTGCGATATTAGTCATTGCTTAAATGAATGACTAACGTTAAAAATATTTAGTCTATCGTAGATGGCCTACATTTAATGACATAAGGCCTATTTAAGTAGCCTAGTATCCAGCTCTTTACATTAGATAGACGAGTTAGCATTTTAATAACCTAATACCAAAATAAAGTTTAAATTAAGATGCTATAACCATAGGCTATGCTATTTCTATATAGCATTAGGCCTTATTCCACAAAGGACTGTTTATAAGGTGATAATCCGTTATACATGTAGCCTAATAGGCTGAAGATTTTTGTATCTTCTGTTATAAAGACGAAGATTGACATTTCGTTAATGAAAAAATAAATAAATAAAAAATAAAATAAGAACATATTGTAAAAAATGAACAACTGTTTTTGTTTAATTATATCTAGGCAATGAAGATAGCCTATTAACAAATATACATTTTAATATATTATATAAAAACATTATAGGACTATATAAAATATATTTAAAAATAGGGCCTCACTGATTAATTTTGCCTGGGGTTTATTTATATGTGGAAATAAATCTGATATTGGATGTGCATTTTGGACCTGCTGTGTGCGGACAGATCGTACATTCTGGCAATGTCGTAGGCTACGTCATTAACGTGATAGGCCATTTCTTTAAGCTTTTTCCTTCTCCATATCTTCCCAAGAAACTGTGGCAGATCGCTAAAATGCAAACGCATATCAAGCTGATCTTTTCTCTCTCTTTTGCTATTTATCTTGGCCTCACTGTAGAAGTAACCATGGCAACTGATAGAGTTACCACCTAAAATGGCGGCGCCTTCCCGGAATGCAACGCTGCGGGAAAAGATCGTGACGTAACTCTTTGATAGCGAGAAAGTTAACCTGCGCATGCGCGGCCCCTCCCACTAAATCCAGCGAGGGGAGGAGCTGGAGCTCCAGCGAGGGGAGGAGCTGGAGCTCTAGCTCCTCCCATTTGGCTCTGCATCGAGTACCACTTGGTTAATTCATTGATTTCACGTGACGTCACATGGAACGCCCACCTGGAGGGCAAATGAAAGGAGTGCTATAATGCCAGTTGTGCCTAGTATTAACATGAATGGGCAATTCCACGCAAAACTGTCACATCCATAACGCCAACACAATGCCATGGTATTTAGTTGCCGTTATGGATGTGACAGTTTTGCGCGGAATTGCCCGAATATACAATACAGTAGCCTAGTTTGAACCAGTTTAAGATTCCTATTAATTCATTTTATACTCGTATGGCCAACTCTCTCATTATTAATAAATGGTAACACTTTATAATAAGGTTTCATTTTGTTAGCTTTAGTTAACATGAACCAACAATTAGTGAACAATTACTCCTACAGCATTTATTAATCTTAAAGTTAAGATCAACATTAAATACTTGTGACGAGCGTCCTCAAGGAAATCAGCGTCGCCCTGGTAACAAACACCGAACACCTGCACATCCTCACAGCGGGCTGATCGGTCACAGCTGCAGCTCATTAATTAACTGCTACAAAAGCAGCACGCGCTGAGCAGACAGATAGACTCTGGTCTCGAGCTGAATGAATTGCTGGTCTAACCTTTCTCTCGTTTTCCTCCAGAAAGCAGCGAGTGACCGACAGCCCATCACTTTTGGAGCACGTTTGGACACCCACTTTCGTTTGGATTAAACACTGAAGAGCACTTGGAGCACCAGCCATCACGCACCGGATCACCGTCTTCCTGCACCTTTTATTTCACTGTAAATAAAATCCACCCTCCGGGGCCTTTGCACTAAACCTGCCTTGTCGTGTGATTCTTCACCCCGTGACAGTGGTGGAGAATGCGGGCAAGAGTGTGAGGAATCACCGGCAAGTTCACCGCCCCAATATCTTAATTTTTTCTTTTTTCCCCTTTGTGCACTGCAGGACACGGAAAGCGGCACGCTTGATCCCCGTCATGGAGGAGGTTCTACAACGCCTCGCGGAGGTAAGCATCCGCCAGCAACAAATTGTGGAACATCTCGCCACCCGCCAGGGTAGGACGGAGGAAGAACTAACCGCCATCCGTGCCTCCGCCGCCCAGCGCGTTCCGCTACCTGACCCTCGTGCTCAAGCCACCCGCCTGCTGCCGAAGATGACGGCTGATGATGATGTAGAAGCTTTTCTGCGAGTCTTTGAAACTACAGCCCGATGTGAAGCATGGCCAGAGGACGATTGGGCACGCGCGCTGGCACCTCTTCTAACTGGAGAAGCCCAACGGGCTTATTTTTCACTTCCCCATGAGATCGCCGAAGATTATAATGAAGTCAAGCGTGAAATCCTGGCAAGACTCGGCCTCTCATCCATCTGTGCCGCCCAACAGTTTCACGAGTGGGAATTCAAGTCCCGCGTGCCAGCCCGTGCCCAAGCCGCGGAACTCAGCCGCATCGCGCATCACTGGCTATTAGAAGGAAATCCCTCGGCTGCTCAGGTAGCGGAACGGGTGGTGGTCGATCGCCTCCTCCGCGCTCTTCCCCGTCCGATTCGTCAAGCGGTTGGAATGAGAAATCCCTGCAACACTCTGGAACTAGTGGAGGCGATCGAGCTGGCGGATGCCATCCATCACCGCGAGGCTGGGGATCGAGCGTTGCCGTTTCCCCGGAGGGTGGTCCAGAAGGCACCTCACGTCCAGTCAGCAGGCCGACGGTTTCCCCGCCGCGAGACGAGCCCATGCCCAGCGCCGAACCCGTAACACCACCGCGTGCGTGGCTGGCAGGCTGCATCGTCCATCAGCGTGTACCATCGGGAGCCCCTGAAGCGGACGTGGTCGTGGAAGGGAGACGTTTCCGGGCCTTACTGGACTCAGGCAGTGCGGTCACCCTTATCCAGTCCCGGGTGTGTCCCCTTCGAGGCGGTGAGAAGAGTTTTCTGCCGATTACCTGTGTACACGGAGACACTCGCCAAGTACCGGCCCGCAGAATCACCATAGCGTCACGACAAGGCACCTGGCCGGTGGAGGCTGGCTTGATGAAGGACCTGCCGGTGGCCGTACTGCTTGGGAGAGACTGGCCGGGCTTCGAACGACTGCTCACCGCCGCTACTCAGCCTGCCAGCCCAGAGGGAAACCGTCGAAGACGGAAGCGGCCGCGTGGACCTCGCCGCAGACCAGCCCTTCTTGCCTCCGACAGCGGGAGAGATGGTGAGTCCCCCTCCCAATCTTCTAATCCTTTCTTTGATGTGTACCAACAGGCTGCGGGAGGGGGCTCATTCGCCAAAGAACAACGGGAGGACGAACGTTTGAAGCACTGTTGGTCCCAGGTCCGGATGGTCGATGGAAACGACGTCCTCCCACGGCCCCATCCTCTCCCGCATTTTGTCGTCGAGAATGGCCTGCTGTACTGTGTCGCACAGCGGAGGGGGGAGGAGAAAAAACTACTGGTGGTTCCCCGAGCCAAGACCAAAACCATCCTGGAGCTGGCCCATTCCCACCCCATGGCAGGACACCTCGGGGCAGCCAACACCACCCAGCGCATCCGTGACCGTTTCCTCTGGCCTGGCCTGGAGGCCGAAGTGAAACGGTTTTGTCAAGCCTGCCCGACCTGCCAGGTCACGTCGCCCAGGACTCCTCCCCCCAGCCCGCTCATCCCGCTGCCCATCATCGAGGTGCCCTTCGAGCGGATCGGAATGGACATAGTGGGGCCGTTGCCAAAGTCTGCCCGGGGACACGAGCACATCCTGGTGATCGTCGACTATGCCACCCGGTACCCAGAAGCAGTTCCCTTACGCAAAGCCACCGCGAAGTCCATCGCCCAGGAGCTGTTTCTGTTGGCCAGCCGAGTCGGCATCCCCGCGGAGATACTGACTGACCAGGGAACACCGTTCATGTCCCGGCTAATGGCAGATCTCTGCAGGCTGCTGCGGGTGAAGCAGTTGAGGACCACGGTCTATCATCCCCAGACGGACGGGCTGGTGGAGAGGTTCAACCAGACCCTTAAGCAGATGCTGAGACGCGTGGTGGCGGAGGATAAGCGGGATTGGGACCTTATGATTCCCTACGTACTCTTCGGGATCCGCGAAGTACCCCAGGCCTCAACTGGCTTCACCCCCTTTGAGCTCCTGTTCGGCCGCCAACCACGTGGGCTCCTCGACATCGCCAGGGAAGCTTGGGAGCAGCAGCCTGCCCCTCATCGCACCGTCATCGAGCATGTACGACAAATGAGAGAGAGAATCGATCGAGTGATGCCATTAGTCCGGGAACACCTCAGCAAAGCCCAACAAGCCCAGCAACGCCATTACGACCGGGCAGCCCAACCACGGGAGTTCCAGCCGGGAGACCGCGTCATGGTCCTGGTCCCCAGCTCTGCCTGCAAGTTCCTGGCTTCTTGGAAGGGTCCATACACGGTGTTAGAAAGAATCGGGCCAGTCACCTACCGTCTAAGGCAACCTGGTCGACGCCAGACAGAGCAACTCTACCATATTAACCTCCTAAAGAAGTGGGTGGGGACCCGGGACCAAGTGGCGGCCCTCAGTCTCACCGATCCCGTGGTTGTAGACGTCAACCCCCATCTTTCGGCTGCCCAGAAGGCGGAGCTGCAACACCTGGTCAGTCAGTTCCAGGATGTGTTCTCGACCCAGCCCGGGCAGACCAACGTAGTCCAGCACGACGTCAGGACACCCCCAGGAGTCGTCGTCCGGCAACGGCCCTACCGTGTCCCGGAAGCTCGTCGGCAGGCTATTGAGGAGGAAATCCAACAAATGCTAAAGTTGGGGGTAATAGAACCATCCCGGAGCCCGTGGTCCAGCCCCATTGTAATGGTTCCAAAGCCGGATGGCACCCTCCGCTTCTGCAACGACTTCCGCCGCCTGAACGAAGTCTCCGAATTCGACGGGTACCCCATGCCTCGGGTCGATGAGCTGCTGGACCGTTTGGGAAGGGCCCGGTACATCAGCACCTTGGACCTCACCAAAGGCTATTGGCAGGTACCACTCTCTGAAAATGCTAAACCCAAAACTGCTTTCTCAACCCCCAGTGGCCACTGGCAATACCGGACCCTTCCCTTCGGCCTGCACGGGGCCCCCGCAACCTTCCAAAGAATGATTGACATCATCCTGCGGCCCCATCAAGCCTATGCAGCCGCCTACATCGATGACGTCGTGATCCACTCCGAGGCATGGGGAGAACATCTGGAGCGTCTGCGGAGGGTGCTTTCGGAGCTCCGGCGGGCTGGACTCACCGCCAACCCCCGAAAATGTCATCTAGCTCTCTCTGAAGCCAAGTACCTGGGTTTCCGTGTCGGACGGGGCCTGATACAACCCCAGGAAAAGAAAGTAGAGGCCATCCACTCCGCCCCGAGACCCCAGACAAAGACCCAGGTACGAGCTTTCTTGGGGTTGGCAGGGTATTACCGGTGTTTTATCCCCAACTTCTCCTCTTTAGCCGCCCCTCTGACAGACCTGACCAGGAAGGGGCAGCCGGAGAAAGTATGCTGGACCCCAGAGGTGGAGGAGGCCTTCGCCCGGGTCAAAGAAGCACTGACGTCGTCACCGGTACTCCGCGCTCCAGACTTTAGCTGCCCCTTCCTGCTGCAGACGGATGCCTCCGACACGGGACTGGGAGCCGTCCTGTCCCAGGTCCAGGAAGGTGAGGAGCATCCGATCATCTACATCAGCAGGAAGCTGTCCCCGGCCGAGAGGAAGTACGCCGCCGTCGAGAGGGAGGCCCTGGCCATCAAGTGGGCAGTCCTGGAGCTCCGGTACTACCTCCTAGGCCGCAAGTTCACCCTGGTCACCGACCATGCGCCTCTCCAGTGGATGGCCCGCGCCAAGGACACCAACGCCAGGGTGACTCGCTGGTTCCTAGCGCTCCAGGACTTCCACTTCGAGGTACGACATCGGGCCGGGGCCGCCAACGCGAACGCTGATGGCCTCTCACGGATATGGACAGCTTATGCAGGTCTGTCAGGGGTCATTCCCCACCCTCCCCTTATTTCACCCCTACTATCTCCATACGTTCACAGGACCAGAACGACGCTTAGGGGGGGGGGAATGTGACGAGCGTCCTCAAGGAAATCAGCGTCGCCCTGGTAACAAACACCGAACACCTGCACATCCTCACAGCGGGCTGATCGGTCACAGCTGCAGCTCATTAATTAACTGCTACAAAAGCAGCACGCGCTGAGCAGACAGATAGACTCTGGTCTCGAGCTGAATGAATTGCTGGTCTAACCTTTCTCTCGTTTTCCTCCAGAAAGCAGCGAGTGACCGACAGCCCATCACTTTTGGAGCACGTTTGGACACCCACTTTCGTTTGGATTAAACACTGAAGAGCACTTGGAGCACCAGCCATCACGCACCGGATCACCGTCTTCCTGCACCTTTTATTTCACTGTAAATAAAATCCACCCTCCGGGGCCTTTGCACTAAACCTGCCTTGTCGTGTGATTCTTCACCCCGTGACATACTGTATTTGAAATGTTGTTTGTCCTCTCTCTTTTCAGTATTTATTGCAATCTAATCCTGATTGCAGAATTGAGCTCCAACCCCAGTTAAGCAGACCTGAACCAGTTGATCGAGGTCTTCAGGATCAGCAGACACTACAGACAGGCTGGAGCTAAACTCCTCCATGACCAGGACTGGACACCACTGCTGTAAGTGATCGATCTAGTCATGTTCCGAACATTTTGCAGGTGATCTCAGCTCTGGCCCTTGAGGACCAATGTCCTGCAGACTTTAGCACCAACCCTGGTCCAGCACGCCTGGACAAGCTAATCAAGCTCTTTTGGTTAAAAGAGCAAGTGAGATTGATCAGGTCTGAACATAAACTGCAAGACAGTGCACTTCGAGGACCAGAGATTGACTATTAATTAGTCAATAATCACTGATGAAAAAATAATCGTTTTTATTTGTATAGATTTATGTAATATTTGACTAATATTCAGTTGTCTTCTCTCTTTTTTCCTTAATTGTGATGTGTCTCAAACAGCTAAATAAACCCAAAAGAGCCACTCAGGCACAGGTCACTCTTTTTCTGTGTAAGTACTCGTTTGACCGTCAGACACATTCCCTCTATTTAAAAAAAAAAAAAAAAACATATTCAGGCTGCAAGTTAAATCTATCAATGATTTATTGATAAAGACATTAAAAGGTTTGTTCTTCATGTTGTTCCAAACATGTATTATTTACTTTTTTCTGTGGAATGCAAAAGAAGATTATGTTTAATCTGTTTTGTTCATACAATGAAAATCTCATTGGATCCCATTGACTTTTTGAGTCATTTTTCAAAATATCATCTTCCACAGAAGAAATCATGCAGGTTTGGAATGACATGAGTGTGAGTACAAGTTGACAAAATTATTCTTTACGTTGTGTTGATAATTTTAATAAATTGTTCTCATGCTCTTATTTCATCATGCCCTCAGTTGGTTCACTCTCTGTATGTTTCTCTTTCAACAACACCGCCTAAATTTGTTTTTAATAATAATAAACACCTGTAACTATTTTTCCGGAACTCAAATTATTCTCAGGTTTCTCCAGTCATATATAAATTACACTTGGAACAACCCTTGTTTTTGTTTTTTTGTAAAAAAATTTATGTTAACATTTCAATTGTTGTTGTTTTTTTCTCACTTTAGAGAAAAAACTGACACAAAAAACAGCCAGTCCGCAGCATCCGAAGGGGTTGATCCTGATCCTGTTAAATCATAATGCAAGAGACTGGGATGGTGGAAGGAGCAGAAGAACCAGAAGACTTGAGGACTCTGAAGACAGAAGACTCAAAATCTATTTAAAATAAATGCTGCTCTTTTGACAGTTCTGTTCAAACGTTCCTGATTTTTTTCCCACGATTTACATGCTGACGACTGGATGCTGGCTACTGTAATAAATTATTAACATACTTTTTTTAACATCCCAGGAATAATTACTTTGTAAAATAGATTAAAACAGAAAACAGTTATTTTAAGTTGCAACAATATTTCAGAATATTGCTCTTTTTAATGTATTTATTAAATAAATGCAGCTTTGATGAGATGAAGGGATTTCTTTCAAAAATATTTAAAAAAAATTACTGACCCCAAACTTTTGAACGGTAATGTATTGTGTATATATATACATATATATATATATATATATATATATATATATATATATATATATATATATATATATATATTTTACATGACTGTGAATAAATGAAATTATTTGAAACATATAACTTATAATGTACTACTTCAACTTTCAACAAGTGCAATTATTTTGCATGTATTGTGGCAAATGCAAAGTACAACCAAACTAATCTTGTTGTTTGTTAAGGCCACAGGTATATTACAATCCATCTTTGCATTGTCCACAGTATGCCCACACGTTTCCCAGTGTACCCACAGTATGCCCACACTTTTTACAGTGTTCCCACAGTATGCCCACACTTAACCCAATGTACCCACAGTATACCCACACTTTGCCCACAGCGTGGGCTTGCTGTGGGCCCACACCTGGTCCCAATGGGGGCCCACTCTACTTAGTGTGGGCCAGCCCACAGTCAGCCCACACTTTGGGCTGTCCCGATGGGGCCCTACCTGGGCCCCATAGTGTGGGGCCCACATGTGCCCCGCATTTTACGCTGGTATCTGGGCCCACAGTGGGCTGCCCACAGTGGTCCCACACGGGTCCCTAAGGGGTTTGCTGTGGGCCCACAACTGGCCCCAATGGGGGCCCACTCTACTTAGTGTAGGCCAGCCCACAGTCAACCCACACTTTGGGCTGTCCCGATGGGGCCCCATCTGGGCCCCATAGTGTGGGGCCCACATGTGCCCCGCATTTCACGCCGGTATCTGGGCCCACAGTGGGCTGCCCGCAAGGGCCCCATTCGGGCCCCAAAGGAGCATGTTTGCTGGGGTAGCTTGTCGGGCATAGCGACAGTAACTAAGGGGGGCGGGTCTTTGCGAAGGGTCAATTGGAGGGCACCAGCGGCAAAGTATCGTAAGGGGTTTTTCCCCTGCACACCAAAAAAACTTAGGTGGGTAAACCATCGGCGGGATGAGTCTACAGCCACTCCAATTCATGCACACTCCGGAGATCGGCGGAGGAACCGTGAGGAACCATTTTGCCGATCCCTACTAGATCTACCGTTAGGTGGCGCGTGCACGTTTTTATGCGCGTGATCAAGTCTACACAGAAGCATCGGTAGTACTCAATGGACTCTACTGTGATCAGGTATGTTTATCCATTTCAAACACACAATTTTCAGGCCAGTATGTGTTTATTTTGTTTTGTGTACTTATTTTTTTATTGAAAAATATTATTTTGTTAGAAAAACGTCGAGTTTTCAGAGAAATGTTTTCGATAAACGGATGACAGAAATTGGCGCCGGAGGATTAACATTATGTGTTTTTAGACTTGGTTAGTTGTTATTAACTGACTGTTATATGTTCTCGTATTAAATATTTTCAGTGAGTTATTTTAGACATGAGGGGAACTCGTTTTTCGCTTTCAGAGGAGAATCGTTCGGTAAACAGCCAGGTTAAACTAATAAACGGTCATAAAATTGACGGACTGTCTTTTTTCCACACAAAAATGACATCTGTCCTTTTATAACATTAACCCCTTACACTCTGAAGGCATTTTTAATGATTTTGTCTAAGTGACATGCTTAAAATTAAAGGCAGCTCTTTTTTTGTGCGTTTCTATGGTAACGTTCAAAGTAGACCTGTCAAGAGCTCAGTTTAGTAGCTAGCAGTACAAGCGCGCAGACAGTCAGACAAAGTAGTGGTTATGAAGTAGTAAAGTGATAGTAAGTGAAGTAAGTGTTTTTTTGGACACACACCTATTCATAAAATAGAGCCTTTATTAACCTTTGTAACTTAAAATAAAATAATTGTCTTATCTGTTTTTTCAGTGATCGATTTTCATCAGATTTTTGTAATCCTACAGTTCTGATTTGCCATGTTCTTAACATACTGTTTTAGTCAATAAAGCTAAATTAAAACTGAGTGCATATTAATTCACAAAGGCATTTGCAATATATTTGACTCCTTTTCATGTTTCTTCTTTTTCTCAACAGGAGCTACATACACCCCAAAGGCTCTTTTCAGAGCCATTTTACACAGCGTCTTTGCCTTTGTACAGTAAGTATGTTTTAAATTCCCAATTGTTGACTTTTGAGCACTATATCGGACATCTTTCTGTTGTAACCTTTTTTAATCTTCTTTAAGTGTCAGTAAGAAGAAAGCTGGCCCACCCTCCCACCCCTCGTTTAACTCCTCCAGCCCATCCCACATCATCATATAGTGAAGGTAACAGTGGAGGTATCCCCTCTATAGTAAAATGCATCAGGTCCCTAAACTCAAGCAGACACAGTGTACTGCACAGGTCCACAGCGCATACCATAGTTTGATGTTCCAGATATGATTTTTGAGTTTGTATTACTAGTGTGATCAGTAAGTCAAGGTTTTCTGTCTTTCCAAGAGACCGCAGTTAATGTTCAAGAAGAGGGACTGGACTGGAGACTGGAGGACTGAAGGCTTTCCTGACTGTTTGAGAACCACTACTGTGGGGTTACTCCTTTAGCTCTGTTATTTGGACCTGGGTGATGCTGTTCTTTGTGTAACGGGCCTTTTTCTGTATTTCCTAGTGCCACAAGATGATTGGCAGCAAGACACACCCAGTGATGAAGGGATGTGCTCTCCTGAATGTAAGTTAATTAACACGCAGACACAGAACAGAGTCTGTAAAACAGCTTTGTAAGCAATTAAAGCTGTGTCACACACAGACACTCAGTGCGGTTACATGACCAGTCTAGTCTACTCATCTAGTCTGTTCTCCTGCAATCAGACTAGCTGTCTTAGTCTAAAACTACATACAGTCAAGTTAGTTTGACCCAAGAGCATGGTGGCTAGCTAGCAGGTATCTTTAGATTAAAGACAATGTTTCTACTACTAGGCTGAGACAGAGATTGCACTTGGTAGTCACTAGAGTAGCTGGCTGCCTGTTTCGGTTTTAAGGGTAGGAAGAAAAGTCTCTCTCTCTCTCTCACAGTTGACGCCAGTTCTTTGGTGTAGGCTAGGCTGTGCAGAGTGCAAAAAGGCTGCCCTCATTCATACGGTCATTCTGACTGAATCCGATATGATCTGACACTGATTACCTGAAAGAATCATTAATCTTTGTTTTAACCTTTTTAATCTTTGTGTTTCAAGTGTCTGTGAACACAAACATGCCGCAGTGTCGTGAAACCCCTCTATCCCGTCCAGGCCTTCCACACAGGACCCCTCAAAGTAAGACATATTTTAGTGTATGATGTGTTTTATGTGTCTGTACTTCTTACTAGGGATGTCCCGATCCGATCACGTGATCGGAAATCGGGCCCGATCACGTGGTTTCAGACTCGATCGGAATCGGACGTTACCTCCCGATCAAGACTCGGATATATATGTATATATATTCTCATTATTTTTTAACACATCTATAGTTATGCGGTGGCACAGAGTTACGCCGGTTTCACACTGCACGCGTTAGCAGAGCGTAGCCTAAGCAGCGCAGGAGCAGTGCGAATGGTGAGCGGGAGCAGGACACGCGCGTTTTGCTTTCACACTGGCAGCGGCTGAACCGCGGGTTGTGTACAGACAGAGTACTCTATAATGGATAAGTTGGCATTGCTTTATTTCGTTTTCAAATACATTTAAGAGAAAAGACCTGTCAAGAAGCTTATTTTATTAATAATTTCATTTATATAACTTTTGGTTCATCTTTGTTTTTATTGTTCTGGCAACAAGTTTGTTTTTGGACATTTGTTTTCTTTTTAAATTGCTGTTGGTCATTTGATCGAATGTGAAACCGGCGAGTGCAGTTCCTAAAAGCACATTACTGGCTTTGCAAACACTGTGCGTGGCACTTTTATTTTTTTATTTGTTTACATGCCTGCTGGGTATTTTAAGTTGAGGTGCTATTTGTTTATATATATATATATATATATATATATGTCCAAAAGTGAAGAATTTATGTTATTTCAGGGTAGCCGCGGGGTCTTAAAGGTCTTAAAAAGGTCTTAAATGTCATGTTCCTAAATTAAGGCCTTAAAAAGTCTTAAATTCCGTTGTCCAAGTCTTAATTTTTTAAACGAAGGTCTTAAATTTCATTATACTAGCCTATTTATTCAAAGTCAACCAGACTGCAACGCAAGGTGAAATGGGGGGAAAAAACAACAACAACGTGAAAATTCAACAGGCAGGGCACGAATTTCGGCGCGGTATTGCGCATAATTTTAATCATTCCCGCAGGTCTGCCATTTATAATGCGGGAAATTCCTGCAAACATTGATTCACTTTAGCATGTAGGTTGTATTAGTAAATTAATCCACACAGATTATAAAATCAAATCAGTCATTTTAAAACTGTCTGCGAGACGCAATTTCACAAACAGCGTGAGTGAATCAGCAGGGCTGCGTTTTCGTCTCTCAAAATGGGTTGCACAAGGCAATTGTTAAGCGCGCAGCAGGTGACGATAATACACTCTCGCTTTCGGGAGTCGGGATAGACGGAATTGTCACTTGCATAATCGGGCCAGCATTGCATCATGAGTAAGTAAAGTTTACCATTTGCACGTCTTTTTAAGTCTTACCAGATTAAACATTCACGCGATTTTAAACTCTTCGGTACTCGCTGTCTGAGAGATGTTTTTTTTCTCTGCACACATACATAGAGTAAAGCCGCCTCACAAACAGCTCGCAGGTAACAAAAGTTATTTTTCGTGGATTATATCGCTTTAACAGTCAAAAACATGCGAAAATCATGTCAATTTCGGCCTTGGTGAGTATCCTCTAAACACAGTCGGTTATGTCTTAAATAAGCATAAATCGCACGTGACCGTATAATGAAAACAGGATCCGTGCACTAGCTCTTAAAGTGACAGCAGCCATATGTGTCTGTCATTAATTTGGTTGTCAAAACAACAAAACATAGCTTTCATTTTAAGGAATCAGGATTAATAGCCTATGTATTTAATTTAGTCAGGACTAAAATACTACCCAGTGTTATTTTACATTTGATTACTTTATTCAGTCTCTGTGGTATTTCTGAATACTAGTGTTAGACCTAAGCAAAAACTTTTCTCTTTATTTCTATTTATTGGTATCTTTATTCTATTGTATTTATTTGTGCTACTTTTTTCAATTTAATTCAAAGATTGAAATCAAGCTTCCTTGAGTTGTGTAAATTCTTGAGAACAAAATTACCCCATTGTAAAAATGCAATGAGTAAGCATACATTTAGGCGAGATAAATGTAATAAAAAAAGAAGTCTAAACTCCCCCCTCAAATTAAAAATTCCCCCCCATAAGAATCACCTAAGGGGGGATTTCCCCCCCATTTTCCAAAATGAAATTCAGGCCCTGAACAGGGTTTAGCATAATGTCAGAGAACGTCTAATTTCTTGGAGTATTTCTTTATTTACCAAAAACATCACTTTGCAGTGTATTGTTGAATGAGTTTTTTTTAATAGTAAATGTATTTTTAATTAAAACATTTGTTAGTAATAGTCATTATTGGGATTTGATCTGGTGTTTTACGACTGCATAATGGGTGCGATGTAGGTCTTAATTTTCATTAAAGTGGTCTTAAAAAGGTCTTAAAAAAGTCTTAAATTTGGGGTGATCAAACCTGGGGAAACCCTGTATTTATTACTTGATTGTTCAAGCTACCTCACAGAAGTGTTTGTTAACAGAGTTGTTGGATGTTAAAATAAGGTGAATTAAATAAAAAATAAGGAACATCCTGGATCTGTTTTTCGCTCTTCTTTATTCTTTTTTTATGTATTATAGAAGTATCGGATCGGGACTCGGTATCGGTGGATACTCAAAATCAAATGACTCGGACTCGGACTTGAGGGCAAAAAAACCTGATCGGGACATCCCTACTTCTTACTCTAATGTTATGGTAGGCTAGAGGCTCTCTCTCTCTCTCTCTCTGTCTGTCTGTCTCTCTCTCTCTCTCTCTGTCTGTCTCTCTCTCTGTCTGTCTGTCTGTCTGTCTCTCTCTCTCTCTCTCTCTCTCTCTCTCTGTCTGTCTCTCTCTCTCTCTCTCTCTCTCTCTGTCTGTCTGTCTGTCTGTCTCTCTCTCTCTCTCTCTCTCTCTCTCTCTGTCTGTCAGAAGACAGGCCTTAAATCACGGCCTATTCATCAGGTACTCCTGAATAAGTCCTACAATGTGTTGAAGCAACATTCTGTCACTATTCAAACCATATGTGGTGTCTGTATTTATATCAGTTGTTCTCGATATTTATATACTGTCCTCACACTATTCTCAACCAAATGTCTTTTAAAGTTTTTTTTTTTTTTTGTAAAATGCTCTGACTTTTCTGAATTGTCTTTATAGAAACAATCAAACGAAGATATAGACTTTTGTGCTACTGTCTTATTTTTTCCCCCTGTTGCTTTATTTTTATTTTTTTGTTTAGGTGCTGTGTTAAGAAATCCTGCCCAACAAAATTCCACTGAGGCTGACGTAGAGATGACCGTGAGAAACTGGCTGCGGCTGAGCAGGGACAGGAATGGGGGGCAGCAAAGGCGGGGCGTGCAAGCATCTTAAGTGAAATAATTGATTGGACTGATTTTTCTTTTTATTATTTTATTTACTATTTTGGAGGGAATTTCTTATTTTTGTTGTAGTTTTCTATGTGTGATTTGTGGAGTGTTAAAATAAATTATACTGCTTTTGCAAAAACAAAGTAAAAAATAAATTGTCAAGGTCCATCTCCCGGTGCCCTCCTGTTTTGTTATTTCTCCCGGAAAACTCCTGTAACTTAATTTTAAAATCACTGATCCATTCGTTTTTTCTGTTAGACTGACATTTCCCGGGTTGTCAGATTGTGTATGAAATACACCCTACACATAAACAATCACTTACTTTCAATTTAAACTTAAATTTAAACTGCCTACTTCTCAATTAGCTCTTGTCAAATTGTTAGGGAAGAAATTTTATGATTAACACATCACATAAACTGTTATTGAGTGTTGTTGATACACAATAGGAAACTTGTGTCCTTGGAACACAGTCTGACAGCAGTTAACCTAAACAAATCAATAAGACCTAATATAACGACGCGATCGCGACGCGACGGTGTTAAGTCAAAGGGAGCGAGGCGTCTGAATGCTTTTCGCAGCACTAGTGGGATCGCGCCGCATAGGTCAATTATTTCGGGTTTACGTTGGCTCACGGTCGGCGATCATGTCGGATTTACGTTGGCTCACGGTCGGCGATCATTCTAATGCCACCATCTTCCCGATGTCTTGCCGATTAGCTACCGATCTCCATAAGACATCTCACCGAGGCACTTTATGTCGGGCAGGCACACGCGCCCCGACGTCGGCAAGAGCTAATTTGTTGTCTGGGTAGTATGTCAATAGTTAGAAATGGCCAAACTGGAAATTCAATATTGGAAATTCTTGCTCCGCTCTGTTTTTAGGATGGCAAAAAGGTTTAAAAGTTACATTTTAGGCTGGTCTACCTTACAGCGACCATCCAAATAGATAGCCAATCAAATCATAGAAGTCGGGGTTTACTGTTCACAGAAGCAGAGCATGTATTCCATCAGTTTAACGTTGAAAGAGTGCGAGGTAAGATGGAAGTGTAAAACTACTCCACTTTTTTTCTTGAATATGGCCATTTTGAGGGATTAAAGTTGCATGTGTTCAGTATCAAAGCTATTTTATCAATTTAAGTCTTGGGGCAATGTTGACTACAGTTTATGTGCTGCTGAGTGAGTGTTGCAGCGCGATCTCCGCTCTGTGTGTGTGTGCGTGCGTGTGTTCGTAAGTACGTGCTTCAATGAAAGCAGCGCATGGTGTCAGTGTAAGTAGAAGCCCGAAAGGTCCGACCTATATAAATAAAGGTCCTATAAAACCCATGCAGAGCTGCCAAAAGATTTACAGCTTTGCATCGTTCAAACATCGGCCGGAGATCATTTGCGTTTAAAGGCCGACGTCGAGGCGACATATTGCCGCTGAGCAAACGATCTCTGAGCAACATCGTGCCGATGGAACTTTGTACATCGGGCCAACGTCGGCCCGACGTACGTGTGCTATCTGGGTATGTGTATATATATATATATATATATATATATATATATATATATATATATATATATATATATATATATATATATATATATATATATATATAGTGAAGTGTAACAGGCAGACGATAGGAGAGGAGAATCATATAAAGATACATTATGTATTATAGTATGTATAATATAATCAGGTATTATACCTACGGCTAATTCTATTCAATGTATATATGTGGATATATTTAAACCACATTTCAAAACTACAGTACACATATAACGTACTGTACGCATAATCAAGTCTGTCTGTGATTACATGTTTTTTCTGTTTCTTCATGTAATCACAGACTTGATGGTGAGATCAGATCTCGGTGTGGAGCATACCGGCTGTTGTCAGACTCCTTGTGCATACAAAAATCTCACTGGATTATTACAATTAATGGAAAAAGGAATGTTTGAAAATGTAAACTGATATTTCCTTCTGACACACTACAGAAAATCTCCCACCATTTTTTTGGGGAGAAAATACTAACATGCCTAAGACTTTTGCACAGTTATGTATTTACTCAACATAAATGTTTACGTAGCATGGATTGTTTCACCTAAATTCCCGCATTAGGACAGAGCAATTTTCAGGTGAAAATGTGATTTAACTGGAGTGTTCAATCAGATAAAGGCCCTTGGCATTTATATACTGTACACTTCCGGTTAAAAGTTTGAAATAATTATGATTTTTCATGTCTTTCAAAGAAGCCACTTATGCTCACTAAGGCTGCATTTATTTTATTTATCATTTATTTATTTAAAAATACAGTTAAAATATAAATAAAATATTATTACAATTTAAAACAACTATTTTCTACTCTAAAATGTCATTTATTTCTGTGACGGTAAAGGTGAATTTTCAGCAGCCATTACTAGTATTCGGTTTCACATTATCCTTCAGAAATCATTCTAATATGCTGATTTGGAGCTCAGTTATCAATTATTTGAACACAATTATTTAAAAAAAAATTAGCAATAAAAATTAGCAATATTGAAAACAGTTTATACATTTATATTTATTTAGCCCATTTTTATTTGAAGTACTTTGTGTTTTTTGTTCAAACAAACTCTGCATTCAAATTACTTTTATTCAACTACAAAGTTCAAATAAATATTGCTCTTTAATCTACTATAGCAAATTACTGTAGAGATTTACAAATCTTTACTAACCTCTGTCAGAACATGCTAGTCAATTGAAATGGGAACACTGGAAGAAGTTATGAATGAATGAATGAGGTAAATATATATAGCGCATTTCCTATGTACTACTGTACACCCAGTGTGCAGCATCCACTTGGATGATGTGACAGCAGCCAAAGTGCAATGGCTCACATCGCACAGTGCTCTCATCACACACCAGCTATAGGTGGAGGAGAGAGAGTAGTTCTCTTACGAGAGGTTCTCTCGTATTGCGTAAGTTGCTTACGCATCGGGAAAGTTCTCTTTCTTCGAGATCTGAAGCCAAAAAATTATCCTTAATTTTGTATTTATTGTCAATGCAGTGCGGCAGCCGACAGACCATGGCAAGCTGTATAAGCGTGCTCATTGGCTGCCCGGCGGCAACTGCTTAAGCCTACCAGTGAGCCCTGCGTGACATCACACCCAATGAGGGCGCTTCGCGCCCTCCACACCCTTCTAACCGTCAAGATGGGTGTGGCCAGTGTGTATATAAGGAGGGCTCACAGGCTGAAAAATCTGATTTTCTTGTCTTCAGCGAAGCTCTTCGCATCGCTGGATCTTGAGAGCCGCCGCCGTTGAAACCAGCGACCAGCAAGCCTAGGACAGCGCCTGAGGAAGCCGACCGCCTTCGCCGCCTTCAGCCATCCGTGCCTGCTACGCTATCCGGCGACATATCCTTTTATTACTGCTGTGTGTGTTCGCCCTGCGACACACACTTTCTCTCACTGTTCTAAAAGAGCACGAGGCGTTTTTGTCAAAATGCCTCGTTTTTCCTGCGGCTCGTGCCGCGCCCCGCTCAGCAACGGAGACCGCCACCTCATCTGCGCTCTCTGCCTGGGCCGCGAGCACGCCGCCACCGCACTCTCTACGGACGGCTGCCCCGAGTGCGTAAACTTTCAATGTCGACCCTGCGGGCTCGACTTGAAGTTTTCGACCAAGCTGTCGCTCCGCCTGTCCCTGCCGGGCCGCGCAAGAAGCAGCGCCGCTCGCAGAGACCACCGGAGACTGATGTGACTGAGGAGCTCGCCAGAACCTCTCCCTCGAGCTTCTCTCTCGCCCTCTCCGCCCCCCCTCCCGGCCGCTCAACTGCCGGCTCTCGCCCGCGCCGCCGCCGCGTCAGGGGATGAGGCGAATGAGATAGACACCCTCCCTCTGTTCGAGCCGCGCTACTGCGCCGCTCACAAGGGATGGCAGAAGCGGACGGTCTCGGAGCGAGCTTCCTCTCCCTCGGTTCGAGCCGCGCAAACTGCGCCACTCACAAGGGATGGCAGAAGCGGACGGTCTTGGAGCTCTCTTTACGTTACAAGAAAGCTACTCCGTCCTCGCACGTCACTCACCGGCGAAAGGAGAACAGAGTGTTTTCGTCCCGCCGTGGCCGGACCTACCTCCATCTCTCACACATTTCTCAGTCCCCTCTTAAGTTCAGGCGACTGGAATTGTTCATATCGCAGTATACGTGCCTGTTATAAATACACGCACGCCTGCAAGCAAACGCCGTCACAAGACATGATGACGCTCTCTTATATGCTCGCTCTAACCGAAAGCTAATGTATTCTCCCCTGTGGCTCAGTGGCGGAATCTTAGGCTTTCGCGCCAGAGATCCGTGTTCGAACCCGGCTCTCGCGGCAGATAAAAATGTATGCTGTTTGCTTCTCCAAGCTCGCGGCCAGCTTTTCTTACATATAGAAAGCGAACCCGCTCTCCCCCTTGTTGGGCCGCGCAGATTGCGCCGTTCACAAGGGATGACAGAGCGGACGGTCACGAGCAACATTCAGCACGCGCGCCTCACTCACCGGCGAAAAGAGGAGAGAGAGTGTTTTAGTCCCGCTGTGGCCGGACAAGTCGCCAATTCTCACACATTTCTCAGTCCCCTGTTAAGTTCAGGCGGCTGGAAATATTACTATTGCAGTAAACGAGCCTGTTTTAATACACGCACGCCTGCAAACAAACATGAGGTCGCTCTCTCATATGCTTGCGTGTTCTCCCCTGTGGTTCAGTGGCAGGATCATAGGCTTTCGCGCCAGAGACCCGTGTTCGATCCCGGCTCTCGCGGCAGATAAAAATTTATGCTGTTCGCTTCTCCGAGCTCGCGGCCAGTTTTTCTTACATAAAGAAAGCGAACCCGCCTCTCGCACCACTCCTACTCATGGTGCTCGAGTATTTATGAGCGTCTAAACACGAGGGAAGAAAAGACGGTTAAGTCCCGCTGCGGCTGGACCACCGTCAAAGCTTCACGCTCTGTCAGTCCCCGTTGCCACGGCTACTGCAGATGTTTACCTCGCAGCCAACGAGCCGGTATATCTACCCGCTCGCCTGCGCGCAACCACCGTTCTCACGGCGACCCAGAGAAATCTCAAATGAGCATAATGTCTGGTTGCACGGCTCACGCCGTATGTGTTTCAAATGCAGTGAATGTGCCCACGTTTCCGTGTTCACCCCTGCACACAAGCACTATAAATCCCGTGTCTCTCACAGAGCCCACTCTCATAAAGCAGGCAGAAGCCGCTTGAGTGTTAAAAGTAGGTCACGTGTCCACCTCACCGTGCCCACACCTACTCACTGCCCGCTCTGTCTCACGGCCTCTCACGACCGGTCATGTTTTAACCCCGAGGTCGGCGGTATCGCCGGCGATACCAGCTCGCTTTTTTTTTATCAGTGTAAAAGAAACTCATAAATACTCTGTTGACTTTGATTTTCCATTGGAGTTTCATACATCAATCGATTCTGTTAACTGTGTATTATTTTTGTGTATACTCACAATAAAAACAAAGTGTTGTGCTTTTTGCCAAATAAAGAAAAATAAACACAAAGCGAGTTCTGCCTTCTCTCTGTCAGTGTAGTCCATTCTGAAACGCGTCCGAAAATGAACAATAACTCAGCGAATACTCAGTCAAACAGACAGACAGACACACAGGCATGAAGCTTGAATTCTCTTCTTTTAAATAAGTAATTTATATAAAAAACAAATATTCTCATCTTGTGAAATCTGTATTAAAAGAGAGCGATTCCAGTCGAGCTCATTACAGCTGATTCAAATGTAATGTGACACGCCCACGGAGAGCGCGCGCTATTCAAACGCAAATGGCTGAGGCAATCCACTGCGCAATCCTGTGAACGCCCCCATATCAGCTCGAGAAAACATAAGTTTATTCAGATCATTACTTGTTTACACCATCTCGCAGCGCTGTGAGGAATAATAATAATGGAAAATGTCCCTCAGAAGTGCGGGTATTTCGAGGAGCAAGGATCAGACTGAGCTGAGGAATACAGTAGTAAGTTTTTTTCCCTTCTCACGTGAATCGGGTTTCTGTTTATGAATGAATGAACGGCAGAGATGCGCGCTGTTTACCACAGCTCGCAAAAGACAGTTCAAATTTAAATCGCGTGTGTGAATGAATGATGATGTTTTTGCAAACTGTATTGCTATACTGAGATGAGTAAAAATCGACTGAAATATGTTGAAATAAAATGTAGGCTATTTGTATAAGCAACGTATTAAACTGCAAATTAACATTTATATGCCCTAATATTTCATAAAAACAACGTTACACTCAGGCAAAATATGAAAGACAACATTTTGTTGACTAGATTTGGGTACAGTTTTTACTGTAGAATATACTGCCACATCAAATAAGCTTTTGTTTAGCAATTTCTGCTCATATGTTATATATATACTGTGTATGAATTGGCAGAGATGCGCGTTGTTTACCACAGCTCGCAAAAGACAGTTTAAATTTAAATCGCGTGTGTGAATGAATGATGATGTTTTAGCAAACTGTATTGCTATACTGAGATGAGTAAAAATCGACTGAAATATGTTGAAATAAAATGTAGGCTATTTGTATAAGCAACGTATTAAACTGCAAATTAACATTTATATGCCCTAATATTTCATAAAGACAACGTTACAGTCAGGCGAAATATGAAAGACAACATTTTGTTGACTAGATTTGGGTACAGTTTTTACTGTAGAATATACTGTAAGATTACACTTGTATTGTTGTTGTAATTGTAACCTTTTTAATAAAAAAATATATTTACAAGGTAGATGTAAACAAACTATTAAAAGGTAAATATAATTTTTTTCTTTAAATAATTTGTATTGTGTTTTATTAGTAACAAATTTGGGGAGAGGATAAATATTCCAAAACTGAAAATACAGTATGAGAATTAACTGCACAATTACCAGACATGTTTACCTTGGATATTATACAATTTGCAAGCACAATGTGTGAAAAAAAAAAATGTATATAAAATATTTGTGTATAAATATACTGTATACACATATATATATATATATATATATATATATATATATATATATATGTGTGTGTGTGCATGCATATATGTGTGTGTGTGTGTGCATATATATATATATATATATACACGTGTATATGTGTGTGTGTGTGTGTATATGAAGAGTTCAGATGCAAAAGCCTCTAAATGCCATCTGAAATTTTCTTCTAGAATGATCATTTTTATGAAGCTTGTATATTTAAGTTATGTCTCATCAGGTGTGAACTACTAAATATGCATGATCGTTTACGCCCCATCCGCATATTGCCTTTCCAAACTAAAAGTGTTTTGCAAAACTTAAATCAATGTATCGTTTTATGTGAATGATTAGGCAGGATGATTTTCACATCATTTTGAAGAAAAAACTCTAGGCGACGACATCCATTAGTCAAAAGTCTTATTGACATATATTTAGTATGTGTTTTATGGCCTTATTTCAGAAACTTTCATTTTTAGTTTTTTCAATAACCATGCATAAACATTATTCTCTCAAAAATGAAAACATGTACATACATGTGGCTCACATATCATGGTAGTCCTGTTTGTGCTAAATAGAGTGTAATTTTTTTTTTGCCATTGATATGTTTATAAGCAACTGAAAAAAGCACAAATGTCAGGGCATGTCAGAACATCTCAAGGACCCCAAAAACACTGTGTCCCGCGGGTGCTCTCCTTCCTACAGGAGCTGTTGGATAAGGGCAGGTCCCCTTCCACGCTCAAAGTGTATGTGGCGGCTATTGCAGCGTTCGCTGAGACGACGCGCAGCCGGGCAATAGGAAGGAACGAGCTTATTATCCGTTTCCTCAGAGGAGCCAGACGGATGAATCCCCCGCGGCCCCCCTCGGTTCCTATTTGGGATCTGTCCTTGGTCCTGGAGGCCCTGAAGGCTTTTCCCTTTGAACCGCTTGAATCCGTGGTTTTAAAGTACCTTTCGCTCAAAACCGTTTTTCTGATAGCTCTGTCTTCAGTAAAACGCGTGGGAGATCTGCACGCGCTATCTGTTAGCCCTGCATGTCTTGAGTTCGGACCAAATGACTCAAAAGTCATTCTCAGACCGAGACATGGTTACATCCCCAAAGCGATTGGTACCCCCTTTAGGGCGCAAATCATCTCCCTTTCGGCTCTGCCAGCATCCGATAACGGGGACAGTGATAACCTCCTATGCCCTGTTAGGGCGCTGAGAGTTTATATCACACGCTCCGCCGCTTTCAGGCGTTCCGAGCAGCTCTTTGTTTCTTTCGGCGGACGCACCAAGGGTCTCGCCGCCTCGAAACAGAGCCTGTCCAGGTGGATAGTGGACGCGATTGCAGCAGCTTACGCCTCCAAACACCTGCAGTGCCCTTTGGGTATCAGAGCCCACTCCACTAGAGGCCTAGAGGCATGGCCTCTTCGTGGGCCTGGTCCAGCGGAATTTCTATTCACGATATTTGTATGGCGGCAGGTTGGGCCTCCCCATCGACATTCGTGAGGTTTTATAACCTGGAAGTTCCTGCCTTACAGGCTAAACTGTTGTCAGTATTAGGGATGTCCCGATACCACTTTTTCACTTCCGATACCGATACCGATGCCGCAGCTTTGGCTATTTGCCGATACCGATATCAATCCGATATTTTTATTTTATTCTTGAACTAATACTATTAATAATAAAATATAATGGAAGCACTTTGCTCAATTAGCCACATAAAAACATCTCACTCAAATGGAGAACAAATACTTCTCCAGTATATAGTCCACAACAACAGTTGATAATGAAAGACTGCCAACCTTTATTCAAAAGACCTTGAGATATGTATAACCTGAATGAATTTAATTTGCTTAATTTGCTATATTTCAGATCAATATATTTGTTTCCTTAAAATTTTAATTAACCTTAACTTTATTCTCATCTGAATTATAAATAATTTATTTCTGTATAAAATAATACTACTTTTAAAAACACATTTGATTTTATTTTTTATTCAATGTAGAATGTGTAACTTAAAAATAAACAGATTAGTGCTCTGTTTTAGGACAAGAAATGAAAACCAATGCAATGATGAATGTCCAAAAGATGAGATCATTTTTGCTTTTAAACAGCGTGTGTGTGTGTGTGTGTGTGTGTGTGTGTGTGTGTGTGTGTGTGTGTGTGTGTGTGTGTGTGTGAGATTTTGGTTGGGTGACAGTTACAGTTTGACAAGAGTTGACAGTTTGACAAAAGCACAATGTTGTGTTTTACACAAATATAAGTAGGCTAAACACTTTTTGCAGTTTTAATGATGTCCTGTATGAAAATGACGGAGTATGTTTTTATGTTTCCACTGTTCGATCGCGCCCGTGCCTCTCTCTCTCTCTGACACACACACACACACTCCAGCATTGCAATCTTGACATCGCAGCCTGTTAATTTTGCTGCGTCCAAACGCGAATAGAGCGTCAAATTTGCGTCTATCGCGTCTAGTTCGATGCTTGAACAGTTTGAATCCATTCGCGCGTCCAAAGCGAATAGGACGCGCCGCGCGCGTATAATGATAAAGTGAGCGTTTGAAGCGATATAGACGCGCGTTCAGAGCTAAGGCGGGCTACAGATTAGGTGTCACTAAAGAACCCGCATATGCGTGTATCTAACAGTAACGTTAGTTCCGTATTACATTAATTAATGTGCACGCGAGATTTATTTATTTTTATACCGTGTATTCTCTGTGTAAATCCATGCACCGAACGTACGTTCAGTACGAATACGTACCGTTCCACCCCTAGCTGCTAATGGGTATCGGATCATAGGTATCGGATAATTTTTTTTCTCCCCTCCGATATCCGATCTAGCGTTTTGGGCCAGTATCGGCACGATACCGATGCCGTGGATCGGATCGGGACATCCCTAGTCAGTATAAGTGGCATGTATGCTCTGCCCAGTCGCTTATGCGCAGACTACGTTCACGTACTGGTGATATTTCTGGTATGGCACCAAGGGAAGGAGTATTTTGTACTCAGACCGGCTGTGCCGCTCTGTTCCTTTATTCCCCGTTACGCGCTTGTGTACCGGTGCTGGCCCGCGCCGCTGGCCGCCCGTCCTACACTCTGTCGCGCTGGGGATTATTCTCTCCACAAATAGACCGGTGAGACCGCTCTATTTCTTTTCCCTAATATGTGCTTATGTACTGTGTGGGCCCGCGCTGCCGGCCGCACTGTTTATGTTGATGTATATAGACCGGCTGTGCCGCTCTATCTTATATATGAAGTGAAGTGCTTTGTACATATGTTATCCCGTTTCTCCGACCGGCCACCTGTTTCAGCGTGATGTTTTCCCCGGTCTCCCTGGGATTCATGTGCTGGATGCTTGGTGCGCACGGTGTTGACAAGGGGTTCCCGATGCGTAAGCAACTTACGCAATACGAGAGAACCTCTCGTAAGAGAACGTACTCGGTTGCCTAATGTAACCTCGGTTCTCTCTAGAAGAGGGAACGAGTATTGCGTAACCTGCCGTGACGCGCCACGAGCTTTTGCGCTTCAGACTATGAAAACCAGATTTTTCAGCCTGTGAGCCCTCCTTATATACACACTGGCCACACCCATCTTGACGGTTAGAAGGGTGTGGAGGGCGCGATGCGCCCTCATTGGGTGTGACGTCACGCAGGGCTCACTGGTAGGCTTAAGCAGTTGCCGCCGGGCAGCCAATGAGCACGCTTATACAGCTTGCCATGGTCTGCCGGCTGCCGCACTGCGTTGACAATAAATACAAAATTATGGATAATTTTTTGGCTTCAGATCTCGAAGAAAGAGAACTTTCCCGATGCGTAAGCAACTTACGCAATACTCGTTCCCTCTTCTAGAGAGAACCAAGGTTACATTAGGTAACCGAGTACGTTATCAAGAATCGCTTTTGTCAATCTCTTTTATCAAGAATTTATTATATCAAGAAAAGAAATATGAATAAATATGCTGAAAGAAAGTGTGAAATGTATCATCAGATAGTGAGGAAGAGAAGTATGCAGTTAATTCACCCCACTAGAAAGTCAGGACATTTTGTATTTTGGGATACAACATTCCACACATTGTGTTGTAGTTGTACACTATACTGCAAATATCACCAGGACTTCCATGATTCAAAATTTACTATGCACAGTATACTGTAGAATACAGTATATACTGTAGAAATAGATTAGTATGCTATTCTGTACATAGCCAATTATCTTCTGCAGAGGTTAATTGTTGCAGTGATCTCACTTCCTGCATAAGGTATCCTGTATTACTTCCCTTTTTTTTTTTTTTTTTTTTAGATCTGCAAGCTCAGCAATGCTTTTTAATATCTCATAAACATCACTAATCCATTCCTGACAAGAGGAGTGCATTCCAACTTTCCGTCAGCACATGAGAGTGGAGATAAGAGCCTGGATTAGCCAAGGACTAATAAGATGACACACATCGATCACCAGATCTACCTGACACTGAGACAGGAAGAGAACATTTAATAAGGACATGCAGTGCCAGAGTGGAGGGTGAACAACTTAGTATACTGGGCATCTTCAGAATGTCTTGGTAAGAGTGGTGTAAATAGACAGACAACTGTCAAACGCAGTGCTGAAATTTGACCTGCAACCATCAGTTATCTAGTATAAACATCAGTATTCTGATGTTTGGGAAATGAGAAGAAAAAAAACAGAGCAGGACTGGGATCACCATAAATCCCCAAGCTCTGGGTCAACTTCACTTTAGAAGTTTGTGGGTAACCGCCTTGCCCACAAATCTGTCAGGAAGTACAGCAGCACTGTAACACGTCAACACCTAATGTATAACTCCCTCTTTAAAAATTCTTTAATAATATATCAAATCCATCAGCAATGACTGAGCCTCATACTCCTGCATACTGCAAACTACATTATCATCAATACTGGTGGCAGCAGAAGATGGGATTGAATTTCCAGACTTCCAATGAATCTCTTGCTTTCATATTCTCCATCCTGAGAAATATGAAATAGTGTACTTGAAACGACATGTCAAGCAGTGACAGCAGCACTATTTAGGTGAACTGCCATTCAAATTGTGAAAAAATCTACAAAAATATGCACTTTCCATTATACATTCATTTTAATCTAAAACCTTCATGTTGAAAAAAAAATGCTCCTCCATGTTATTTAGCAAATACCTAATTTCAAACTTTGTTGTTACATTACTTGTTTGGGATTCTTTGTTCTTATTTTTGTTTTCCCCCCCATCACTGGGAATTTAATCAATGGAAGCTGATGACTTGGAAAAAGATTGGATTGGAATTCCAATTAAAATGTGGACAACTGAAAAATTGCAAACAAGTAAGGAATAATTGATGACAGGGCGTTGAATTATTAGAAAAATAATGCACACCCGAGGTGGCAATGCGGTCACGACGCGAAGCGGATCTAATCTACGCATCTAATCCAATGCCTCCGTTGCTAATTCCAAAATGTAATTTTAGAGTTAGTAACGGAGGTTTGAGCCACTGATAGCAGACTAATGCTGGGGACACACGACTAGCTGACACCTTCTCTGACTGTTTTCATCACAGCATATTTTAAACACCGACTTTGAACACAGACTGAACACGCTGAACATGCGTTTGGGCATGATCAGTCATCAAATTACATTCATAACCGGCCTTAAAGTGTGTCCTCGGCTCGGCTTTATGCAGTTATTAGAGAGAGATGTTGCAATAATGAGACAGAAAAGCATGTGCGTCAATATTATTTATTTATTTATTTATTCAATTCGTTTTAATTCATTCGTTCATTCTTTTTTTTCTATTATTGACAGATGACAGTAGACTAGCCAAATAAATGAAAAAAAAAAAAAGCTTTTAACAAGTAAGGCCTATCAATAATTATTTATTTGTTAAATTATCTGCAATAAAAATCCGTGCTGCAGGACTATCCATTTATTTAGCCTATATTCAGTTTAATTTTCTATTGATTATAGATAGGAATATACTTTATTTATTAAAATTAAACTGCATGTTTCCATTGATTGTGAAGCTAGACATTGAAAATTGCAGATCAAGCGCATGGGGCTAAATGTTTTTTCTTGTTATGAATTGTATACTATTTTCCGTTATTACAGTTAACTACGCGAAGTGATATGGAACTGTAATGCGGTCAAGACCTGCCTGGAACTACTTTAGCTGTGCGTTTCCCTGAAAATAATTCACACCTTAGAACGTTCGTCAACCAATCAGATTCAAGCATTCAACGGCCCTGTAGTATAAGGACAAATATTATACATAAAAATATGATAATATTATAATTGAAATAGTGGAATGCATATGGTGTGAGTGTTGGTCTGTATTCCAGTATGCTTTTGCTTTAAATTCTAGATTGAACAGGTTTGTCAGTTTTAACAGATTTGTGAAGGGGACCTGAGGTTGAATAAGACCAACTAGAGTGGCTTTATGTTACATGATTTGACCATTGTGCAATTAAAGTAAAGGCCAGAAAGGAATGGTTAGAGGCAGAGAAAAAAATGCAGCAATAGAGGAAAGGTAGAGATACCTAAATAGAGATAGGCCACTGGGGAAACCTTTTACCCTCCAGACAGGGTTATTTATTTCACACAGTAATCCCAAACAGCTTCTTGAGTATTAATTAATTAAGCCTCTATATTTGGCAGGTTTCAATGGGGGCACATTCCTCTTCCCTCTTCTTTTCTTTCCTCACTTTCTCTCTTGCCAGACTTTCTGTTTCTCTCTCCATCAAATAAATTAATTAATAAGAATACGAGGTTACACTTTTACTCCAAAGGGAAGTGAACAGAAGTTTATCAAAACTAAATGATTTTTCTGAGTCATTTCAAGTTAAGCATTCTGGCAATTGCCATAGACAATACATTTCAACTATGGGGCAATGCCTGTAAGAGTATAGAAGCAGGAATGTGAAGGTAATTTTTATTAGAACACTTATAATAACGTAGATACAGTATATTGCCAGGTATATGCAAGGATACCATGAATATGATATTCATGGTGTCGTTGCATATACCAGACAGTACATTGCATTTACCAGCTCTACATGATCATGACAAGAATTGAAAGACTGGATGTAACTTTGCACAGAAATATTACAAGCAATTTTATCACACTTTTTATCAAGCAATATTACAGGTAATATTATCACACTGTTTAAGTCATATAGGCATAGTTTTGAAAATGTGTTTAATGTGTCTTGGCTCATAGAATTTTATTGTGTGTCACTTTAAATGCTTTTTTAGTTTGTTGTAACTAAGCAAGGGACAAATCAAAATGCCAGTGATGTTTTTGACAGAGCTTAAATAAGTATTAAATATGGAACATTCTGTAATGGTAATATGTGTTTACTTTGCATAGGGTCATTTTAATGCATTAGGTGAAGTTTAGCTGTGCTGGGCACTTGTGCCATACCTCTGCTCTGTACGGTAGGAAGAGGGCGCTGGCAAGGTTTCCTGTAATACCACTGAGAACGTAGATGATGGAAATGCGTAACCAGCCTGCTAGTTTCTCCAGGTCTCTAAGTATAGTCATTTGGAAGATCACTGACACCAGGCAATGCAGTAAACTAAAGAACAATCACATGAGCATGGGTCAAAGAAACTGTCAATACCATTTTTGTGTTAAGTCTCAAATCTAGTAATAGTCTCAGTCGGTCTCTCCCTTCCATGTATAGACATGAGAAAGAATGGAAGAGAAAGAATGAGTATAAAGACCTCAACCTTACCCAGCATGAAGAAAAAGGGAGAGCCACAGTCTATAGAACTGATCTGGGACACTGGGGTTCAGGAATGGCAGCAACCCACACACATCATCCAGGCAGTGGACCTGATGATGTATGAAAAATATAGTGGGCCGGATGATGTATGATGTATAACAACAAAAAATGGCCTCTCTCACAGTATTACCATTTAATTCTGTCCAGAGAAGTCTATTTTCAGAAAACAGTGAACCACGAGGCATTTTTAAGTTAAGCTTTTAAAAACCTGTTCTGTTGTCTTAATTTTGATGGCTGGGCTAAAAATTATGTTTTCAATGTAAATGGATACCTGTGAACAGAGTGTGGCCTCCTCATGGAAATATCCACGCATGAATTGGCAGTACTCCCAAGTGGTAATTTCACATCTTTACAAATGGATAAAAATGGAGCAGATTTGAATAAAAATTATAAAATGTGATTGTCAGATAAAGAGGCACTGGATGACAAATCCATTGGCAAATCCATTTGTTTGGATTAACAAATTAAATGTTTTTTTTTCCATTTGTCATTCTAGACCAATTTCTCCCCCCTGCTGAAAATCTTTCCATCTAAGCTCTCAAATTGCAATTGCATTACATGCATTGAAATATGATTGGAGAGCAGTTGATTTACAGTAAACATAAATTTACAGTAAACATAAACATAAATGTTTCTGACACAAATACTATTACTGTGCTTTTTGTCATTTCTGGAGCTCATCAGCACTGGTCCTCATTCACTTTCATTGTGGAAAAGCATGAACATTATTTTGAACATTTATTTTTGTGTTCCAGGGAAGAAAGAAGAGTTATGGTTTTAGAACAATATTAGAGAAAATGAGTAAATGAGAATTAATTTTTTGGGTTAACTATTTATTTAAATGCAATTACTAGGTGTATGAAGCTAGACTCGGTTAAGTGGCTTTTGACTGTAAGCATATGGTAAAATTGTCAACATGTTTAATGCAAACTGTCATCATCTAAACCTTGATTTTTATTATTTCAAATGTTCATTCATTACCTTCCTTTTGTTCCAATACAGCATGGCCTGCCCTTCAGTGTGCAGTCCATGTGTTTGTATCCTGTGTGGTTCCACGTTTTAGGGTATGTACAAATCTGCAGTAGAGGAATAGGAAATTGAAAAACAATCAAGGCATAAAACTGTGTGTGTGTGTGTACTGTGATGGATTTTTTAATGAATAAAATAGTAAACTGTATATCAAACTAATCATAATTCTAATATCTAACCTTACTTCCCTTTTTAGGCCTAACATTCTATCACTTTGAACCAAGTATACTAAAACGTTCTGTTCTTTGCCTATTGTGTTCTGGAAAATTCTGAAGTGCTGACGATGACAAAATCAAAAATATACTGTCTGCATTGTCTCATGACAATACTGAGTAATTAACTGAACTCTTAACACTTTCCTATGTTTTTTTTTTTTTTGGATGATGATTCGTGATAATTTTGCTTATGCCAGTAACAGAGGGTGGGGGGGGGGGGGCTTGCTTTTACCAATTGAACCAATCAAATTGATAGAAGCTGACGTGAGTTAATTCATGAGTTAGTCACGATGATTTTATTTGTTGTGTCTGTCTTTATCCTATAAAACCTGTTGTATTCCTGTTTACTGGGGGGATTCTCTCTTAAATTTGTCTGAGATCCTCCGGCCGTGCTTCTTCTTGGGGCAGATTCTCTGAGAACTGCTCGGGAACTCTCCCGGCCGTGAATCGTGTTTAAAGCATTTAAAGGACATTTGCTGAAGTCTGTCTGGTTATTATTGCTGCGCAGCAAGTTAGAGTTAGGGGACCCAGAGAAACTAACGTCGACTGTAGGCTCTGTATGCCACCAGAAAACAATTTAAATTAAACAATCAATATGAAATTGAAGTGCAGACTTGCAGCTCTAATTCAAGGGCTTGAATAAAAATATCATGTGAAAAGTTGCAACCATTTTTCAGGGGCTCAAATGTAATTGGGCTAATGATAATCATAAATAAAATGTTCATTTTTAATATTTTATTGAGAACCCTTTACATGCAATAGAGACTTTAAGCAACAACTGCTGATGAAACGGCACAGACGTTCTGACGTTCTATGGTGCATGTGATGTTCGTGATCACTTCGTGATGTTCTACTGTAACATCTACTACGAAAGAACAGCTGATTTGCCATAGTCGTTAATACGAGACAGATTAGATATTAGTTAATATTATTAATAAGTAAATATTATATTGTATGGTTATGTTGCATTTTAATTGATCTGTATATAATTTAATGCCAAAAGCAACCCTTTTCTTGCTTTTTTAAAATACTTTTTTTGTATTTTGTTAAATGATTTGATATGTCGTCCTCTTTATTATTGCTTTAGTGATTTTTGCATTCTATGGCTACAGCAGTTAACAGTGTACTTTACTGCCGTTCCATCAGCAGCTGTTGCTTAAAGTCCCTAATGACAGCCTAAAGTCTGGAACCCATGGACATCACCAATACAACATCAATACTAATGCCTTTGTGATGCTTTGCCAGGCCTTTACTGCAGCTGTCTTCAGTTGTTGTTTATTCGTGTTCCTTTAGTTTTGTCTTCAGTAAGTGAGATGCATGTTCAATCTGGTTGAGATCAGGTGATTGACTCCACTGGAAAATCTTCCACTTCTTTTCCTTCAAAAACTCCTGGGTTGCTTTTACAGTGCGTTTTGAGTCATTGTCCATCTGTACTGTGAAGCACCATCCAATCAACTTTGCTGCATTTGGCTGAATCTGGGCAGAGAGTATATCCCTATACACTTCAGAATTCATCCAGCTGCTTCGGTCACATCATCAATAAACACCAGTGCCACTGGAAGCCATGCATGCCCATGCTATAACACTGCCTCCACTGTGTTTTACAGATGATGTTGTATACTTTAGGTGATGAGTTATTTCAAGCCTTCTCCATACTTTTTTCTTCCTGTCATTCTGGTACAGGTTGATCTTAGTTTCCTCCGTCCAAAGAATGCTTTTCCAGAACTGGTCTGGCTTATTTAGATGGTTTTTTTTTTGGTCTAATAGAAAGGCTAATCTGGACTTTCTATTCTTTATATTCAGTGATTTTTTTTTTCTCAGAATGTACCAAACTGTTGATTTGGCCACTTCTTATGTTCCTGCTATCTCTCTGATTGATTTGTTTTATTTTTGAAGCCTAACAATGGCCTGTTTCACATGCATGAAGAGCTCCAGTAGCCCCACCAAAAGTAATTGGACAATTGACTCAAAAGTTTCATGGACAGGTGTGGCCTACTCCCTCCATAATTTATTTATCAATAAAGCAGGTAAAAGGTCTGGAGTTGATTCTAAGTTTGGTATTTGCATTTGGAGGCTTTTGCTGTGAACCAATATCATGCGGTCTTGATTTGTTTTCCAAATATTCTATTTTTTCAGACAAGAGCTATATTCCTGCGGGAGGCCCAGGATAATGTCAAAGAAGCTGAGCAAAGAATAAATAAACTGGAAGAATGGGAAGACGCTATCACAGTGCTGTTGAAAAAGTTGGTGAAAGAGCAAAAAGAAATGTCTGAAAAAATAGAATATTTGGAAAACAAATCAAGACCGCATGATATTGGTTCACAGCAAAAGCCTCCAAATGCAAATACCAAACTTAGAATCAACTCCAGACCTTTTACCTGCTTTATTGATAAATAAATTATGGAGGAGTAGGCCACACCTGTCCATGAAACTTTTGAGTCAATTGTCCAATTACTTTTGGTGGGGCTACTCAAGAGCTATATTCCTAAACCCTTACTCCAACATATATACACATACACACACACAAACATTATTTATTTGATTTTGGACTTCATTGGCTGAATTGTTCAACAAAAAAAATCTTAAGACAAATCTTCTATGATGGTAAAAACATTGGTGAACATTTCTCACCGGCCACTCTGCAATGTCATCAGGCCAAACATGGGGTCCTGATGAGGCTGGCTCCTCACAAGTTCTGCTCCCAGCATGGATTGCAAAGACAAAACAATAAAATAAAAGCTAATAATTTTCTCACAGAATGAGACATATTTCACTGAAATTTACCTTGGGTCCTGATGACAGACTGCACCTGAAGATCTCACCATGTCTACATTCTCTTTGTTCCATTTTATAAACGTTGCTAAAGTCTCCTGGAACCAGAAAAAAAGCAAAAATGTATTTAGTAGTCATAATCCTCTTAAAGAGGAAGCACTAAAATGAAGACATTTTTACTTACAAGTCATACTGAATTAAAAGTAATTCAAATGTATGTTCAGCTTGCTTCCTCTGGGTGGTAGATAAGAGCTTTGTTTGAAATTTATGACTGCAATTAATCTTTACTGGACACATAACTGCTTTGCTGATTGTGTATTGTTTATTATTGTTCATGAATGTATGTTTGTGTACAGTTGTACCGAGCAGTCGTCATTCTGGGTCTGCACACATCCAGATCCATCGTTCTGTACACAGCAGCCGGACTCTCTCTCTAGATCTTTGGCCTGCTGTGCTAGCTTCACTATTTGACTGTCTCGTCTGATGCATGGGGAGAACTTTGCTCCCAAGTGGATTAGATCCTCCTATGGAACAAAGAATACAGAAGGAGTGAAGAGACCCACAAAGGTGATCCAAAAAATGTGACATTTCTTTAATGACTAACATTGCACAGCAGTAGAAGAGCTGAATACTTCAGTCTAACAACCACCGTCATTGTTCCAACATTAAGGTAATTTAAGCTTTCTATTAAAAGAGAGGCATAAATTATCTTCCAATGACTAAGTAGCCAACACAAAGGTGATCCATCCATACTGTAAAACTAGCTGTTAACAATCCAGTGATGAAATGGGGGGTTTCAATTACATAAGCATAATGCTTTATGTAAGCATCAGGGGCATCTCAAGCATCTTGATAAATCTTTGTCTGATTAGGTAGTTTACAGTAGATACATCTGAAATAGGCTTTTCTATTCATTGAATGTTATTAGTTACACAATTACTTATTTAAACAATAATTATTCAAAACTAGAAGGCTAACTGTAATGCCAGCTGAAGCGAAAATATCCTGCACATCCTCATCATATGCCTCAGCCTAACCCCTTCGCTGTGCTGCTCCTTCTTCACTTTTCCCTGTGGAATCTTTTCGACTTGTAGACGATTATTCATAATATGACGTAGCTGAGGAGAGGTAACTACCAGGCTAATGCTTATCGCTGTGATAACGAGTAGTATGTGTATTTGTATTAATTAGTTGAATGAGAACATCCCATTTTCCAAGTCAAATTTACTTAGCACAGAATTGATTGATAATGTTAGCTTGTTAACTGCTAAAAGAATGCTTGCTTATCTCTTCTAATTTGGCATCATTTGTGGCTTTATTTAGTCATCATTGATGAAAGCTTTTTGAAGTGATTGGTTAATTTAGTTAGTTCACAAAAATGCTTGTGAATTTTATAATAGATTTTTTTTTTTTTAATATGTTCTGTTTGCTAGGAGTGATCTACTTAAATATATTGTTTATCACTGATTCTTGAGAGTCGGGACAAAACACGTTTTAAATTTTTTTTTAAAAATACACACTATATCAATTAGAGTTATATGTTTCTGCAGAGAAAGGTCTTAGCTATTTAACCATGTAAAGGAACAGGTTCTAAATAAAAACACATTTTTAACAAATAAACATGTTTCCCTTCAGAACTGGATTTGTGTCAACTCCGTCAGACACACTAAAAAGTATACAATTTTAATTCTTCAAATCCAACAAGAATCTAAAGTTCTGAAGTATATTTTAATAGTGTTTAGTTACTCTGATATGTAAAAAATTACAATATATAAACTTAAGTTGTGATGTCACACTATTCTGAAAACTCAGATTTCAAAATATTTGCATTTTCAAACTTTGATTTTAATTTCAATATTGTAAAAACAAATTCCTTAAATAAATAAAACATAAGAGGATGTAGATCAGATGGTCCTTTATTACAAAAACAACATAAATATTTTTAAAAACAGAATATTTTTTTCCCAAAAAAAAATTAACAAAAACATTCATACATCCAACGCTGTTGAGGAAGATCTGATGGTGTTGACGAAAAACTGACGGTGTTGACGGAAAAACTGACGGAAAAACTGACGGTGTTGACAAAAAATGTTTGAATGTTTTACCTCAGATTTGTGAAGTGTTCACCTGTTTGTCATGATATGTTCTGACAATAAAGAGTAGTTTAAAACCACAATTAACGCTCTGTTTTCTACAACTTTCACTTAGGAGCAAAAATCTGCCTTTAAACTTGAAAGAAATAAATATTTGACATTTATCGTGATAATTAATATCGACTGATATAAAAAAAATTACCGTGATAATTTTTTTGCCCATATCGCCCAGCCCTACACTGGCTTCTCATTTCTCTATCTCTACATATATATTAAAGTGCTGGCAAAGTTACACGTTACACAATAATAAGCAGACCACTGCCTGCCCATTCTCTACAAGTCAGATGTGTATGGTTAAATAATGTAATGCATGCTATGTATGTGCATTTATGTGTAAATACAACCCTGAAATAACAGTTTAACCCTTCACTATATTCACAAATAATAATATATTCGCACATTAAGAGGTTATTGGTGGATTTGTCAACTCCGTCAGCTTACAGGTCAACTCCGTCAGACATAGAACCTGACGGAGTTGACGTCTGACGGAGTTGACGTAAGGGCATGTATTTTTCCCACCAAAACATGTATTGTACACTGCAGCTAGGTAGTTTTTCCTCAGTTGCTAGCTGTCCCAATAACCTCACTAAAATGCTTAAATTCAATCCACTATGGTTTAAAAAAAAAGTATCTTAACAGAAAGATGGTATTGACATTGTGCTGCTGTGACCATAGGAATATTGACATTGTTTGTCTAAAATATAAAAAAATGTCAAACGCACCAGAGCATGTGTGGTAGAGCTGCATTCACCACAGGCAGGGAGATGAAAAGGGGTCCTCAGGGATATAGCTGACCATGCTATTTCCTGATTTAAAGAGCTTTATGAAAAAATCTGACGGAGTTGACAGAAACTGAGGACACAACTTTAATAGGCAGATTTTTATGGAAAATATTGTTTGACGTTCACTTCATGCATTGTTTTTTATATTTATACCCCTTATTTTTTATTTGATATATATGTTTTCACAATTGTAGAGCTTTTTTAAAGTTTTTTGGGATGGTTAATATTGTGACCTCTTGCTGAGGACAAGTGCAATAACATGGACCTTCTAACCACAGACCATACATTTAAACAAATTTTCCACAAAAAGATAAAAAGTTTATTCTAAAAATCAGATTAGATTTATCCAGATTAGATCCTTTAGATTTAACTTTGCAAGGATGTCAATCATGATGAATTTCTTAATTTTTGCTATAAATTAGACTTTTCTATGTGGGACATGTTTTGTCCCGACTCTCAAGAATCAGTGTTATACATACTGTTTATTTATTGTTTTATATATTGTTTATGGATATACTCTCTGCCCAGATTCAGCCAAATGCAGCAAAGTTGATTGGATGGTGCTTCACAGTACAGATGGACAATGACTCAAAACGCACTGTAAAAGCAACCCAGGAGTTTTTGAAGGAAAAGAAGTGGAAGATTTTCCAGTGGAGTCAATCATTGTTACTATAAATATATAAACTTCCGCTGGGCATGCACGCGCGCTCACATGTCGCTCTGAGTGTGTGAAAATAATTCCTTCTAAATTGCCCTAAATTTAACACTACCTCGTGAAAACTTCTGGGGAACAATTTGCAAGAAGCTCATCTAATGAACCTGCGCTCTGTCACAACCACACAGAAGTTTGTCCGTAAAACAAAGACAAAGAAAGGTCACGTGACAAACAAATGCACAATGGTAGGGAGCGACATTGAGAAAAGTCTTAAATCAATGCTCAGTGACTTCAAAGATGATATCTCCAAACAAATCGGAGGGCTACGTGAAGACGTGGGCAAAATGACGACCGAAATGATTCAAATGAGAGAAGAATTGAAAGGTATACGCTCCGATCTGCGGGAGGCCCAGGATAATGTCAAAGAAGCTGAGCAAAGAATAAATAAACTGGAAGAACGGGAAGACGCTACCACAGTGCTGTTGAAAAAGTTGGTGAAATAGCAAAAGGAACACTGGCACAGAGACCTGCTCGGGATGCAGTGCCCAGGTCCATGGTGGTTTGTTTCATGCAGTGGAATACAAGGCAACGGGTTTTACAAGCGGCTTGGTCAAAAAAAGAGATACGGATTGGGGAGAGCCGCATCTACTTCTCTCAAGACTTTCCAAGTAAGATACAAAAAGAACATACACCGACCCGGAGTAGTTACCGTGGGAGCGCACGAGGGGAGAGATAATAGCATATAATGTTATTGATTTTGCTAGAAAAGCAAAACAACAAATGATAGTGCTTACATTGGATGCGGAAAAAGCATTCGACCGAGTATCTTGGTGTGGCGAGGGGGGCGTGGTTTTGCTGAGTCTGTAGCGGGAGAGAGAGGACGGAGCAGAGCGGAGCGTAAGTAGGTCAAGTGCAGATGATAAACACCTGTGTCTGATTTCAGTAATTGGCGTGGAGAGACCGGATATAAGCCGTAGCGCGACAGAGAGAGAGAGGGAGAGAGAGAGACGAGCTGGGACCTCGTTGTGTGCTGCTGAGAGCTGGAGAAAATCACCGAAAGAATTCTGAGTTATTGTGTTTTGTGGCTGTGCTTGTGCACGGTGAACGCGCTTTGTGCGCACCTTTTGTTTATTTTATAAGAAACGTGAATAAAGCGAGAGTCCCAGCTCAAGCCGACCCCTGTCTTCTTCCTTCCTTAATAATACTGAACTGAACCTCATCACACTGGTGCCGAGACCCGGGAAGGAAGAAGATCGCCGCCGCCATGCAGTCCCCGCCAGGTACGCCATTTGAGGACATCATCCAGTCGCTCGCCGGTCTTCACCAAGAGCAACACCAACATCTGCTGGCGATCAAGGAGGAGCAAGACAAACGCTTCGAGGCGCTCCTCCGATCCCAGCATGAAGACCGCGAGCTGTTCCGGAGCTGGGTAGACCGGGAGGTTCGGGCCATCCCCTCATCTAAAGACAGTACATCTCCTCTGCCGCTCAACAAGATGGGTCCTCAGGATGAACCGGAAGCGTTCTTGGATTTATTCGAGAAATCGGCAGAGGATCGGGGATGGCCCACTGAGGACTGGCCAATGCGGCTTTATTCCTCTGCTATCAGGAGAAGCGCAGATAGCCGCCCACCAACTGCCAGTCCAAAATCTCTTGGTCTACCGGGACCTCAAGCGTGCCATCCTCCAGCGGGCCGGTCGGACCCCAGAGCAACATCGACAGCGGTTCAGGACCCTCACCCTGGAAGAGTCCGGCCGACCCTTCGTGATGGCACAACAGCTCCGGGACTCCTGCCGCAAATGGTTGATGGCCGACAGAAGCGACGTCGAGGATGTGATCGATCGTGTGGTACTGGAGCAGTTCGTGGCCAGGCTGCCTAGGAAGACTGCGCAGTGGGTCCAGTGCCACCGCCCGACGTTGCTGAACCAGGCCATCCAGCTGGCGGAGGACCAGATGGTGGCATGCCCAGGGGTCGGTGACCCATTACCATCTGCATCTCTCTCTCTCTCTCTCTCTCTCCCCCTTCCCCCTATCTCTCCAAACCTGTTCCCCTTCCTAGGTCCCGCGGAGGGCTCCCAGGTGGAGAACGGGCTATTCGGCGGAGCCAACAGCTGCACCCAGGGCTCCTCCCAGGGGAGGGAGCTCGACCACGGGATTCTTCACACCGCCAAGTCCATCACCGCTCTCTCCACGCCAATCGCTTGACCCGCTTCCTGCCGCCAGGGCGGCGGTAAAGTCTGGGCCGGCCTGTTGGCGCTGTGGGGACCCAGGACATTTCATTGACCGATGTCCGGTGATGGAGGTGGGGACATTGATCCGGGTCCCCGACGCGCCACAGGCTGCCCTCGATCAAGCTGGCCTATACCAAATACCAGTGAGTATCAAGGGGGGTACATATCAGGCTTTGGTGGATTCAGGATGTAACCAATCCTCCATTCATCAAAGCCTGATTCAACCTAGAGCATTGGATAATAGCCGCATGGTTAAGGTTCGGTGTGTGCACGGGGAAGTGGTGAATTATCCTATTTTGCCTGTGGATATTCAATTCAGGGGAGAAAAGCATAGAATAGAGGTGGCAGTTAATCCGCACCTCCGGCATCCGATAATTTTGGGTACTAATTGGCCCTCATTTAATAAATTATTGGGGTATTTATGTTCGGATGCCTCTTGGGGGAAAAGAGATGAGAGTAGAATAGCGGTTGCACAGTTGGGAGAAGCTGAGCCGGAACCTCTGGAGCCTGTTTCGGGGGAACAGAGTGTTCTGGAGCAAAACATCCTCCCTGAGCATGATGATTTTCCCCTGGAACAGTCCCAGGATGAAACGCTGAAAAATGCCTTTGATCAGGTTCGTTCTATCGACGGTCAGCTTCTTCATCCTGATCAACCGCTCTCCTATCCTTATTTTTCAATTTTAAAAGATAAGTTGTATGGGGTGACCCAAGACGCCAGACAAAGCAAGATACAACCCAATTACTGCAATCAGACACAGGTGTTCATCATCTGCACTTGACCTACTTACGCTCCGCTCTGCTCCGTCCTCTCTCTCCCGCTACAGACTCAGCAAAACCACGCCCCCCTCGCCACACTTGGCCTTTTCTGTTTGCAGTTTTGAATAAATTTGGCTTTCACAAGAAATTTATTAATTTAATGATGGGAATGTATAATGATTCTGCAGCCAGAGTGAAAGCCATTGGTTCACTATCGAAACCCTTTCAGATAAAAAGAGGGATAAAACAGGGCGATCCGCTCTCTCCACAAATTTTTGCCTTGTGCATTGAGCCATTGGCGGAATGCATAAGGACAAGTATGTGTATTAAGGGCGTTAAGATACAAGATGAAGAACATAAACTTGCGTTATATGCGGATGATGTTATAATATTCTTAACTGATATATATAAATCATTACCGGCGCTTCTGGAGGAAATTGGAAAATACGGGGCCATCTCAGGCTATAAATTAAACTCAGCTAAAACTGAAGCCATGGAAATAGGATGCAATCTCCAAACAGAATTTAAGAAAAGGTTTAAGTTGAAATGGGATCAGAACAAAATAAAATATTTAGGCGTTACAATTCCCAGAGAAATTGATAAATTGTATTCATGTAACTATAAAGTTCTGGAAAACTCCTTAAGGCAAGAATTTACGCGTTGGAAAATCCTGCCACTTACAATATTTGAAAAAATAGGAATTATAAAAATGAATGTATTGCCACGCTTTTTTTTTTTTTTTCCAGAACCTTCCTTTGTATCTAACAAGCTCATGCTTTAAGGAGTGGGAAAGAATGCTAGGAAAGTTAATATGGGATGAAAAGAAACCAAGGATAAAACTCACATTTTTACGCCAAAATAGGGAACAGGGTGGGTTGGGTCTACCAAATTTGAGCCTTTATTACCATGCAGCCCAAGTCAAAAGCATTTTATTTTTAATGAATAATAAAATGAAAATGGAAATCTATTGAGAAGAAATTGGTAGACTCACCCACCTCTCTAATTTTCTCAGGGCAAACTGCAGAAAGGGTCAAACATTTGAATCACTCTATTTACCATACATGGAAGAGCTGGAAAAGATTAGGTAAAATTATGAAAATAAAATCAACTGATATGGTTTGCCTGAGGGAAATTAGTCAGGACCCAGACTTCACTCCAAATCGTATGGATGAGACTTTCAGGATATGGGAAACTAAAGGACTTACAAGATTCCATAAAATGTTCAAAGATCATGCAGTTGATACATTTGAAAATCTATCTAAGGATTATAACCTCCCAAGTAACCATTTTTTTAGATACCCCCAAGTAAGGAGCTATATAATAACAAATATACAATCTTTTCAAGACCTTAGTCCTATCGTGGAGCATATCTTGAAAGTCTATGAAAAGTCGAGCTTTAAAAATGTAACGGGACAAATATATAATATTTTAAATAATAACAATGATAACCAAATTAATAATATTTTAAAATCTTGGGAGAAAGACATTGGAATAACAGTGACTGAAGAGGAGTGGAGTCAGGCATGTAAAAATGGTTTCTGTTATGTAAAGTCCCCCTATTGGCAGGAATATGCGTGGAAACTATTGGTTTGATTTTTTAGAACACCACTGAAAATGAGTAAATATACAAACCAAACAATATTGTTGGAGAGAGTGTGGTGAATGTAATGTTGACTTGGCTCATGTCCTCTACACATGCTCAAAAATCCAGCCATATTGTGTTGGAATTAATGAAGCAAATCTGTGGTCAAAATACTAATTTCGAACAACTACATGTCATGCTTGGCATACAGCCGAAAGGTTTAAACAAAGAAAATTATTATATTTTCTGGGTGTTGAGAATTACTGCTATTAAACAAATAACTCGATGTTGGAAAAAAAACTGATCCACCCAGGTTGGATAAATGGATTGAGGCTGTAGAAAACTTGTATGAAAATGAAATGATAACACATAAGATGAGAGGTAAAATTAAGTTATTTAAGAAGAGATGGTTCGCATATGCTAACCAAATGCATTGAAAAATAAAAACCAAGCATGGATTTGGACCTGTGTAATTAGACGAAGCATGGATGTAATCTCTGTGACATATGATGCAGCCATATGGAAATTTGTATGTCTGTATGTAAACATGTATATATGGATGTATGTATGTATGCATATGTATGCACATACGTATGTATATATGAATATATGGGTGTATATATGATGTACGTTTGGGTTTGTATATATATATGTATGTACGTAGGTATGTATGTGTGTATGTATATGTATACATTTCCTTCTGTTAATTATTTACTTTATTTTTATGTTCTCTTTTTGATTTATTTCTTGATTATATTGTAAACAGTTTGGTGTGTTTTTTTTGTGTTTTTTTTCAATTCACTGGGTGTAAAGGAGGGGAAAAGAAAGAAAAAAAAAACAAAAAGAAAAAATATATTGTGTCAACTCTGACATATTAATTGTATAATCGCAATATGAACAATGTCACAATAAAAAAAAGTATAACAAAAGATCTACTTTGCTATTTATTTATTTTATTTATCCATATGGATATACAAACTTTCATTCCAAGGGGTGACAAAGGCAGAGAACAGCATCGTCAGTCAGGTGAGGGTAAGCGTGTTGCATTTGAATGATCTACATTTCACTGCAGCATTTCATTTCACTGCCCCTCAAATAAATATTTTATAATCTGGAACTTACCTACAAGCACAAGATAAATCACCTATAGCTTTGGTAAAAAATGGCAAAGCATTTGTAGGAGCCAAATGTATTGATTCTTCAACCACTAGATGACGGTGTACACCAGTGGTGTAGGCGTGGTCACCTGTTAATATCACATGATATTTAAACCTCCCATGGGTTGTATCAAGAAGGGACAGGTGGAGGGAACATATAGTTCTTACCATAGAACCACTGCTTTTAAACTCTGTAAGTTACCCTATACATTTCATTAAATGAACAACAAAGCATTTTGAAACGGATATCACAATGTGGACATTGTTTATTTCAAACTATGCGTGAAGAACATCTTACCATCTTTCCCTAGCTTATAGGAAGGGCTCGGATATCGTTTGGAATTTAGTTTTCTCGTGCATTGGAAAGGACTGAGGAATTCTGTGAATGGAAAAGGTTTTGACTTGCGCATATGGCAGAGTGAGTGACTGTCTTACCGTCTTGAACTGAACAGAGTGTTTATGCTTGATAATGTGGAGAAATCTTCGAAGCTCTAAATGCTGGTGAGTGACCTTATTTGACCGATATTTATCACATTTTGGGATGATGATACGGGATGAAGTATGAAGTTTGAATTGCGGCCTGAGTTCGAATGATTGTGTTGTTCTGCAGTCAACAGTGCTTTGGGCTTGCTGCGTTCTGTTGTGTTGAAGTGGATCTCACTCTGTTCAGTATTATTATCTTCACTTTGTGGCTTGCTTATTGAACGCGCTTTGAAAGGAAACACGCTTATGTGCGCAATGAAACATTTGAAAAATGAATGATGATGAATTCAGGAATGCAAAGGATGATGCTGATGTTGTTGAAAGTAATTCAGTGCATAGCTATGCTGTCATTGAAAGAAATAGCCCTGTTGAAACAGAGACAAGAGTATGGAAAATCACTGACAAAGGCGTTTCATTGCTTTTGCAAATTCTTAATAGACCAATGTAAATCAAAAATTCACTCGAGCAAATAAAGTTGAACAAAGGGTCAACGATCTTCTTTCCGGAAAAGTTACCAAAGAAACAGTTTCTGATGTGCAAAATATTTAAAGAGTTTTGAAACACTGCAAATATGCCATTGAAACGCATAATTCATTGCTGAAACGGAGTATGAAGAGCAACAAAAGTGGCTTGTCAAAAAAAAAAAAAAAAAAAAAAAAAAAGTTTATCACTGATGTCAAACAATGGTTATCTGATGTTGAGGTTTTATATGATGATGGAATGTCTTTAATAGACACAAATATAAATTCTGATGACAGTACTGTATATCCAATGCTTCAAAGAGAGGATCTTGCTTTAAACCCTATTCCTAGTCTGGTTCTTTAAAGGATTCAAGCACTGCATCTGCTTGTCTCATTCAGCAAAAGCTGAAAAAGCAGCCTTTTTGTAATCTGTAGTCGCTTTAAAGAAATTGCATGTTCTTGAGGCCAAAGAGGAAGATCTCCAAAGACAAAAGAAGAAACTGCAGAGAGAAATTGAACAATTACAAATGGAATCAAAATAAGCTGCTGCTACTGCAAAAATGTCTATGTTGGAATCAAGTGAAGGAAGTGTTGAAGGAATGAATGCATATTAATTCATCTGCCCACGTCTGACCACCAGGGGCAGTATATCTCATTTTATTTTCATGTCCGGACATTATATTTAGATCTTTCCAAACCTCTCTAACGTTCTTTTGTTGTAATTTTCGTTCCATTTTTAACTTATAACTCTCTTTCCCCTCTCTAATTTTTACTTTTAATAACCTTAGTACTCTCTTTTGCTCATCCTTATCACCAACTAGAAAGGCCCTCTCTTTCTCGTTTAATAATACTTTTAACTCAGAGGTAACCCAAGGTTTGTTGTTTGAATAACATTTGATCTTTTTAGTAGGTACTGTGTTATCAAAACAAAAGTTTATATAATCTGTAATACACTCATTTAAGCTATCAATGTCTTCGTCATGTGATTTACACAGAACCTCCCAATCAGTTGTTTCAAAACAATCTGTTAATGCTTCATAGACTGAATCGGACCAAATCTTAACTGTTCTTATTACTGGTGGTTGCTTCCTCACAACTGGCAAATAAACAGACCTAATATAAACAAGATTTATTTAAGTTGTTGTCAGCTGGATCCGCGTCGTATCCAGACCAGATGGAGGACCTGCACCTAGACACGGCCACAACGCATGTTGTTGTCAGCCGGATCCAGGCCGTATCCAGTCCAGATAGAGGACCTGCGCCTAGACACGGCCACAACGCATGTTTTTGTCAGCCGGATCCGGCCCGTATACAGACCAGATGGAGGACCTGCACCTAGACACGACCACAACGCATCCCTGAAGTGTCAGCAGAGATTGTATCAACTAGACTCTCATCGAAGGCCTCATCGACACAACAGCCATCAGCACTGATCCTCAACAAACCCGTCTCCATACCGGTGTGATGACTCTGATCTTAACCCCCTGAGGTCGGCGGTATCGCTGGCGATACCAGCTCGCTTTTTTTTATCAGTGTAAAAGAAACTCATAAATACTCTGTTGACTTTGATTTTCCATAGGAGTTTCATACATCAATCGATTCTGTTAAATGTGTATTATTTTTGTGTATACTCACAATAAAAACAAAGTGTTGTGCTTTTTGCCAAAAATAAACGTGATGCGAGTTCTGCCTTCTCTCTGTCAGTGTAGTCCATTCTGAAACGCGTCCGAAAATGAACAATAACTCAGCGAATACTCAGTCAAACAGGCATACAGACACACAGGCATGAAGCTTGAATTCTCTTCTTTTAAATGAAGTAATTTATATAAAAAACAAATATTCTCATCTTGTGAAATCTGTATTAAAAGAGAGCGATTCCAGTCGAGCTCATTACAGCTGATTCAAATGTAATGTGACTCCGCCCACGGAGAGCGCACGCTATTCAAACGCAAATGGCTGAGGCAATCCGCGCAATCCTGTGAACGCCCCCATATCAGCTCGAGAAACACAAGTTTATTCAGATCATTACTTGTTTACACCGTCTCGCAGCGCTGTGAGGAATAATAATAATGGAAAATGTACCTCAGAAGTGCGGGTATATCGAGGAGCGAGCTGAGGAATACAGTAGTACGTTTTTTTCTTTCTCACGTGAATCGGGTTTCTGTTTATGAATGAATGAACGGCAGAGATGCGCGCTGTTTACCACAGCTCGCAAAAGACAGTTTAAATTTAAATCGCGTGTGTGAATGAATGATGATGTTTTAGCAAACTGTATTGCTATACTGAGATGAGTAAAAATCGACTGAAATATGTTGAAATAAAATGTAGGCTATTTGTATAAGCAACGTATTAAACTGCAAATTAACATTTATATGCCCTAATATTTCATAAAGACAACGTTACAGTTAGGCGAAATATGAAAGACAACATTTTGTTGACTAGATTTGGGTACAGTTTTTACTGTAGAATATACTGTAAGATTACACTTGAATTGTTGTAATTGTAACCTTTTTAATAAAAAAATATATTTACAAGGTAGATGTAAACAAACTATTAAAAGGTAAATATAATTTTTTTCTTTGTGTTTTATTAGTAACAAATTTGGGGAGAGGATAAATATTCCAAAACTGAAAATACAGTAATTACAGAGAATTAACTGTACAATTACTAGACATGTTTACCTTGGATATTATACAATTTGCAAGCGCAATGTGTGAAAATAAATAAATAAATAAATATATATATATATATATATATATATATATATATATATATATAAAATATTTGTGTATATACACACACACACATATATATATATATATATATATATATATATATATATATATATATATATATGTGTGTGTGTGTGTGTGTATGCATATATATATGTGTATGCATATATATGCATTTGTGTGTGTGTGTATATATATATATATATATATATATATATATATATATATATATATATATGTATATGTGTGTGTGTGTGTGTGTGTGTGTGTGTGTGTGTGTGTGTGTATGAAGAGTTCAGATGCAAAAGCCTCTAAATGCCATCTGAAATTTTCTTCTAGAATGATCAGTTTTATGAAGCTTGTATATTTAAGTTAGCTATAGGTGACACACCTGAATGAATGGCTCATTAAGTATGCAGAGGCATTGTCTCATCAGGTGTGAACTACTAAATATGCATGATCATTTACGCCCCATCCGCATATTGCCTTTCCAAACTAAAAGTGTTTTGCAAAACTTAAATCAATGTATCGTTTTATGTGAATGATTAGGCAGGATGATTTTCACATCATTTTGAAGAAAAAACTCTAGGCGACGACATCCAGTCAAAAGTCTTATTGACATATATTTAGTATGTGTTTTGTGGCCTTATTTCAGAAACTTTCATTTTTAGTTTTTTCAATAACCATGCATAAACATTATTCTCTCAAAAATGAAAACATGTACATACATGTGGCTCACATATCATGGTAGTCCTGTTTGTGCTAAATAGAGTGTAATTTTTTTTTGCCATTGATATGTTTATAAGCAACTGAAAAAAGCACAAATGTCAGGGCATGTCAGAACATCTCAAGGACCCCAAAAACACCCCAGACCCCAGAGGGTTAAACCAGATGGAACTGGATAATATTCTGATTGTTCCAAACCAATCCGACTTCTGACCTATAATGCTGCCTAAATCATAATCATACACTGTTCGTTCATTGGCCAGAGGAGAACTGCTTTTCTTCAGCTGGAACTGGGACTTTACTGAAGGTGGAGGAAATCATGAATAGCTCCAAGTACCAGTCAATTTTGACATAGAACCTTCTGAACAACACTCCAATGACAAAAACTAATGCAAATTTTAAAAGAAAGATTGCAAGATTAAGGTGTAAGTAGCTGGTTAATCTTATGGATTGTGGCATTTTTAAGTAATAGGCCCCAACGAACTGTGTTAACATAATCTTATCTGATTGTATAGTCTTAAAGTCTCAGGGTTCCCACAGGGATGTCTATTATCACCTCTGCTTATCTCTGTTTATACTAATGAACTTCAGTGTAACAGGGACGATCTGACTTTAATCAAATACGCTGATGACTTGGTTTTAATTTCTTGCCAAACAGACATAAATTGTTATTTTGAGTATATTAAAAGTCGTGTACAATGGTTTGATAACAGTCATCTAGAATTGAACATTGAGAAGACAAAGGAATTATTCTGTAGGAATCAAAATAAGACAGGTACGGCTGGCCTCCCAGATGAACAAGTTATTATACAAGGTGTAAAGGTAGAGCAAGTTTCAAATTTTAAATATATAGGTACAATTATTGATGATAAACTCTCCTTCCAGGAAAATGTGGACCATATACATAAGAAAACAAGACAGCGTTTAGGTCTACTCAGGAAGTTAAGAGATTTTAGTATTGATAGGAGGATCCTAACTATTGCTTACAGATCGAAGATTGAAAGTATTTTAACCTATAATATTGTTTTGTGGTATGGCAATTTAACAATGACACAGAAACATATATTAATATGCGTAATTAACTAAGCAAATTAGATCACAGGCCAAAAACAGAGTACATTGCAAGAGTTGTTTTCACATTTTATGGAGAAAAAGGCGATAGCAGTACAGTAGGGCTGGGCGATATATCGATATAAAAAATATATCGATATAGGGGAGCGCGGGGCACAACCTAACGCGGGGTTAGTTGTAACACGCTTGTTTTAAATACTTCCGCACATGCTTGGATGACGGAACTTTGTTTATTTACTAGTTGCCATATCAACACTATATAGAAAAAAAAAATCCGCCAAAATTATTTTCTTTTTGGAAGATATCCATAGACATTTATTAAACCATAGCAAAAGTAAATTTCTTACTTAAGTTAATTTTTCATCTCTATTTTTTGTGTTTATTTAAAATAAGACAAATCTGATATTATTTTAATCTCCAAGATGTTATTTAACAGTTGAGATAGTTCTTTAATGCTTCGCTAACTAGCAGAAGACACTAGCAGGGTTTAAATCGCAGTTGTGCAGGCGGGGCCATGTTGTAACACTGCGTTACAATGTGCCCCTATTAGAAATATGCTATTATATTCTATACTTTTATTAATTTTATTGAGAAAACGTGAGGAAAAGGTGAATAAAGACTGAGAGTCAATGTCCAGAAATGACTAATTATTTATTTGTTTGGAACTATGTTGTATAGCTGTGTTTTCATGTGTTCGTAGTCAAAACTCAAAAATGAGTTTCTATTTAATTATTAAAAATTGCCATTATTTTATATGAAAAAGTTTTTTAATTGTATTTTATTTAGAAAATATTTTAGTTTGTTTTGTATATTTTTTTTATTAGATCAGATAACATTTTAAGCTGCCATATGTCATGTTACAATGTGCCCCACACATGTTACAATGTACCCCACCTATGGGGCATGTTGTCACATTTCACTTCCATTCTTTCGGGCTATATCAAGAAAAAAGTATATACTGTATTAATAAAATAAAAACACATAATTGTACTAGACATGTGGGAAATTAATGTGGGGAAAAAATAAATACTCTGAACCATAAGTAGATTTGCACAAACTGAGAAAGTCAAAAAGCGTTAGGTTGTGCCCCGCTCTCCCCTATTTTTAAACGCGATATGGAATTAGACCATATCGCATATATTGATATATTTCAAATTTGCGCTGTGATCCTTGCTCAAGGCAACAGCTGACCTGGAGCTCTCTGCACTGCTCCCCGCGCCCCCGCCACCGCCCCTCCTTTTCCAGTTTGCGTGCGTGTTTAGAGCATGTATGTTATGAGAGGCGAATCATGACTACTTCAGAAAACCCAGCACAATAGGAACTACCAGGCAGTGACATAAGTGTACGCTGAAATAAAGTTTTTCACCTCAGAAAAACAGACTTTCTTGTCCTGTCAGCCGTTATGTGCTCGTAGCGCACACTCATCAATTGCACGCGCAAATGCGGCGGCGCGCGCTGTTCGCTGTGTATCACCTCACTATCGCCAAACTGCGAGCATGCAACGCCGTTAGGCTACGTTGTAAATTACACGAAATAAAAGTAATGCAGGTATGATTTTCATCCTATTCACCAGGAGCAGTTTCCATGTTTCATTAACAGTTATTGTTAATATTGTGTATTCAACCATGGTAACTGTCGTTTCCATATTAACCCCATGCCACTTTATTTTTCTTTGTGTTATTTTTTTATATTTTTTAAATGACTGTAGTGGCTCATACCAACATTGTATTAACAAAAACTAGTTTGGGACTGCTATTTAATAGCTTTAGCATAGGCCTAATGTTTATTTATTAGTACTAGTCTTTACTATTAGTCATATTCTTACAATTTATGTGTATGTTAAGTAAAGGGGGGCAGTACTTGTGTGTGTGTTAAAACGTGTTATACTTTGCCTATATATATATATTCAATGTAAATTCTGATAATCATAATTAATAGATCGCAATTACAATTCCAAGGGAATAATCGGCAATTGTGATTTTTGTCATAATCGTGCAGCCCTAAGGTGAAGAAACCTGTTTATTATTTATTCATTTGATTTTTCAAATGTTCACTGAAAGAGCCTGTTTCAATAAAACTACTTGTGATGTCATATTTGGCTTTGACTTTGACTGAACATTTGCTCTCACTTTGCAGAAAAAATATCGGGATATATATCGTATATCGATATTCAGCCTAAATATATCGGGATATGACTTTTGGTCCATATCGCCCAGCCCTACAGTACAGTATATTCAGACCAGACCCATCCCCTCCACTCCTGCTTTGAGGCCCTGGCTTTGGGGTGCAGGTTGCATATACCGTTGGCTAAAAAGAACATTTATAAAAGATAATTTGTTCCACTGACTGTTTTAAATCAAATCTTTAATTTAGGTAATTACAATAGGTATATGCACATATGTATACATAGGTATGTGTGCGTGCATTTATGCAGATATATATTGTATTCATTTGTTTTATGCATGTTTTTGATAGGGACAAATGTATGTCCCATGTGTTTAATTATGTGGTATATAATGTGGTTGTACAGTATTGTTGATGTACATTTTTTTGTAGTTGATGTATTTGTTTTTCATGCCAGCGTTAAAGATAGCCAGGAAATCCAGGAAATCTGAACAGACAATAAAGTCAAACAAACATGACAGCATGACAACGCTCCAGTGATAGCAAGACATTGCTCCAAAACACACACCTAAATCATCAAAAGAAAATGGCTTCAACAAAGAAAGATAAATAGTAATTGGAATGGCTCAGCCAGAGCCCAGACCTGAATCCTAAAGAAAATCTGTGGAGGGACCTGAACAGGCCCGTGCACAGGAGATGCCCTTCGCAATTTAACAAATCTGGAATGTTTTTGCAAAGAACAGTGGGAAAATATTCCCAAGTAAAGATGTGCCAAGCTGTTAGACATCTATCCAAACAGACTGAGTGCTGTAATAAATTCAAAAGCTAAGTATTTGTTCAGGGATGTGATACGGTTTTTTCCCTCTCTGAAATGTCACTTTGGTATTCAGTGGCAATGCCTAAGTGTGTAATTTTTTTAATTAAAGGTACATTAAGTTCTGATATTATTTATCTTGGTGTAATATTTTACATCACAAAAAACAGCTGCCTAAACAGGGGTGTGTAGACTTTTTATATCCAGTGTAAATATAGCAGTTTAACATTAAAACTTTAGTAACTTCCAAAAAACATCCTGTTAAGTCTGACGTTGTGAATCACTCTACTGTATGTGTCACTTACAGAGCAAGGACCAATCCAGAAGTTCTCCTGCTGCACATGCTTTACACTCTCATAAATTCCTTTGTTTCTCAGTACCTTAAAAAAGAGGGGAAAAAAGAATGGAATGGATAGTGGGCAACTAAATGTATAATAAACAGTTTTGTAATTGCTCACACTCTTATGCAGTAACACAATATCAGAGCAGGCCCCCACAGAAAGAGTTGCATAATGTCTGACATAACAGATGTAAAATGACTGTTACATAATTACATAATCTTCCTATAGCTTAGAGGTCTTCCTAACAAACTCTTTTTGTGATCTTACCAGCTGAGTAGTGGTATGCTGGGCAAAGCCCACAGGAGCAAATCCATATGTAATGCAGGCCAGCAGTGTTATGACAATATGCACAAAGGTGATCCAGTAGGTAAAATATGGCCTGACAAAGAAATAATTAATGATCACATCTTTCTCTGAATAGTTTAAAAGCAACATCTAAGGCTGAGAAGCTCCTGGTGATTTTGAGGAGCCTAATTGGGTTTTCTTACTCACCGATGACTGTGAAAATCTTCTAATTGTTTCTGTAATTGGCTGCTGAGGCTGCCTCTATAGTGTCGGTTTAGCCACTTCCCCACCACACCCATCCCATACTGACGCTTCTGCTTATTAAACGCAAAGTGCTTCACTTTAGAGGCAATTCGACCGCCACGATGAGAAGAGGCTTTCCCAGAGGATGTCACAGTTTTGGGGATATTTTTTTTTCCTCTAGAGAAAGAGTGAAATGGAAATGAATACTGAAGGAAAACTGAATAGGCTTTGTAAGGCAACGGATGTACTGTTATCATTTAAATTCTTAAAAACTTGTGCTTTTAACTTACAAGCTGGGGAATAATATTCCCTCGCCCAAAGAAACATTTGTCACAGGACAAGAAGCTGATAAAGGGGGTGACTCAAAAACATCATCTGCCATAGAATAAAGCTCCTCATGAACATCAACCTGTGAAAGAGAAGAACAGAGACATTCATTAAAACGTGTAAACATTATCTATCTATCTGTCTATCTATCTATAAAAGCACTCTTAAGGAAACCTTTTCATGTAACTTCACAATTCTATTGCCTTTGAAATATGGTTGACGTGTCTTGACAAAGGTACCGACAAGCATTTAGACAACATATCAAAATAAGTGTGACATAAAAAGGTTATTACATTTTTTTTAAATATACTTTAAGGTAAAACATTTAATTTATTACAAAGTGCAATTTTGCAATACATATTTGTGTTAATAAACAGTGAACTTGTACTCTCTTTGAGCAGACTTATGTAGCATTTTATTTTATTAAAATAATATTATCTGCAAGTGCAGTTTTCAAAACAAAATATAGGCTACTTATAAGATTTGAAGTACACTATGAGTGTACATTCAATACAATTAAGCACAGAGGAGAGGAAAAGATTGGAGACAAACCCAGATAAATATACGCACTTTGCTAAAAAAAACTGAATCAGAGGTGTCCACTGTATCCACAGTGTCTTCCTCGAGCCAACTGTGCCGAGCAAAACTCCTCCTCTGAAATCCACGTCCAGTTTGAGTGCCCTGTAGACCATGTCGACCCTACAGGACCAGAACATGTCAGGAGAGGACAGTACCACATGACACAACCTCTTTTATTCCAATATAATACAAGCAGACAAAAAAATAAATATAGCTGCAAGCAGCAATTAACGGGGTTCAAGCATCTAAGACCGTCATGCCAACTATGCTGTTGGGCTATAGGCAAACGAAATGTAGGCCTGAAACCATAAAATATCAATGATGGAGAATGTGCAAATGATATAAATCTATAGTACCAGTGCACGCTAATTCTTTGAAAAAAAATGTATGGTTTTAAAAATTTGTTTATCAGCCAATGCTGGATGATGTTAAAGATTAGATTAAAAAGATTTATTGTCCCTCTTGTGGACAACAGTGGTATTTAAGGCTTCATCTTCAGTTTAAATGTTTGATTGAATGTACTGTGAGCCCTCTGAGCATCAGAAATCCTTGAAACCTGGCACGTTTCTTCAAAATCAGTTGTTCTCCATATCTACACAGTTTTGTGAAGTTTCTACATTGTGCACACAATATATAGACATGTTACTCACAAAGGGACCAAACAGTAAGCTCAAACACAGGTGTTCCAAATTTGGTAAAGATATCTCATTCCATTGACGAGTTATAGCCATTTTAGTAAAATTGGCTCCACCCACTTCGAACAATTTGGCACCCCTTACCAACCGTGAATCGAAATTTCAACTTTTTTTTGATAATTATTGATATGCAGACTCCAGAGAACATTTCTGCACTGGTTTGATTCCGATCGGACGAAAAACCTAGGACTAGTTCACAAAAGTAGGTTTTTGACAAATTCAAAATGGCGAAATATCTGTCATGACGGAATTGAAATCGGAGATATACGTTTTGTCCTTCTTGACCCAAGGATTCCAATGATATAGGACACTTGTGTCTACGATTAACGGTCTAGGAGTTATGAGCAGTTTCACGTTTTTGATCGCTATAGCGCCACCTATGGACCGATTGGGCTGAGTCCGTGTATCTGAGTAGCGAGCAATAGTGCTACCATCTGGCCAAGTTTCAAGTCTCTAGGCCTTATGGTTTGGGCTGCACGATGCGTTTTATGGCGGAAAAATAATAATTAAAGCTGCAAGCAGCATTTATCGGGGTTCAAGCAGTTAAGGCCTTTAAGGCCTTTAAGCACAAAAGCATCAAAAGTTATTAAGTTTTATTTAGCAAGCATGTAACCACTGACATCACAGATGGAAAAGACCATGTTCTAGCATGATTTACCATGATATACCACATTCTAGCATGATTTACCATAGTTTATCATGGTTTACCAGGATTTACCCTGTTCTAGCATCGTTTACCATGATTTTATCTTAGTTTACCTTGATTTACCATGTTCTAGCATGATTTACCATGATATACCATAGGGGTGGGCGGTATGACCAAAATTCTGTTTCACGGTATGACTAATTTTATTTCACGGTAACGATATATTTCCCGATATAGTTATTTATGTAGTTATTCTCGAAAAATCAACAAAAAGGGCTTTGTATAAAAAAAAAACCCAAATACTTTAGAAATGAAAAGTACTTCACTTTTTTTGAATTTTCTTTTTCTTTTATTTGGTAAATTATTTATTTGGTAAACTATTTTTTATAGCTAAGTATAGTAAACAAAACACTCTCATCAACTTTTAGATTAACTGCCCCCAACTGGTTGATATTAAATACAACTCATAGCAATTCAACTTTAAATAAAGTGTTTCTGAATAATTTTTCAATCTCATGTTATTGCTTTACTTCATCAATCAGTTTATAATATCTGAATATTTTATATTGAACTATTCTATTCATAATAAATTAGCTTGTTTTGTTATTTTTGCGATATTTGGCAACCCCTCACCTAAAGCTTTAATCAAGAGTCAGCAGTGTCAAATTCATCAAGTTCATAAGTGACTAGGAGAACAGCAGTATGAAAACCGAACAGCAGCTACTGTTAGTGTTGACTAAGTAGTGTAAATTATACACATCTTGTAACTGCGTCATTATTTTACATAGCTTGGTGAACACCGACACGCCGCGCTCCCTCTCAGTGCGTGAGCACGCGCGCGTCTTTTGCATCAGTAAAATGCGATCGGTTAATTTGAGTGACAAGTTGTAATCACGCATTGAATCGAAGCAAGATTTTATCAGCTGTTTCAGTGGCCAATTGTTTGGAGTTAGAAATATATAACTCGTGCTGCATATTTAGTAATTTTGCCTCAGATACAGGATTATACATTTGCTTTAACAAGCAGGGTGTTCATTACCACGGCAACCGCTCGCGTGTCATACTGAATGCGAGTTTCGTGTTTAAAAAGTAACTATACATAAAGAGACAGAAAGATGCAGATAACTATACATTATTTAAGGTTCTTTCTATTCGTTACGATATTGATATATGAACTGTTGTTGTCAAGTAAGCTTTCCCCGTTGCGATCGTGCACTCCTCTAAACTGTTGCCTACGGGTTCTGCACTGCTCTAGTTGACTGCTGCGCCTTTTCCCCCCGAAAATATCAAGTTAACAACAACCCTTTAGAAAACGTAATTCCTTTGTGGATCCTCTCGATCTGCTTTCTCCATGTTTCTTTGACAAATCTCAGTGTCTCATGCATGCGAGTTAACCACGCCCACTTATTTACATGTCGCGGTATCACGTAATAAAAAAATCTGTTACGGTTGACATTTTCTACCGTGGTAACGATATATACCGTCATACCGCCCAGCCCTAATATACCACATTCTAACCTGATTTACCATAGTTTGACATGATTTACCATGGTTTACCATGATTTACCCTGTTCTAGCATAGTTTACCATGAATTTATCTTGATTTACCATGATATACCACATTCTAGCATGATTTACCATAGTTTATCATGATTTACCATGGTTTACCATGATTTACCCTGTTCTAGCATAGTTTACCATGATTGTATCTTAGTTTACCTTGATTTACCATGTTTTAGCATGATTTACCATGATATACCACATTCTAGCATGATTTACCATAGTTTATCATGATTTACCATGGTTTACCATGATTTACCCTGTTCTAGCATAGTTTACCATGAATTTATCTTAGTTTACCTTGATTTACCATGTTCTAGCATGATTTACCATGATATACCACATTCTAGCACAGAGTTCTCAAACCGGTTCCACGGAGGGCCTAGTGTATGCAGGTTTTTGGTCTTTCCCTTCAATTAGTGCCCAATTAAGACCTAGACTACCAGGTGAGGGGATATCTTAACCAATTAGTGACCTACTCAATCAGTTTGGTTCAAGGTAAAAGAGAAAACCTGCATACACTAGGCCCTCCGTGGAACCGGTTTGAGACCACTGTACCATGGTTTACCATGATTTACCCTGTTCTAGCATGATTTACCATGATATACCACGTTCTAGAATGATTTACCAGGATTCTAGCATGATTTACCTTGATACACCACATTCTAGTATTATTTACTATGATTTACCATGTTTCTAGCGTGATTTACCATGATTTACCACATTACTAGCAATTATGTGAAGTGTCAGTGCAAATGAAGTGATAAACACTGACAAAATATGATTTTGTTATAATAGTTATTGTTATATAAGTGATTTTTTAAGTGTCTAAATATGAATGATGCAAAATCACATGTGAAAAGACTTAATTAATAAGTAGAATGACCAGCAGAGGGCAGTAGAAGACCACTTATTGGCTCAGTTTCACTTTAAACCATGATTTTCACCAGTTTTCTGCACTAAAGCAAACCAGTTTTTCCATGTTAACTTAATAATGCATGCTTACACACACACACACACACACACACACACAAAGACAAATGTTGTTGTTGTTGTTGATGTTGTTGTTGATGTTGTTGTTGTTGTTGTTGTTGTTGTTGTTGTTTCAATGCTATTGGGATATGTCATTATGAAAATATATTTGAATGGTCTATAAACATTTCACAAAGTCTTTGTAAGCTATTAATCAGATTCAGAATTTATCCAGAAACCTACGACTACACCAACATAATGTGTGTGTGTAGTCGTAGGTTTCTGGATAAATTCTGAATTTATCTGACATTTGAACTATATGATGTGATCAAACTGTCAATACTAATACTTAAACAGATGGATTTTGACTAAATGTAATTGTAAATGTTAAAATAGTGATTTTATAAAGTCTAAATATAAATTATAGAACAATATGACAAAATTACTATTTTAAACAGCAGGGGGCAGTAAAATACCACTTATTGGCTTAATATGCCATTATATTCATATCATTTTCACCTTTTTAACTGTTATAGAGGCAAATTTTGTCCGATCTGAATTTTCATGCATGTTCAGAGTGATATTTCACATGTTCTGACTTGTTTTTAAGAAGGTCTGAGCATTCATTAAAGAGATATAGGCTTTCGGGGACACTTAGTAAAGGCCACATTTTGAAGTGAACCTATTATAGCTATCCAAATTAAGTAGTTCAACTTTTTCTGACAATTATTGATCTAGTGAGTACAGAGAACTATATTGCACTAGTTTTGAACATTATGATATGAAAATTATATGATCATAGATGGAAAAGACCATTTACAGCCAATACAGGCAGTTTACCATAGGAAATATATGGTTTTAAAGCCTTTTAACTGTTATAGCGCCACCTTTGGTCCGATCTCCATACAATTATGCATGCTTGTTAATGATGTTATGTCACATATGCTCACTAATTTTTGTGAAGTTCTGAGTTTTCATTTAGGATTTATAGGCTTTTTAGTGTATTTTGCCATGCTCATTTTATAAATGACCCTATTACAGCCATCGAAATGCAAAAGTTCAAATTTTTTTTGATAATTATTTATCTAGAGAGTCCAGAGAATTGTCCTAGACTGGTTTGGTTCCGATCGGGCCAAAAACCAGGGACTAGTTCGCAAAAGTAGGTTTCGGACAAAATTCGACATAGCGGAAAATTTTTCCTGCCTAAATCGAATTTGGAGATAGCCATTTTGTCCGCCTTGAGCCAGGGATCACAGTGGTGTAAGGCACTTGAGGTCAAACGGCCTAAGAGTTATGAGCGGTTCTGTACTTTTGGTTGCTATAGCGCCACCTATGGGCCAATCGGGGTCATACTCTGATAGATTGTTGAGGCCTACCATCTGGCCAGGTTTCACGTCTCTAGGCCTTACGGTTTGGCCTGCACGATGCGTTTTACGAATCCTTACAATTACAATAGGGTTTCAGCATTTCATGCTTGAACCCCTAATAATTAAAGCTGCAAGCAGCATTTATCGGGGTTCAAGCAATTAAGGCCTTTAAGGCATTTAAGCACAAAAGCATCAAAAGTTAAGTTTTATTTAGCAAGCATGTAACCAATGACATAATAGATGGAAAAGACCATTTATAGCCAATACAGGCAATGTACCATAGGAAATATATGGTTTTAAAGCTTTTTAACAGTTATAGCGCCACCTATGGTCCGATCTCCATAAAATTTGGCATGCTTGTTAATGATGTTATTTCACATATGCTCACTAATTTTTGTGAAGTTCTGAGTTTTCATTTAGGATTAATAGGCTTTTGAGTGCATTTTGCCACGCCCCTTTTCTATTTGACCCTATTATAGCCATGGGAAAAATGCAAAAGTTCAACTTTTTTTTTGATAATTATTGATCTAGATAGTCCAGAGAATTGCCCTAGACTGGTCTGGTTCCGATCGGGCGAAAAACCTAGGACTAGTTCGCAAAAGTAGGTTTTTAGCATATTCATGAATATTTAATGAACTATTTGATTGACAGCAATGGTTCTTGAGGCAAAGTTGTTCAGCATGAGCGGATCTATCAAATGATATGCATATTTTGTGGATGAGTGTAACACCACGTGATTACAGAGCCATAAAACCTGTTAGCGCCAACTAGTGGCCGATTTCTTTCAAAATTTTTACAGACCTCTAGCCCATGAGTCGAACATGGCCCTAGCACTTTGTGCTTGAACCCCTAATCAGTACAATTACAATAGGGTTTCAGCACTTCGTGCTTGAACCCCTAAAAATCCTTACAATTACAATAGGTGTTCAGCACTTCGTGCTTGAACCCCTAAAAATCCTAACAATTACAATAGGTGTTCAGCACTTCGTGCTTGAACCCCTAATAATAAAAATCCTAACAATTACAATAGGTGTTCAGCACTTCGTGCTTGAACCCCTAATACTAAAAATCCTAACAATTACAATAGGTGTTCAGCACTTGTGGTTGAACCGCTAATAATAATAATATTTGAGCTCAGCCATTTAGCCATAATAGGACTGGACAATTCATTTATAATGATCAAAGAGGTATAGTATATACTCATTACTATAATTTATCATAATCATGCAGGTGATAATTCACCTTAAAATGAAAATTAAGTCATCATTTACTCGCTCTGGTTTTGTTCCAATGTAGTATTGTCTTTCTTTCCTTTTTGGATCACAAAAGGAGAATTAAAAAAAAGAAATGTCCCACTCACGCTCAACCATATAATGGCAGTGAAAAGTGACCAGCATCAAGCTTTTTAAAAAAAGACTCAAAAGACGCACAGAATGATTCCATGTGATGCATGCCAAATATTCCAAGTGTTGTGAAAAATAAAATGAAATGTATTAATGTATTATTTAATGTATTTAACGAAAATCCTGATCTTGGCCAATGGTATTCTATGCACAGCTACACGACGTGCGTGTTCGTGAGACTCTATTAGCGCCGCAGTTCACTCCGCCTCGCCCAGAAAAAGCCCAAATGTAATGTGAATAAAAGCCTAAATTAAATCTGTTCATCATATAAAGCTATCATGTCTCTTCAGAACCAAGAGACTAAACCACTCAATTCATATGGATTCGTTTTAATCTCATTAAGAACTTTTTGAAACATCAAAGTGGTAGTTGCATGGACTGTCAATGAAGGGACAGAAATCTCTCAGATTTCATTAAAATATCTTCATTTGTGTTTCGAAGATGAACAAAGGTTTGGTTTGAAATTGCATGAGGGTGAGTAAATTATGTCAGAATTTTCATTTTTGGGTGAACTAACCCTTTAAATGTATACACATACAAGTACCTTACCTGGAGGTGAATGCTAACATGCAAAAAAATCTTAATTCACTAATTAAACACTAATTAAATCTTAAATACTAAATTATAAATATCTACAGAGGTGTTATGTAAAGACTTTCCATGGTGACAAACACACCTTAAGAAGGTTGGACGCAGCACGGAGGCTCATACGAGCCACAGATTCTCTTTTTCTCCTCGGCAAGCGTGTGTAACCAGAGCGCTGGCTGGTGAACGAGCAGAGAGAGGTCACACCTGGGGTCCAAGGAGAATATGCTGTATGAGGTGTCCTCGGTTGCTCAGACTCTTCATAACGGAACTGCCGCCCACGAGCCAAAGGATCCACAATCTTAAGAGCAACGGAGAAAAAGACAGACAATGATTATGTAGTGATGGCAATACAATTAAAATACACACATATAACTGACCAAATGTCCTAAATATCTTATTAAAGGATTCATAGCTACATAGAAACTTGAGCATCCATAAACCAAATATATATATCAATTAGTGCTGAACAGTTACTAGCCATGAATATAAATATAAAATACAAGGCAGAGAAGCCTAGCCCCAGCTGTAAAATGTAGGCAGCACAGAATACCTAAGGAGCAGTCCACACAGGACATGGTCTTGCATTTAAAAACAGCGAGATGGAGTGCATGGGAATGGAACAGAACATAGACCAAAAAAAGTTGAAAGGTTCTCAACATGTTATTTATATCACAAAAAATACATAAAAAAACACAGCGAAACATAACATCGACCTAAGACACCCCATCTAAACAAAAAAAAAAAAACAACAACAACAAAAAACTGTGCAGACTGAATGCAAAAATATGTCCTGAATGAGCTAGGAATATGCGCTTTGACTATTTTCACTCATCTTTAAACTGAAATTTTTAACAGTCGACTAGTCTAAACGTAAGAAACAGCCAGAAGACAGTCAAAAACATTCTGTTTTAGCCAATAATTTGGGGTATAATGGATAAAAAAACTCACAGTTCGTATTAGGAATGTAACGTATAAAATTTTCATGTCACAATAATTGCTGAAGCTTTTATGACGGTATATACGGTATTAACACAATATTCAATAAGTTGCAAAAAATTTTGTCATCCTACAACAGATTTAATAACCTTTTTCTTATAACAAAAAGAACTCTGAACATTTAAATACAATACAATAATGCACAATGATTGTAAGATTAAAGTGCAAAAGAATTATCAAGAACAATAGGTAATGGAAGATGTTTTGGGTTGAGGGTGCAGAAAGGTATATAAAGTATACAAAGAAATAATATAATATAAGTGAATATAATTATAATAATAATAATAAATATAGCTGCAAGCAGCCATTACCGGGGCCAAGCAGAATAAGACGACAAGACATGTCGAAATGTCTGAAAGTGTCAGACCAACTGCAACAATGAGCATTTAAAGACATTTAAAGGAGGATTTTAGGCAAAATGCCTGAAAAATCATAGAAACAATAATTAAAAATATGATTCAATGGATTATCACTTTCGACCTATAGGTGGCGCAGTTACAAAACTGATGTGATGTGGTCAGAGTTAAGTGACAATGAGACATACAAAGTTTGGTGTCAATATGTCAAGGCATTGCAGAGATAAAGCCTGAATAGTCCTTTTGGCATCATGCCTCAACTTTGATGCTGCGGTATACGAAAACTGTTTTGTCAATCGACACGAAATCCATAACTTTGAGTCGGCACGGTCTGGAGATGATACGATTCGATTTTGGTGAAAATCGGACAAATGGTCTAGGAGGAGTTCGAAAAAGTAGGTTTTGAATGAAAATCAAGATGGCGGACAGGAAGTTCGGCCAAATAAGGGAAACTTGGTATCTATGTTCTCAGCTTGACCCAAAGAATCTATAAAGACCAGTTGCATTACAATAGGCCAATTCATTCAAAAGTTATTAGCAGTTTTGGGAATTTTGTTATAACTTTTGACCACTAGGTGGCGCTGTCTCGAAATATTTTGGGTACCTTCAGGGGATGGTGCTGATGGCACATTCTGAGTTTTGTAATATTACACTAATGCATTTGTTTAGTATAGCATTTTATTTCACAAAACTGTATTGAAGTCAATGGGAATTTCATGTTTTGTTCTATTATATCGCCACCAAGAGGCTCAGTCCCACCATTTTTTTTATGTGTCCTCAGAGTGAGCCCATGCATATTTGTGTCGATTTTGGTGAAAATATCTCAATTCGCTTCGGAGTTATAGACATTTATATGAAAAAACACGTAAAAAATGACTGACACATGACTTTGATTGGATTTTACTACCCCTTACTATCAATATTTTCGCATTTGGGCATTGGCATATAGCTATCGACCTATGTTTCCAAACTTCTGAAGGTGGTTTCGTCTCGATCGGACAAGCGGTTTCAAAGATATAGCCAAATGTTTTTTAAGCGCTAAATCACAACGCTACACAAACCATAAGGCGAAACCTAACATGTTTGGTATCGTTGGACTCGGCAACGATTCAGGAGTCTAAAGAGATGAGTCCTGTGAAAATAAGTTGACCACACCCAAAGGTATAAGCATTTGGAAGCATTTGGGGAAAAAAATTCACCACTAGATGGCACTGTTTCGAAACTTCTCAGGCTCTTTCAGGACATCGTGCTGATGACACATACCGAGTTTCGTAACGATACGTTCATGCATTCCTAAAATACAGCATTTTAGCACATAATTCAAAATGGCCGACAGCCAAAATGGCTGATCTGGGAAAATTGGATATCAGTCGACTCAGCATGATGCCCTGAATCTAACAAGACCACTTTTATGATTTTTGGACAAACCATTCAGAAGTTATAAGCAAAAACAGCCATTTTTCATATCTCCGGACCAGTAGGTGGCACTGTGCCGAAACGCAGCATGTAGGCTCAGGTCATGCTTGTGATGATATGTGCTTAGTTTGGTCTGAATACGATAAAGTGTTGCAGAGATACAGGCTTGTGTCTGTTTTCGCAAGCGCTACATAAAATTTGTTTGCGCGGTATTCGAGAACGGTTTGACGAATCAACACGAATTGCATAACTTTTTGTCGGCATGGTCTGAAGATGATCTGATTGAATTTTCGTGGAAATTGGAGCAACGGCCTAGGAGAAGTTCGAAAAAGTAGGTTTTTTGAAAAATTCAAAATGGCGGAAAAATTATAATGACGGAAAATGACGTCATATGGTGCAATCGAATCGTCATGAGCTCAGCATGTAGCCTCAGGTCATGCTTGTGATGACATGTACCAAGATTGGTCTGAATACGATAAACCGTTGCGGAGATACAGCCTTACGACTGTTTTTGCAGGCGCTACGTAAAATTTGTTCGAGCGTTTATCGAAAACCGTTTGACAAATCAATTTGAATTCCATAACTTTTGGTCAGCACTGCCTGAAGATGATCTGGTTCAATTTTTGTGCAAATCGGACAAACCGTCTAGGACGAGTTCGAAAAAGTAGCTTTTTAGATAAATTCAAAATGGCGGCCATATTTTAATGACGGAAAATGACGTCATAGGGTGCAATCGAATCGGCATGAGCTCAGGAATCAGAGGAAAAAAGAATTTTGTTGATTGGCCTTACGGTTCAAAAGTTATTAACAAAATAAAAGTGAATCTTTGGACAGGTGGTGGCGCTAGAGGGAATGACTAAGAAACACCAAAATTGGTGTATTTAATGTTGGAACTGTCCTCTATCAGAATGTCAAACCAAAACAACTTTCCCGCAATCGGTTCTATGGGCTGCCATAGACTCCAAGAGCGGAAGAAGAAGAAGAAGAATAATAAATATAGCTGCAAGCAGCAATTACCGGGGCCAAGCAGAATAAGACGACAAGACATGCCAACATGTCTGAAAGTGTCAGACCAACTGCAACAATGAGCAATTAAAGACATTTAAAGAGGATTTTAGACGAAATGGCTGAAAAATCATAGAAACAGTAATTAAAAATATGATTTAATTGATTATCACTTTTGACAAATAGGTGGCACAGTTACAAAACTGATGTGATGTGGTCAGAGTGAGGAGACAATGACACATACAAAGTTTGGTGTCAATATGTCAAGGCATTGCAGAGATAAAGCCTGAATAGTGCTTTTATCATCATGCCTCAAATTTGCTGCTGCGCTATACGAAAACGGTTTCGTCAATCGACACGAAATCCATAACTTTTAGTCGGCACGGTCTGGAGATGATACGATTCGATTTTGGTGAAAATCGGACAAACGGTCTAGGAGGAGTTCGAAAAAGTAGGTTTTGAATGAAAATCAAGATGGCGTACAGGAAGTTAGGCCAAATAAGGTAAACTTGGTATCTATGTTCTCAGCTTGACCCAAGGAATCTACTAAGATGAGTTGCATTACAATAGGCCAATTTATTCAAAAGTTATTAGCAGTTTTGGAAATTTTGTTATAACTTTTGACCACTAGGTGGCACTGTTTCTAAATATGTTGGGTACCTTCAGGGGATGGTGCAGATGGCACAATCTGAGTTTTGTAATATTACACCAATGCATTTGTTTAGTATAGCATTTTATTTCACAAAACTGTATTGAAGTCAATGGGAATTTCATGTTTTGTTCTATTATAGCGCCACCAAGAGGCTCAGTCCAACCATTTTTTTTATATGTCCTCAGAGTGAGCCCATACATATGTGTGTCGATTTTGGTGAAAATATCTCAATTCGCTTCGGAGTTATAGACATTTATATGAAAAAACACGAAAAAAATGACTGACACATGACTTTGATTGGAAATTAGTACCCCTAAACATCAATATTTTCGCATTTGGGCATTGGCGTATAGCTATCGACCTATGTTTCCAAACTTCTGACGGTGGTTTCGTCTCGATCGGACTAGCGGTTTCAAAGATATAGCCAAATGTTTTTTAAGCGCTAAATCACAACGCTACACAAACCGTAAGGCGAAACCTAGCATGTTTGGTATCGTAGGACTCGGCAACGATTCAGGAGTCTAAAAAGATGAGATTTGTGAAAATAAGTCGACCACACCCAAAGTTATAAGCATTTGAAAAAAAAAATTCACCACTAGGTGGCGCTGTTTCGAAACTTCTCAGGCTCATTCAGGGCATTGTGCTGATGACCCATACCACGTTTCGTGACAATCCGTTCATGCGTTCATAAAATACAACATTTTAGCACAAAATTCAAAATGGCCGACAGCCAAAATGACCGATATGGTCAAATTGGATATCAGTCGACTCGGCATGTTGCCCTGAATCTAACGAGACCAATTTTTTTGATTTTTTGACAAACTGTTCAGAAGTTATAAGCAAAAATAGCCATTTTACATATCTCCGGACCAGTAGGTGGCGCTGCGCCGAAACACAGCATGTAGCCTCAGGTCATGCTTGTGAGTACAAGTACCAAGTTTGGTCTGAATACGATAAACCGTTGCGGAGATACGGCCTTACGACTGTTTTTGCTAGCGCTACGTAAAATGTATTCGTGCGTTTATCGAAAACGGTTTGACGAATCAATTTGAATTCCATAACTTTTTGTCAGCACTACCTGAAGATGATCTGGTTCAATTTTCGTGCAAATCGGACAAACCGTCTAGGACGAGTTCGAAAAAGTATCTTTTTTTGAAAATTCAAGATGGCGGCCATATTTTTATGACGGAAAATTACGTCATAGGGTGCAATCGAATCGGCATGAGCTCAGGAATCAGAGGAAAAAATATTTTTGTTGATTGGCCTTACGGTTCAAAAGTTATTATCAAAATAAAAGTGAAACTTTGGACAGGTGGTGGCGCTAGAGGGAATGACTTAGAAACACCAAAATTGGTGTATTTAATGCTGGGACTGTCCTCTATCAGAATGTCAAACCAAAACAACTTTCCCGCAATCGGTTCTATGGGCTGCCATAGACTCCAAGAGCGGAAGAAGAAGAAGAAGAATAAATATAGCTGCAAGCAGCAATTATCGGGGCCAAGCGCAAGCAGATGACAGGATATGCCAAAATGGCTGAAGGTGTCAGACCAACTGCAACAATGAGCAATTAAAGACATTTAGAGAGGATTTTAGGCGAAATGGCTGAAAAATCATATAAAAAGTAATTCAGAATATGATTTAATGGATTATCACTTTCGACCAATAGGTGGAGCAGTTACAAAACTGATGTGATGTGGTCAGAGTGAAGTGACAATGACATATACAAAGTTTGGTGTCAATATTTCAAGGGATTTCAGAGATAAAGCCTGAATAGTGCTTTTGGCATCATGCCTCAACTTTGCTGCTGCGCTATACGAAAACGGTTCCGTCTATCGACACGAAATCCATAACTTTTAGTCGGCACAGTCTGGAGATGATACGATTCGATTTTGGTGAAAATCGGACAAACGTCTAGGAGGAGTTCGAAAAAGTAGGTTTTGACTGAAAATCAAGATGGCGGACAGGAAGTTTGGCCAAATAAGGAAAACTTGGTATCTATGTTCTCGGCGTGAGCCAGGGAATCTATTAAGACCAGTGGCATTTCAATAGCCAGATGTATTCAAAAGTTATTAGCCTTTTTGGAAATTTTGTTATAACTTTTGACCACTAGGTGGCACTGTCTCGAAATATTTTGGGTACCTTCAGGGGATGGTGTTCATGGCACATTCTGAGTTTCGTAATATTAAACCAATGCATTTGTTTAGTATAGCATTTTATTTCACAAAACTGTATTGAAGTCAATGGGAATTTCATGTTTTGTTGTGTTATAGCGCCACCAAGAGGCTCAGTCACACCATTTTTTTTATGTGTCCTCAGAGTGAGCCCATACATATGTGTGTCGATTTTGGTGAAAATATCTCAATTCTCTTCAGAGTTATAGACATTTATATGAAAAAACACGTAAAAAATGACTGACACATGACTTTGATTGGAATTTACTACCCCTAAACAGCAATATTTTCGCATTTGGGCATTGGCGTATAGCTATCGACCTATGTTTCCAAACTTCTGACGGTGGTTTCGTCTCGATCGGACTAGCGGTTTCGAAGATATAGCCAAATGTTTTTTAAGCGCTAAATCACAACGCTACACAAACCGTAAGGCGAAACCTAGCATGTTTGGTATCGTGGGACTTGGCAACGATTCAGGACTCTAATGAGATGAGTCTCGTGAAAATAAGTCGACCACACCCAAAGTTATAAGCATTTGGAAGCATTTGGGGAAAAAAATTCACCACTAGGTGGCACTGTTTCGAAACTTCTCAGGCTCCTTCAGGGCATCGTGCTGATGATCCATTCCGAGTTTTGTAACGATACGTTCACGCGTTCATAAAATACAGCATTTTAGCACATAATTCAAAATGGCCGACAGCCAAAATGGCTGATCTGGGAAAATTGGATATCAGTCGACTCGGCATGTTGCCCTGAATCTAACGAGACTGATTTTATGATTTTTGGACAAACCATTCAGAAGTTATAAGCAAAAACATCCATTTGTCATATCTCCGGACCAGTAGGTGGCGCTGCGCCGAAACGCAGCATGTAGCCTCAGGTCATGCTTGTGATGACATGTACCAAGATTGGTCTGAATCTGATAAAGCGTTGCGGAGATACAGCCTTATGTCTGTTTTCGCAAGCGCTACGTAAAATTTCTTCGTGGGTTTATCGAAAACGGTTAAGAGAATCAACTTGAATTCCATAACTTTTTGTCGGCATGGTCTGGAGATGATCTGGTTCAAATTTCGTGAAAATCGGAGTAACGGCCTAGGAGGAGTTCGAAAAAGTAGGTTTTTCGGAAAATTCAAAATGGCGGAAAAATTTTCATGACGGAAAATGACGTCATAGGGTGCAATCGAATCGGCTTGAGCTAAGGAATCAGAGAAAAAAATAATTTTGTTTCTAGCCCATGTGGTTCAAAAGTTATTAGCATAAACATGAGTGCAACTTTGGACAGTTGGTGGCGCTAGAGGTAATGACTTGGAGACTCCAAATTTGCTATGCTGATAGGTCAGACCCTCCTCTATCAGTGTGCCAAATTTCATAACTTTCCCGCAAGCGGTTCTATGGGCTGCCATAGACTCCCAGTCGGAAAAATGAAGAATAATAATAAATATAGCTGCAAGCAGCAATTACCGGGGCCAAGCAGAATAAGACGACAAGACATGCCAACATTGCTGAAAGTGTCAGATCAACTGCAACAATTAGCAATTAAAGACATTTAAAGAAGATTTTAGGCGAAATGCCTGAAAAATCATATAAACAGTAATTAAAAATATGATTTAATGGATTATCACTTTCGACCAATAGGTGGCGCAGTTACAAAACTGATGTGATGTGGTCAGAGTGAAGTGACAATGACACATACAAAGTTTGGTGTCAATATGTCAAGGCATTGCAGAGATAAAGCCTGAATAATGCTTTTAGCATCATGCCTCAACTTTGCTGCTGCGCTATACGAAAACGGTTTCGTCAATCGACACGAAATCCATAACTTTCAGTCGGCACAGTCTGGAGATGATATGATTCGATTTTGGTGAAAATCGGACAATCGGTGTAGGAGGAGTTCGAAAAAGTAGGTTTTGAATGAAAATAGCATTTTATTTCACAAAACTCTATTGAAGTCAATGGGAATTTCATGTTTTGTTCTATTATAGCGCCACCAAGAGGCTCAGTCCCACAATTTTTTTTACGTGTCCTCAGAGTGAGCCCATACATATGTGTGTCAGTTTTGGTGAAAATATCTCAATTCGCTTCAGAGTTATAGGCATTTATATGAAAAAACACGTAAAAAATGACTGACACATGACTTTGTTTGGAATTTACTACCCCTAAACATCAATATTTTCGCATTTGGGCATTGGCGTATAGCTATCGACCTATGTTTCCAAACTTCTGACGGTGGTTTCGTCTCGATCGGACTAGCGGTTTCGAAGATATAGCCAAATGTTTTTTAAGCGCTAAATCACAACGCTACACAAACCGTAAGGCGAAACCTAGCATGTTTGGTATCATAGGACTCGGCAATGATTCAGGAGTCTAAAAAGATGAGTTTCGTGAAAATAAGTTGACCACACCCAAAGTTATAAGCATTTGAAAAAAAAAATCACCACTAGGTGGCGCTGTTTCGAAACTTCTCACGCTCCTTCAGGACATCGGGCTGATGACCCATACCAAGTTCCGTAACAATCCGTTCATGTGTTCTTAAAATACAGCATTTTAGCACAAAATTCAAAATGGCCGACAGCCAAAATGGCCGATATGGTAATATTGGATATCAGTGGACTCGGCATGTTACCCTGAATCTAACGAGACCAATTTTATGATTTTTGGACAAACTGTTCAGAAGTTATAAGCAAAAATAGCCATTTTTCATATCTCCGGACCAGTAGGTGGCGCTGCGCCGAAACACAGCATGTAGCCTCAGGTCATGCTTGTGATGACATGTAACAAATTTGGTCTGAATCTGATAAAGCGTTGCGGAGATACGGCTTTACATCTGTTTTCGCAAGCGCTACGTAAAATTTATTCGTGGGTTTATCGAAAACTGTTAAGCGAATCAACTTGAATTCCATAACTTTTTGTCAGCATGGTCTGTAGATGATCTGGTTTAATTTTCGTGCAAATCGGACAAACCGTCTAGGACGAGTTCGAAAAAGTAGCTTTTTAGATAAATTCAAAATGGCGGCCATATTGTTATGACGGAAATGACGTCATAGGGTGCAATCGAATTGGCATGAGCTCAGGAATCAGAGAGAAAAAGAATTTTGTTGATTGGCCTTACGGTTCAAAAGTTATTAGCAAAATAAAAGTGAAACTTTGGACAGGTGGTGGCGCTAGAGGGAATGACTTAGACACACCAAAATTGGTGTATTTAATGTTGGGACTGTCCTCTATCAGAATGTCAAACCAAAACAACTTTCCCGCATTCGGTTCTATGGGCTGCCATAGACTCCCAGTTGGAAGAAGGAAGAATAATAATAATAAGAACGGGAACAGATACAATAGGTGCCTCCGCACCTTCGGTGCTTGGCCCCTAATAAGAACGGGAACAGATACAATAGGTGCCTACGCACCTTCGGTGCTTGGCCCCTAAATATAGCTGCAAGCAGCAATTACCGGGGCCAAGCAGAATAAGACGACAAGACATGCCAACATGTCTGAAAGTGTCAGACCAACTGCAACAATGAGCAATTAAAGACATTTAAAGAGGATTTTAGACGAAATGGCTGAAAAATCATAGAAACAGCAATTAAAAATATGATTTAATTGATTATCACTTTTGACAAATAGGTGGCACAGTTACAAAACTGATGTGATGTGGTCAGAGTGAGGAGACAATGACACATACAAAGTTTGGTGTCAATATGTCAAGGCATTGCAGAGATAAAGCCTGAATAGTGCTTTTATCATCATGCCTTAAATTTGCTGCTGCGCTATACGAAAACGGTTTCGTCAATCGACACGAAATCCATAACTTTAAGTCGGCACAGTCTGGAGATGATATGATTCGATTTTGGTGAAAATCGGACAAACGGTGTGGGAGGAGTTCGAAAAAGTAGGTTTTGAATGAAAATAGCATTTTATTTCACAAAACTGTATTGAAGTCAATGGGAATTTCATGTTTTGTTCTATTATAGCGCCACCAAGAGGCTCAGTCACACCATTTTTTTTATGTGTCCTCAGAGTGAGCCCATACATATATGTGTCGATTTTGGTGCAAAAATCTCAATTTGCTTCGGAGTTATAGACATTTATATGAAAAAACACGTAAAAAATGACTGACACATGACTTTGATTGAATATTACTACCCCTAAACATCAATATTTTCGCATTTGGGCATTGGCGTATAGCTATCGACCTATGTTTCCAAACTTCTGACGGTGGTTTCGTCTCGATCGGACAAACGGTTTCGAAGATATAGCCTAATGTTTTTTAAGCGCTAAATCACAACGCTACACAAACCGTAAGGCAAAACCTAGCATGTTTGGTATCGTAGGACTCGGCAAGGTTTCAGGAATCTAATTAGATTAGTCTCGTGAAAATAAGTCGACCAAACCCAAAGTTATAAGCATTTGAAAAAAAAAAATTACCACTAGGTGGCGCTGTTTCGAAACTTCTCACGCTCCTTCAGGACATCGTGCTGATGACCCATGCCAAGTTTTGTAACAATCTGTTCATGCGTTCCTAAAATACAGCATTTTAGCACATAATTCAAAATGGCCGACAGTCAAAATGGCCGATATGGTAAAATTGGATATCAGTCGACTCGGCATGTCGCCCTGAATCTAACAACACCAATTTTATGATTTTTGGACAAACAGTTCAGAAGTTATAAGCAAAAATAGCCATTTTTCATATCTCCGGACCAGTAGGTGGCGCTGCGCCGAAACGCAGCATGTAGCCTCAGGTCATGCTTGTGATGACATGTACCAAGTTTGGTCTGAATACGATAAACCGTTGCGGAGATACAGCCTTACGACTGTTTTTGCAGGCGCTACGTAAAATTTGTTCGAGCGTTTATCGAAAACGGTTTGACGAATCAATTTGAATTCCATAACTTTTTGTCAGCACTCCCTGAAGATGATCTGGTTCAATTTTCGTGCAAATCGGACAAACCGTCTAGGACGAGTTCGAAAAAGTAGGTTTTTCGAATGATTCAAAATGGCGGCCATATTTTTATTACGGAAAATGAAGTAATAGGATGCAATCGAATCGGCATGAGCTCAGGAATCAGATGAAAAAAGAATTTTGTTGATTGGCCTTACGGTTCAAAAGTTATTAGCAAAATAAAAGTGAAACTTTGGACAGGTGGTGGCGCTAGAGGGAATGACTTAGAAACACCAAAATTGGTGTATTTAATGTTGGGACTGTGCTCTATCAGAATGTCAAACCAAAACAACTTTCCCGCAATCGGTTCTATGGGCTGCCAAAGACACCTAGTCGGAAGAAGAAGAATAATAATAAATATAGCTGCAAGCAGCCATTACCGGGGCCAAGCACAATCAGATGACAAGACATGCCAACATTGCTGAAAGTGTCAGACCAACTGCGACAATGAGCAATTAAAGACATTTAAAAAGGATTATAGGCAAAATGCCTGAAAAATCAGAGAAACAGTAAATAAAAATATGATTTAATGGATTATCACTTTTGACCAATAGGTGGCGCAGTTACAAAACTGATGTGATGTGGTCAGAGTGAAGTGACAATGACACACACAAAGTTTGGTGTCAATATGTCAAGGAATTGCAGAGATAAAGCCTGAATAGTGCTATTAGCATCATGCCTCAACTTTGCTGCTGCGCTATACGAAAACGGTTTTGTCAATCGACACGAAATCCATAACTTTTAGTCGGCACGGTCTGGAGATGATACGATTCGATTTTGGTGAAAATCGGACAAACGGTCTAGGAGGAGTTCGAAAAAGTAGGTTTTGAATGAAAATCAAGATGGCGGACAGGAAGTTAGGCCAAATAAGGTAAACTTGGTATCTATGTTCTCAGCTTGACCCAAGGAATCTACTAAGATGAGTTGCATTACAATAGGCCAATTTATTCAAAAGTTATTAGCAATTTTGGAAATTTTGTTATAACTTTTGACCACTAGGTGGCGCTGTTTCTAAATATGTTGGGTACCTTCAGGGGATGGTGCAGATGGCACATTCTGAGTTTTGTAATATTACACCAATGCATTTGTTTAGTATAGCATTTTATTTCACAAAACTGTATTGAAGTCAATGGGAATTTCATGTTTTGTTCTATTATAGCGCCACCAAGAGGCTCAGTCCAACCATTTTTTTTATGTGTCCTCAGAGTGAGCCCATACATATGTGTGTCGATTTTGGTGAAAATATCTCAATTATCTTCGGAGTTATAGACATTTATATGAAAAAACACGTAAAAAATGACTGACACATGACTTTAATTGGAATTTACTACCTCTAGACATCAATATTTTCGCATTTGGGCTTTGACGTTTAGTTAACAAGCTATGATTCCAAACTTCTGACGGTGGTTTCGTCTCGATCGGACAAACGGTTTCGAAGATATCGCCTAATGTTTTTTAAGTGCTAAATCACAACGCTACACAAACCGTAAGGCAAAACCTAGCATGTTTGGTATTGTTGGACTCGGCAAGGATTCAGGAGTCTAAAGAGATGAGTCTCCTGAAAATAAGTCAACCACACCCAAAGTTATAAGCATTTGAAAAAAAAAATTCACCACTAGGTGGCGCTGTTTCGAAACTTCTCAGGCTCCTTCAGGGCATCGTGCTGATGACCCACACCAAGTTTCGTAACAATTCGTTAATGCGTTCATAAAATACAGCATTTTAGCACATAATTCAAAATGGCCGACAGTCAAAATAGCCGATATGGTAAAATTGGATATCAGTCGACTCGGCATGTCGCCCTGAATCTAACGAGACCAATTTTATGATTTTTGGACAAACTGTTCAGAAGTTATAAGCAAAAATAGCCATTTTTCATATCTCCGGACCAGTAGGTGGCGCTGCGCCGAAACGCAGCATGTAGCCTCAGGTCATGCTTGTGAGTACATGTACCAAGTTTGGTCTGAATACGATAAACCGTTGCGGAGATACAGCCTTACGACTGTTTTTGCTAGCGCTACGTAAAATGTATTCATGCGTTTATCGAAAACGGTTTGACGAATCAATTTGAATTCCATAACTTTTGGTCAGCACTGCCTGAAGATGATCTGGTTCAATTTTCGTGCAAATCGGACAAACCGTCTAGGACGAGTTCGAAAAAGTAGGTTTATCGAAAAATTCAAAATGTCGGCCATATTTTTATGACGGAAAATGACGTCATAGGGTGCAATCGAATCGTCATGAGCTCAGGAATCAGAGGAAAAAAGAATTTTGTTGATTGGCCTTGCGGTTCAAAAGTTATTAGCAAAATAAAAGTGAAATTTTGGACAGTTGGTGGCGCTAGAGGGATTGGTTTTAGGACACCAAATTTGGTATGGTGACTTTTTGGACTGTCCTCTATCATTGTGCCAAATTTCATAACTTTCCCGCAAGCGGTTCTATGGGCTGCCATAGACTCCCAGAGCGGAAGAAGAAGAATAATAATAAATATAGCTGCAAGCAGCCATTACCGGGGCCAAGCAGAATAAGACGACAAGACAGGCCGACATGTCTGAAAGTGTCAGACCAACTGCAACAATGAGCAATTAAAGACATTTAAAGAGGATTTTAGGCAAAATGCCTGAAAAATCATAGAAACAATAATTAAAAATATGATTTAATGGATTATCACTTTCGACCAATAGGTGGCGCAGTTACAAAACTCATGTGATGTGGTCAGAGTGAAGTTACAATGACACATACAATGTTTGGTGTCAATATGTCAAGGCATTGCAGAGATAAAGCCTGATTAGTGCTATTAGCATCATGCCTCAACTTTGCTGCTGCGCTATACAAAAACGGTTTCGTCTGTCGACACGAAATCCATAACTTTTAGTCGGCACGGTCTGGAGATGATACGATTCGATTTTGGTGAAAATCGGACAAACGGTCTAGGAGGAGTTCGAAAAAGTAGGTTTTGAATGAAAATCAAGATGGCGGACAGGAAGTTAGGCCAAATAAGGTAAACTTGGTATCTATGTTCTCAGCTTGACCCAAGGAATCTACTAAGATGAGTTGCATTACAATAGGCCAATTTATTCAAAAGTTATTAGCAATTTTGGAAATTTTGTTATAACTTTTGACCACTAGGTGGCGCTGTTTCTAAATATGTTGGGTACCTTCAGGGGATGGTGCAGATGGCACATTCTGAGTTTTGTAATATTACACCAATGCATTTGTTTAGTATAGCATTTTATTTCACAAAACTGTATTGAAGTCAATGGGAATTTCATGTTTTGTTCTATTATAGCGCCACCAAGAGGCTCAGTCCAACCATTTTTTTTATGTGTCCTCAGAGTGAGCCCATACATATGTGTGTCGATTTTGGTGAAAATATCTCAATTATCTTCGGAGTTATAGACATTTATATGAAAAAACACGTAAAAAATGACTGACACATGACTTTAATTGGAATTTACTACCTCTAGACATCCATATTTTCGCATTTGGGCTTTAACGTTTAGTTAACAAGCTATGATTCCAAACTTCTGACGGTGGTTTCGTCTCGATCGGACAAACGGTTTCGAAGATATCGCCTAATGTTTTTTAAGTGCTAAATCACAACGCTACACAAACCGTAAGGCGAAACCTAGCATGTTTGGTATTGTTGGACTCGGCAAGGATTCAGGAGTCTAAAGAGATGAGTCTCCTGAAAATAAGTCAACCACACCCAAAGTTATAAGCATTTGAAAAAAAAAATTCACCACTAGGTGGCGCTGTTTCGAAACTTCTCAGGCTCCTTCAGGGCATCGTGCTGATGACCCACACCAAGTTTCGTAACAATTCGTTAATGCGTTCATAAAATACAGCATTTTAGCACATAATTCAAAATGGCCGACAGTCAAAATAGCCGATATGGTAAAATTGGATATCAGTCGACTCGGCATGTCGCCCTGAATCTAACGAGACCAATTTTATGATTTTTGGACAAACTGTTCAGAAGTTATAAGCAAAAATAGCCATTTTTCATATCTCCGGACCAGTAGGTGGCGCTGCGCCGAAACGCAGCATGTAGCCTCAGGTCATGCTTGTGAGTACATGTACCAAGTTTGGTCTGAATACGATAAACCGTTGCGGAGATACAGCCTTACGACTGTTTTTGCTAGCGCTACGTAAAATGTATTCATGCGTTTATCGAAAACGGTTTGACGAATCAATTTGAATTCCATAACTTTTGGTCAGCAGTGCCTGAAGATGATCTGGTTCAATTTTCGTGCAAATCGGACAAACCGTCTAGGACGAGTTCGAAAAAGTAGGTTTATCGAAAAATTCAAAATGGCGGCCATATTTTTATGACGGAAAATGACGTCATAGGGTGCAATCGAATCGTCATGAGCTCAGGAATCAGAGGAAAAAAGAATTTTGTTGATTGGCCTTGCGGTTCAAAAGTTATTAGCAAAATAAAAGTGAAATTTTGGACAGTTGGTGGCGCTAGAGGGATTGGTTTTAGGACACCAAATTTGGTATGGTGACTTTTTGGACTGTCCTCTATCATTGTGCCAAATTTCATAACTTTCCCGCAAGCGGTTCTATGGGCTGCCATAGACTCCCAGAGCGGAAGAAGAAGAAGAATTATTTTTGGTACGCCAACAGATACAATAGGTGCCTACGCACATTCTGTGCTTGGCCCCTAATAATAAGGGAACCTTTTTGCCATTTATAGCGCCACCTATGGTCCGATCTGCATGAAACTCGGCACGCTTGTTCACCATGTCATGACACATATGCTCAGCGATTTTCGTGATGTTCTGAGTTTTCATTTGGGATTTATAGGCTTTTTAGTGTATTTTGCCACGCCCCTTTTCTAAATGACCCTGTTACAGCCACCCAAATGCAAAAGTTCAACTTTTTTTTCGATAATTATTGATCTAGAGAGTCCAGGGAATTGTCCTAGACTGGTTTGGTTCCAATCGGGCGAAAAACCAGGGACTAGTTCGCAAAAGTAGGTTTTGGACAAAATTCGACATAGCAGAAAATTCCCCCTGCCTAAATCAAAATCGGAGATAGCCATTTTGTCCGCCTTGAGCCAAGGATTCCAACGATATAAGACACTTGATCCTGGGACAAACGGTCTAAGAGTTATGAGCAATTTTGAACTTTTGGTTGCTGTAGCGCCACCTATGGGCCATTCGGGGTCATACTCTGATAGGTTGTCCCCAAATTGAGGCCTACCATCTGGCCAGGTTTCACGTCTCTAGGCCTTACGGTTTGGCCTGCACGATGCGTTTTACGAATCCTTACAATTACAATAGGGTTTCAGCATTTCATGCTTGAACCCCTAACAAGAATGAAGGCTTTTTGCCAGTTATAGCGCCACCTATGGTCCGATCTCCATGAAACTCTGCATGCTTCCTCACCATGTTCTGACACATATGCTCATCAATTTTGGTGAAGTTCTGAGTTTTCATTTGGGATTTATAGGCTTTTTAGTGTATTTTGCCACGCCCCTTTTCTAAATGACCCTGTTACAGCCACCCAAATGCAAAAGTTCAACTTTTTTTCGATAATTATTGATCTAGAGAGTCCAGAGAAATGTCCTAGACTGGTTTGGTTCCGATCTGGCGAAAAACCTAGGACTAGTTCGCAAAAGTAGGTTTCGGACAAAATTCGACATAGCAGAAATTTTTTCTGGCCTAAATTGAAATTGGAGATAGCCATTTTGTCCGCCTTGAACCAGGGATCACAGTGGTGTAAGACACTTGAGTCTAGGACAAATGCTCTGGGAGTTATGGGCGATTTAGTACTTTTGCACTAAATCTGTAGCTGTAGCACAACGTAAAATTTGTTTGCGCGGTATTCGAGAACGGTTTGACGAATCCACACGAATTCCATAACTTTTTGTCGGTACAGTGTGGAGATGATACGATTCGATTTTGGTGAAAATCGTACAAACGGTCTAGGAGGAGTTCGAAAAAGTAGGTTTTGACTGAAAATCAAGATGGCGGACAGGAAGTTCGGCCAAATATGGCAAACTTGGTATCTATGTTCTCAGCGTGACCCAGGGAATCTATTAAGACCAGTGGCATTTCAATAGGCAGATTTATTCAAAGGTTATTAGCCTTTTTGGAAATGTTGTTATAACTTTTGACCACAAGGTGGCGCTGTTTCGAAACTTCTCACGCTCCTTCAGGGCATCGTGCTGATGAGCCATACCATGTTTCGTAACAATCCATTCATGCGTTCTTAAAATACAGCATTTTAGCACAAAATTCAAAATGCCCGACAGCCAAATTGGCCGATATGGTAAAATTGGATATCAGTCGACTCAGCATGTTGGCCTGAATCTAACGAGACCAATTTGATGATTTTTGGGCAAACTATTCAGAAGTTATAAGCAAAAATAGCCATTTTTCATATCTCCGGACCAGTAGGTGGCGCTGCGCCGAAACGCAGCATGTAGCCTCAGGTCATGCTTGTGATGACATGTGCCAAGTTTGGTCTGAATCCAATAAAGCGTTGCGGAGATACAGCCTTACGTCTGTTTTCGCAAGCGCTACGTAAAATTTGTTTGTGGGTTTTTTCGAAAATTGCTAAGCGAATCAACTTGAATTCCATAACTTTTTGTCGGCATGGTCTGTAGATGATCTGGTTCAATTTTCGTGAAAATCGGAGCAACGGCCTAGGAGGAGTTCGAAAAAGTAGATTTTTTGAAAAATTCAAAATGGCGGACAAATTTCCATGACGGAAAATGACGTCATAGGGTGCAATCGAATCGTCTTGAGCTAGGGAATCAGAAGAAGTGGGAATTTTGTTTCTAGCCCTTGTGGTTCAAAAGTTATTAGCATAAACATGAGTGCAAATTTGGACAGCTGGTGGCGCTAGAGGCAATGAGTTGGAGACTCCAAATTTGCTATGGTGACTGTTCAGTCTGTCCTCTATCAGTGTGCCAAATTTCAAAACTTTCCCGCAAGCGGTTCTATGGGCTGCCATAGACTCCCAGAGCGGAAGAAGAAGAAGAATTCTTTTTGGTACGCCAACAGATACAATAGGTGCCTACGCACATTCTGTGCTTGGCCCCTAATAATAAGGGAACCTTTTTGCCATTTATAGCGCCACCTATGGTCCGATCTGCATGAAACTCGGCACGCTTGTTCACCATGTCATGACACATATGCTCAGCGATTTTCGTGATGTTCTGAGTTTTCATTTGGGATTTATAGGCTTTTTAGTGTATTTTGCCACGCCCCTTTTCTAAATGACCCTGTTACAGCCACCCAAATGCAAAAGTTCAACTTTTTTTTCGATAATTATTGATCTAGAGAGTCCAGGGAATTGTCCTAGACTGGTTTGGTTCCAATCGGGCGAAAAACCAGGGACTAGTTCGCAAAAGTAGGTTTTGGACAAAATTCGACATAGCAGAAAATTCCCCCTGCCTAAGTCAAAATCGGAGATAGCCATTTTGTCCGCCTTGAGCCAAGGATTCCAACGATATAAGACACTTGATCCTGGGACAAACGGTCTAAGAGTTATGAGCAATTTTGAACTTTTGGTTGCTGTAGCGCCACCTATGGGCCATTCGGGGTCATACTCTGATAGGTTGTCCCCAAATTGAGGCCTACCATCTGGCCAGGTTTCACGTCTCTAGGCCTTACGGTTTGGCCTGCACGATGCGTTTTACGAATCCTTACAATTACAATAGGGTTTCAGCATTTCATGCTTGAACCCCTAACAAGAATGAAGGCTTTTTGCCAGTTATAGCGCCACCTATGGTCCGATCTCCATGAAACTCTGCATGCTTCCTCACCATGTTCTGACACATATGCTCATCAATTTTGGTGAAGTTCTGAGTTTTCATTTGGGATTTATAGGCTTTTTAGTGTATTTTGCCACGCCCCTTTTCTAAATGACCCTGTTACAGCCACCCAAATGCAAAAGTTCAACTTTTTTTCGATAATTATTGATCTAGAGAGTCCAGAGAAATGTCCTAGACTGGTTTGGTTCCGATCTGGCGAAAAACCTAGGACTAGTTCGCAAAAGTAGGTTTCGGACAAAATTCGACATAGCAGAAATTTTTTCTGGCCTAAATTGAAATTGGAGATAGCCATTTTGTCCGCCTTGAACCAGGGATCACAGTGGTGTAAGACACTTGAGTCTAGGACAAATGCTCTGGGAGTTATGGGCGATTTAGTACTTTTGCACTAAATCTGTAGCTGTAGCACAACGTAAAATTTGTTTGCGCGGTATTCGAGAACGGTTTGACGAATCCACACGAATTCCATAACTTTTTGTCGGTACAGTGTGGAGATGATACGATTCGATTTTGGTGAAAATCGTACAAACGGTCTAGGAGGAGTTCGAAAAAGTAGGTTTTGACTGAAAATCAAGATGGCGGACAGGAAGTTCGGCCAAATATGGCAAACTTGGTATCTATGTTCTCAGCGTGACCCAGGGAATCTATTAAGACCAGTGGCATTTCAATAGGCAGATTTATTCAAAGGTTATTAGCCTTTTTGGAAATGTTGTTATAACTTTTGACCACAAGGTGGCGCTGTTTCGAAACTTCTCACGCTCCTTCAGGGCATCGTGCTGATGAGCCATACCATGTTTCGTAACAATCCATTCATGCGTTCTTAAAATACAGCATTTTAGCACAAAATTCAAAATGGCCGACAGTCAAATTGGCCGATATGGTAAAATTGGATATCAGTCGACTCAGCATGTTGGCCTGAATCTAACGAGACCAATTTGATGATTTTTGGGCAAACTATTCAGAAGTTATAAGCAAAAATAGCCATTTTTCATATCTCCGGACCAGTAGGTGGCGCTGCGCCGAAACGCAGCATGTAGCCTCAGGTCATGCTTGTGATGACATGTGCCAAGTTTGGTCTGAATCCAATAAAGCGTTGCGGAGATACAGCCTTACGTCTGTTTTCGCAAGCGCTACGTAAAATTTGTTTGTGGGTTTTTTCGAAAATTGCTAAGCGAATCAACTTGAATTCCATAACTTTTTGTCGGCATGGTCTGTAGATGATCTGGTTCAATTTTCGTGAAAATCGGAGCAACGGCCTAGGAGGAGTTCGAAAAAGTAGATTTTTTGAAAAATTCAAAATGGCGGACAAATTTCCATGACGGAAAATGACGTCATAGGGTGCAATCGAATCGTCTTGAGCTAGGGAATCAGAAGAAGTGGGAATTTTGTTTCTAGCCCTTGTGGTTCAAAAGTTATTAGCATAAACATGAGTGCAAATTTGGACAGCTGGTGGCGCTAGAGGCAATGAGTTGGAGACTCCAAATTTGCTATGGTGACTGTTCAGTCTGTCCTCTATCAGTGTGCCAAATTTCAAAACTTTCCCGCAAGCGGTTCTATGGGCTGCCATAGACTCCCAGAGCGGAAGAAGAAGAAGAATTCTTTTTGGTACGCCAACAGATACAATAGGTGCCTACGCACATTCTGTGCTTGGCCCCTAATAATAAGGGAACCTTTTTGCCATTTATAGCGCCACCTATGGTCCGATCTGCATGAAACTCGGCACGCTTGTTCACCATGTCATGACACATATGCTCAGCGATTTTCGTGATGTTCTGAGTTTTCATTTGGGATTTATAGGCTTTTTAGTGTATTTTGCCACGCCCCTTTTCTAAATGACCCTGTTACAGCCACCCAAATGCAAAAGTTCAACTTTTTTTTCGATAATTATTGATCTAGAGAGTCCAGGGAATTGTCCTAGACTGGTTTGGTTCCAATCGGGCGAAAAACCAGGGACTAGTTCGCAAAAGTAGGTTTTGGACAAAATTCGACATAGCAGAAAATTCCCCCTGCCTAAGTCAAAATCGGAGATAGCCATTTTGTCCGCCTTGAGCCAAGGATTCCAACGATATAAGACACTTGATCCTGGGACAAACGGTCTAAGAGTTATGAGCAATTTTGAACTTTTGGTTGCTGTAGCGCCACCTATGGGCCATTCGGGGTCATACTCTGATAGGTTGTCCCCAAATTGAGGCCTACCATCTGGCCAGGTTTCACGTCTCTAGGCCTTACGGTTTGGCCTGCACGATGCGTTTTACGAATCCTTACAATTACAATAGGGTTTCAGCATTTCATGCTTGAACCCCTAACAAGAATGAAGGCTTTTTGCCAGTTATAGCGCCACCTATGGTCCGATCTCCATGAAACTCTGCATGCTTCCTCACCATGTTCTGACACATATGCTCATCAATTTTGGTGAAGTTCTGAGTTTTCATTTGGGATTTATAGGCTTTTTAGTGTATTTTGCCACGCCCCTTTTCTAAATGACCCTGTTACAGCCACCCAAATGCAAAAGTTCAACTTTTTTTCGATAATTATTGATCTAGAGAGTCCAGAGAAATGTCCTAGACTGGTTTGGTTCCGATCTGGCGAAAAACCTAGGACTAGTTCGCAAAAGTAGGTTTCGGACAAAATTCGACATAGCAGAAATTTTTTCTGGCCTAAATTGAAATTGGAGATAGCCATTTTGTCCGCCTTGAACCAGGGATCACAGTGGTGTAAGACACTTGAGTCTAGGACAAATGCTCTGGGAGTTATGGGCGATTTAGTACTTTTGCACTAAATCTGTAGCTGTAGCACAACGTAAAATTTGTTTGCGCGGTATTCGAGAACGGTTTGACGAATCCACACGAATTCCATAACTTTTTGTCGGTACAGTGTGGAGATGATACGATTCGATTTTGGTGAAAATCGTACAAACGGTCTAGGAGGAGTTCGAAAAAGTAGGTTTTGACTGAAAATCAAGATGGCGGACAGGAAGTTCGGCCAAATATGGCAAACTTGGTATCTATGTTCTCAGCGTGACCCAGGGAATCTATTAAGACCAGTGGCATTTCAATAGGCAGATTTATTCAAAGGTTATTAGCCTTTTTGGAAATGTTGTTATAACTTTTGACCACAAGGTGGCGCTGTTTCGAAACTTCTCACGCTCCTTCAGGGCATCGTGCTGATGAGCCATACCATGTTTCGTAACAATCCATTCATGCGTTCTTAAAATACAGCATTTTAGCACAAAATTCAAAATGGCCGACAGTCAAATTGGCCGATATGGCAAAATTGGATATCAGTCGACTCGGCATGACGCCCTGAATCTATCAAGACCAATTTTATGATTTTTGGACAAACTGTTCAGAAGTTATAAGCAAAAATAGCCATTTTTCATATCTCCGGACCTGTAGGTGGCGCTGTGCCGAAACGCAGCATGTAGCCTCAGGTCATGCTTGTGAGTACATGTACCAAGTTTGGTCTGAATACGATAAACCGCTGCGGAGATACAGCCTTACGACTGTTTTTGCAAGCGCTACGTAAAATTTGTTCGAGCGTTTATCAAAAACGGTTTGACGAATCAACAAGATTTTAATAACTTTTTGTCACCACTGCCTGAAGATGATCCGATTCAATTTTCGTGCAAATCGGACAAACCGTCTAGGACGAGTTCGAAAAAGTACCTTTTTAGGAAAATTCAAAATGGCGGCCATGTTTTTATGACGGAAAATGACGATATAGGGTGCAATCGAATCGGCATGAGCTCAGGAATCAGAGGAAAAAAGGATTTCGCTGATTGGCCTTACGGTTCAAAAGTTATTAGCAAAGTAAAAGTGAAATTTTGGACAGGTGGTGGCGCTAGAGGGAATGACTTAGACACACCAAAATTGGTGTACTTAATGTTGGGACTGTCCTCTATCAGAATGTCAAACCAAAACAACTTTCCCGCAATCGGTTCTATGGGCTGCCATAGACTCCAAGAGCGGAAGAAGAAGAAGAATAATAAATATAGCTGCAAGCAGCCATTACCGGGGCCAAGCAGAATAAGACGACAAGACAGGCCGACATGTCTGAAAGTGTCAGACCAACTGCAACAATGAGCAATTAAAGACATTTAAAGAGGATTTTAGGCAAAATGCCTGAAAAATCATAGAAACAATAATTAAAAATATGATTTAATGGATTATCACTTTCGACCAATAGGTGGCGCAGTTACAAAACTCATGTGATGTGGTCAGAGTGAAGTTACAATGACACATACAATGTTTGGTGTCAATATGTCAAGGCATTGCAGAGATAAAGCCTGATTAGTGCTATTAGCATCATGCCTCAACTTTGCTGCTGCGCTATACAAAAACGGTTTCGTCTGTCGACACGAAATCCATAACTTTTAGTCGGCACGGTCTGGAGATGATACGATTCGATTTTGGTGAAAATCGGACAAACGGTCTAGGAGGAGTTCGAAAAAGTAGGTTTTGAATGAAAATCAAGATGGCGGACAGGAAGTTAGGCCAAATAAGGTAAACTTGGTATCTATGTTCTCAGCTTGACCCAAGGAATCTACTAAGATGAGTTGCATTACAATAGGCCAATTTATTCAAAAGTTATTAGCAATTTTGGAAATTTTGTTATAACTTTTGACCACTAGGTGGCGCTGTTTCTAAATATGTTGGGTACCTTCAGGGGATGGTGCAGATGGCACATTCTGAGTTTTGTAATATTACACCAATGCATTTGTTTAGTATAGCATTTTATTTCACAAAACTGTATTGAAGTCAATGGGAATTTCATGTTTTGTTCTATTATAGCGCCACCAAGAGGCTCAGTCCAACCATTTTTTTTATGTGTCCTCAGAGTGAGCCCATACATATGTGTGTCGATTTTGGTGAAAATATCTCAATTATCTTCGGAGTTATAGACATTTATATGAAAAAACACGTAAAAAATGACTGACACATGACTTTAATTGGAATTTACTACCTCTAGACATCCATATTTTCGCATTTGGGCTTTGACGTTTAGTTAACAAGCTATGATTCCAAACTTCTGACGGTGGTTTCGTCTCGATCGGACAAACGGTTTCGAAGATATCGCCTAATGTTTTTTAAGTGCTAAATCACAACGCTACACAAACCGTAAGGCGAAACCTAGCATGTTTGGTATTGTTGGACTCGGCAAGGATTCAGGAGTCTAAAGAGATGAGTCTCCTGAAAATAAGTCAACCACACCCAAAGTTATAAGCATTTGAAAAAAAAAATTCACCACTAGGTGGCGCTGTTTCGAAACTTCTCAGGCTCCTTCAGGGCATCGTGCTGATGACCCACACCAAGTTTCGTAACAATTCGTTAATGCGTTCATAAAATACAGCATTTTAGCACATAATTCAAAATGGCCGACAGTCAAAATAGCCGATATGGTAAAATTGGATATCAGTCGACTCGGCATGTCGCCCTGAATCTAACGAGACCAATTTTATGATTTTTGGACAAACTGTTCAGAAGTTATAAGCAAAAATAGCCATTTTTCATATCTCCGGACCAGTAGGTGGCGCTGCGCCGAAACGCAGCATGTAGCCTCAGGTCATGCTTGTGAGTACATGTACCAAGTTTGGTCTGAATACGATAAACCGTTGCGGAGATACAGCCTTACGACTGTTTTTGCTAGCGCTACGTAAAATGTATTCATGCGTTTATCGAAAACGGTTTGACGAATCAACAAGATTTTAATAACTTTTTGTCACCACTGCCTGAAGATGATCCGATTCAATTTTCGTGCAAATCGGACAAACCGTCTAGGACGAGTTCGAAAAAGTACCTTTTTAGGAAAATTCAAAATGGCGGCCATGTTTTTATGACGGAAAATGACGATATAGGGTGCAATCGAATCGGCATGAGCTCAGGAATCAGAGGAAAAAAGGATTTCGCTGATTGGCCTTACGGTTCAAAAGTTATTAGCAAAGTAAAAGTGAAACTTTGGACAGGTGGTGGCGCTAGAGGGAATGACTTAGACACACCAAAATTGGTGTACTTAATGTTGGGACTGTCCTCTATCAGAATGTCAAACCAAAACAACTTTCCCGCAATCGGTTCTATGGGCTGCCATAGACTCCAAGAGCGGAAGAAGAAGAAGAATAATAATAATAAGAACGCGAACGGATACAATAGGTGCCTCCGCACCTTCGGTGCTTGGCCCCTAAATATAGCTGCAAGCAGCAATTACCGGGGCCAAGCAGAATAAGACGACAAGACATGCCAACATTGCTGAAAGTGTCAGATCAACTGCAACAATTAGCAATTAAAGACATTTAAAGAAGATTTTAGGCGAAATGCCTGAAAAATCATATAAACAGTAATTAAAAATATGATTTAATGGATTATCACTTTCGACCAATAGGTGGCGCAGTTACAAAACTGATGTGATGTGGTCAGAGTGAAGTGACAATGACACATACAAAGTTTGGTGTCAATATGTCAAGGCATTGCAGAGATAAAGCCTGAATAATGCTTTTAGCATCATGCCTCAACTTTGCTGCTGCGCTATACGAAAACGGTTTCGTCAATCGACACGAAATCCATAACTTTCAGTCGGCACAGTCTGGAGATGATATGATTCGATTTTGGTGAAAATCGGACAATCGGTGTAGGAGGAGTTCGAAAAAGTAGGTTTTGAATGAAAATAGCATTTTATTTCACAAAACTCTATTGAAGTCAATGGGAATTTCATGTTTTGTTCTATTATAGCGCCACCAAGAGGCTCAGTCCCACAATTTTTTTTACGTGTCCTCAGAGTGAGCCCATACATATGTGTGTCAGTTTTGGTGAAAATATCTCAATTCGCTTCAGAGTTATAGGCATTTATATGAAAAAACACGTAAAAAATGACTGACACATGACTTTGTTTGGAATTTACTACCCCTAAACATCAATATTTTCGCATTTGGGCATTGGCGTATAGCTATCGACCTATGTTTCCAAACTTCTGACGGTGGTTTCGTCTCGATCGGACTAGCGGTTTCGAAGATATAGCCAAATGTTTTTTAAGCGCTAAATCACAACGCTACACAAACCGTAAGGCGAAACCTAGCATGTTTGGTATCATAGGACTCGGCAATGATTCAGGAGTCTAAAAAGATGAGTTTCGTGAAAATAAGTTGACCACACCCAAAGTTATAAGCATTTGAAAAAAAAAATTCACCACTAGGTGGCGCTGTTTCGAAACTTCTCACGCTCCTTCAGGACATCGGGCTGATGACCCATACCAAGTTCCGTAACAATCCGTTCATGTGTTCTTAAAATACAGCATTTTAGCACAAAATTCAAAATGGCCGACAGCCAAAATGGCCGATATGGTAATATTGGATATCAGTGGACTCGGCATGTTACCCTGAATCTAACGAGACCAATTTTATGATTTTTGGACAAACTGTTCAGAAGTTATAAGCAAAAATAGCCATTTTTCATATCTCCGGACCAGTAGGTGGCGCTGCGCCGAAACACAGCATGTAGCCTCAGGTCATGCTTGTGATGACATGTACCAACTTTGGTCTGAATCTGATAAAGCGTTGCGGAGATACGGCTTTACATCTGTTTTCGCAAGCGCTACGTAAAATTTATTCGTGGGTTTATCGAAAACTGTTAAGCGAATCAACTTGAATTCCATAACTTTTTGTCAGCATGGTCTGTAGATGATCTGGTTTAATTTTCGTGCAAATCGGACAAACCGTCTAGGACGAGTTCGAAAAAGTAGCTTTTTAGATAAATTCAAAATGGCGGCCATATTGTTATGACGGAAATGACGTCATAGGGTGCAATCGAATTGGCATGAGCTCAGGAATCAGAGAGAAAAAGAATTTTGTTGATTGGCCTTACGGTTCAAAAGTTATTAGCAAAATAAAAGTGAAACTTTGGACAGGTGGTGGCGCTAGAGGGAATGACTTAGACACACCAAAATTGGTGTATTTAATGTTGGGACTGTCCTCTATCAGAATGTCAAACCAAAACAACTTTCCCGCATTCGGTTCTATGGGCTGCCATAGACTCCCAGTTGGAAGAAGGAAGAATAATAATAATAAGAACGGGAACAGATACAATAGGTGCCTCCGCACCTTCGGTGCTTGGCCCCTAAATATAGCTGCAAGCAGCCATTACCGGGGCCAAGCAGAATAAGACGACAAGACAGGCCGACATGTCTGAAAGTGTCAGACCAACTGCAACAATGAGCAATTAAAGACATTTAAAGAGGATTTTAGGCAAAATGCCTGAAAAATCATAGAAACAATAATTAAAAATATGATTTAATGGATTATCACTTTCGACCAATAGGTGGCGCAGTTACAAAACTCATGTGATGTGGTCAGAGTGAAGTTACAATGACACATACAATGTTTGGTGTCAATATGTCAAGGCATTGCAGAGATAAAGCCTGATTAGTGCTATTAGCATCATGCCTCAACTTTGCTGCTGCGCTATACAAAAACGGTTTCGTCTGTCGACACGAAATCCATAACTTTTAGTCGGCACGGTCTGGAGATGATACGATTCGATTTTGGTGAAAATCGGACAAACGGTCTAGGAGGAGTTCGAAAAAGTAGGTTTTGAATGAAAATCAAGATGGCGGACAGGAAGTTAGGCCAAATAAGGTAAACTTGGTATCTATGTTCTCAGCTTGACCCAAGGAATCTACTAAGATGAGTTGCATTACAATAGGCCAATTTATTCAAAAGTTATTAGCAATTTTGGAAATTTTGTTATAACTTTTGACCACTAGGTGGCGCTGTTTCTAAATATGTTGGGTACCTTCAGGGGATGGTGCAGATGGCACATTCTGAGTTTTGTAATATTACACCAATGCATTTGTTTAGTATAGCATTTTATTTCACAAAACTGTATTGAAGTCAATGGGAATTTCATGTTTTGTTCTATTATAGCGCCACCAAGAGGCTCAGTCCAACCATTTTTTTTATGTGTCCTCAGAGTGAGCCCATACATATGTGTGTCGATTTTGGTGAAAATATCTCAATTATCTTCGGAGTTATAGACATTTATATGAAAAAACACGTAAAAAATGACTGACACATGACTTTAATTGGAATTTACTACCTCTAGACATCCATATTTTCGCATTTGGGCTTTGACGTTTAGTTAACAAGCTATGATTCCAAACTTCTGACGGTGGTTTCGTCTCGATCGGACAAACGGTTTCGAAGATATCGCCTAATGTTTTTTAAGTGCTAAATCACAACGCTACACAAACCGTAAGGCGAAACCTAGCATGTTTGGTATTGTTGGACTCGGCAAGGATTCAGGAGTCTAAAGAGATGAGTCTCCTGAAAATAAGTCAACCACACCCAAAGTTATAAGCATTTGAAAAAAAAAATTCACCACTAGGTGGCGCTGTTTCGAAACTTCTCAGGCTCCTTCAGGGCATCGTGCTGATGACCCACACCAAGTTTCGTAACAAATCGTTAATACGTTCATAAAATACAGCATTTTAGCACATAATTCAAAATGGCCGACAGTCAAAATAGCCGATATGGTAAAATTGGATATCAGTCGACTCGGCATGTCGCCCTGAATCTAACGAGACCAATTTTATGATTTTTGGACAAACTGTTCAGAAGTTATAAGCAAAAATAGCCATTTTTCATATCTCCGGACCAGTAGGTGGCGCTGCGCCGAAACGCAGCATGTAGCCTCAGGTCATGCTTGTGAGTACATGTACCAAGTTTGGTCTGAATACGATAAACCGTTGCGGAGATACAGCCTTACGACTGTTTTTGCTAGCGCTACGTAAAATGTATTCATGCGTTTATCAAAAACGGTTTGACGAATCAACAAGATTTTAATAACTTTTTGTCACCACTGCCTGAAGATGATCCGATTCAATTTTCGTGCAAATCGGACAAACCGTCTAGGACGAGTTCGAAAAAGTACCTTTTTAGGAAAATTCAAAATGGCGGCCATGTTTTTATGACGGAAAATGACGATATAGGGTGCAATCGAATCGGCATGAGCTCAGGAATCAGAGGAAAAAAGGATTTCGCTGATTGGCCTTACGGTTCAAAAGTTATTAGCAAAGTAAAAGTGAAACTTTGGACAGGTGGTGGCGCTAGAGGGAATGACTTAGACACACCAAAATTGGTGTACTTAATGTTGGGACTGTCCTCTATCAGAATGTCAAACCAAAACAACTTTCCCGCAATCGGTTCTATGGGCTGCCATAGACTCCAAGAGCGGAAGAAGAAGAAGAAGAATAAATATAGCTGCAAGCAGCCATTACCGGGGCCAAGCAGAATAAGACGACAAGACATGGCTGAAAGTGTCAGATCAACTGCAACAATGAGCAATTAAAGACATTTAAAGAGGATTTTAGACGAAATGGCTGAAAAATCATAGAAACAGTAATTAAAAATATGATTTAACTGATTATCACTTTCGACAAATAGGTGGCGCAGTTACAAAACTGATGTGATGTGGTCAGAGTGAGGAGACAATGACACATACAAAGTTTGGTGTCAATATGTCATGGCATTGCAGAGATAAAGCCTGAATAGTGCTTTTAGTATCATGCCTCAACTTTGCTGCTGAGCTATACGAAAACGGTTTCGTCAATCGACACGAATTCCATAACTTTTAGTCGGCACAGTCTGGAGATGATACGATTCGATTTTGGTGAAAATCGGACAAACAGTCTAGGAGGAGTTCGAAAAAGTAGGTTTTGACTGAAAATCAAGATGGCGGACAGGAAGTTCGGCCAAATAAGGAAAACTTGGTATCTATGTTCTCTGCTTGAGCCAGGGAATCTATTAAGACCAGTGTCATTTCAATAGCTAGATTTATTCAAAAGTTATTAGCCTTTTTGGAAAAAAAATTATAACTTTTGACCACTAGGTGGCACTGTCTCGAAATATTTTGAGTACCTTCAGGGGATGGTGTTCATGGCACATTCTGAGTTTCGTAATATTAAACCAATGCATTTGTTTAGTATAGCATTTTATTTCACAAAACTGTATTGAAGTCAATGGGAATTTCATGTTTTGTTCTGTTATAGCGCCACCAAGAGGCTCAGTCCAACCATTTTTTTTATGTGTCCTCAGAGTGAGCCCATACATATGTGTGTCGATTTTGGTGAAAATATCTCAATTCGCTTCAGAGTTATAGACATTTATATGAAAAAACACGTAAAAAATGACTGACACATGACTTTGATTGGAATTTACTACCCCTAAACAGCAATATTTTCGCATTTGGGCATTGGCGTATAGCTATCGACCTATGTTTCCAAACTTCTGACGGTGGTTTCGTCTCGATCGGACTAGCGGTTTCGAAGATATAGCCAAATGTTTTTTAAGCGCTAAATCACAACGCTACACAAACCGTAAGGCGAAACCTAGCATGTTTGGTATCGTGGGACTTGGCAACGATTCAGGACTCTAATGAGATGAGTCTCGTGAAAATAAGTCGACCACACCCAAAGTTATAAGCATTTGGAAGCATTTGGGGAAAAAAATTCACCACTAGGTGGCACTGTTTCGAAACTTCTCAGGCTCCTTCAGGGCATCGTGCTGATGATCCATTCCGAGTTTTGTAACGATACGTTCACGCGTTCATAAAATACAGCATTTTAGCACATAATTCAAAATGGCCGACAGCCAAAATGGCTGATCTGGGAAAATTGGATATCAGTCGACTCGGCATGTTGCCCTGAATCTAACGAGACTGATTTTATGATTTTTGGACAAACCATTCAGAAGTTATAAGCAAAAACATCCATTTGTGATATCTCCGGACCAGTAGGTGGCGCTGCGCCGAAACGCAGCATGTAGCCTCAGGTCATACTTGTGATGACATGTACCAAGATTGGTCTGAATCTGATAAAGCGTTGCGGAGATACAGCCTTATGTCTGTTTTCGCAAGCGCTACGTAAAATTTCTTCGTGGGTTTATCGAAAACGGTTAAGAGAATCAACTTGAATTCCATAACTTTTTGTCGGCATGGTCTGGAGATGATCTGGTTCAAATTTCGTCAAAATCGGAGTAACGGCCTAGGAGGAGTTCGAAAAAGTAGGTTTTTCGGAAAATTCAAAATGGCGGAAAAATTTTCATGACGGAAAATGACGTCATAGGGTGCAATCGAATCGGCTTGAGCTATGGAATCAGAGAAAAAAATAATTTTGTTTCTAGCCCATCTGGTTCAAAAGTTATTAGCATAAACATGAGTGCAACTTTGGACAGATGGTGGCGCTAGAGGTAATGACTTGGAGACTCCAAATTTGCTATGCTGATAGGTCAGACCCTCCTCTATCAGTGTGCCAAATTTCATAACTTTCCCGCAAGCGGTTCTATGGGCTGCCATAGACTCCCAGTCGGAAAAATGAAGAATAATAATAATAAGAACGGGAACAGATACAATAGGTGCCTACGCACCTTCGGTGCTTGGCCCCTAAATATAGCTGCAAGCAGCAATTACCGGGGCCAAGCAGAATAAGACGACAAGACATGCCAACATGTCTGAAAGTGTCAGACCAACTGCAACAATGAGCAATTATAGACTTTAAAGAGGATTTTATGCAAAATGCCTGAAAAATCATAGAAACAATAATTAAAAATATGATTTTATGGATTATCACTTTCGACCAATAGGTGGCGCAGTTACAAAACTGATGTGATGTGGTCAGAGTGAAGTGACAATGACACATACAAAGTTTGGTGTCAATATGTCAAGGCATTGCAGAGATAAAGCCTGAATAGTGCTATTAGCATCATGCCTCAACTTTGCTGCTGCGCTATACGAAAACGGTTTCGTCTATCGACACGAAATCCATAACTTTTAGTCGGCACGGTCTGGAGATGATACGATTCGATTTTGGTGAAAATCGGACAAACGGTCTAGGAGGAGTTCGAAAAAGTAGGTTTTGACTGAACATCAAGATGGCGGACAGGAAGTTCGGCCAAATAAGGAAAACTTGGTATCTATGTTCTCGGCTTGACCCAAGGAATCTATTAAGACCAGTGGCATTTCAATAGACAGATTTATTCAAAAGTTATTAGCCTTTTTGGAAATTTTGTTATAACTTTTGACCACTAGGTGGCGCTGTTTCGAAATATTTTGAGTACCTTCAGGGGATGGTGCTGAAGGCACATTCTGAGTTTCGTAATATTACACCAATGCATTTGTTTAGTATAGCATTTTATTTCACAAAACTCTATTGAAATCAATGGGAATTTCATGTTTTGTTCTATTATAGCGCCACCAAGAGGCTCAGTCCCACTATTTTTTTTATGTGTCATCAGAGTGAGCCCATACATATATGTGTCGATTTTGGTGCAAAAATCTCAATTTGCTTCGGAGTTATAGACATTTATATGAAAAAACACGTAAAAAATGACTGACACATGACTTTGATTGAATATTACTACCCCTAAACATCAATATTTTCACATTTGGTAATTAACATATAGTTAACAAGCTATGATTCCAAACTTCTGACGGTGGTTTCGTCTCAATCGGACAAACGGTTTCGAAGATATAGCCTAATGTTTTTTAAGCGCTAAATCACAATGCTACCCAAACCGTTAGGCGAAACCTAACATGTTTGGTATCGTTGGACTCGGCAACGATTCAGGAGTCCAATGAGATGAGTTTCGTGAAAATAAGTCGATCACACCCAAAGTTATAAGCATTTGAAAAAAAAAATTCACCACTAGGTGGCGCTGTTTCGAAACTTCTCACACTCCTTCAGGACATCGTGCTGATGACCCATACCAAGTTTCGTAACAGTCCGTTCATGCGTTGTTAAAATACAGCATTTTAGCACAAAATTCAAAATGGCCGACAGTCAAATTGGCCGATATGGCAAAATTGGATATCAGTCGACTCGGCATGACGCCCTGAATCTATCAAGACCAATTTTATGATTTTTGGACAAACTGTTCAGAAGTTATAAGCAAAAATAGCCATTTTTCATATCTCCGGACCTGTAGGTGGCGCTGTGCCGAAACGCAGCATGTAGCCTCAGGTCATGCTTGTGAGTACATGTACCAAGTTTGGTCTGAATACGATAAACCGCTGCGGAGATACAGCCTTACGACTGTTTTTGCAAGCGCTACGTAAAATTTGTTCGAGCGTTTATCAAAAACGGTTTGACGAATCAACAAGATTTTAATAACTTTTTGTCACCACTGCCTGAAGATGATCCGATTCAATTTTCGTGCAAATCGGACAAACCGTCTAGGACGAGTTCGAAAAAGTACCTTTTTAGGAAAATTCAAAATGGCGGCCATGTTTTTATGACGGAAAATGACGATATAGGGTGCAATCGAATCGGCATGAGCTCAGGAATCAGAGGAAAAAAGGATTTCGCTGATTGGCCTTACGGTTCAAAAGTTATTAGCAAAGTAAAAGTGAAACTTTGGACAGGTGGTGGCGCTAGAGGGAATGACTTAGACACACCAAAATTGGTGTACTTAATGTTGGGACTGTCCTCTATCAGAATGTCAAACCAAAACAACTTTCCCGCAATCGGTTCTATGGGCTGCCATAGACTCCAAGAGCGGAAGAAGAAGAAGAATAATAATAAATATAGCTGCAAGCAGCCATTACCGGGGCCAAGCAGAATAAGACGACAAGACAGGCCGACATGTCTGAAAGTGTCAGACCAACTGCAACAATGAGCAATTAAAGACATTTAAAGAGGATTTTAGGCAAAATGCCTGAAAAATCATAGAAACAATAATTAAAAATATGATTTAATGGATTATCACTTTCGACCAATAGGTGGCGCAGTTACAAAACTCATGTGATGTGGTCAGAGTGAAGTTACAATGACACATACAATGTTTGGTGTCAATATGTCAAGGCATTGCAGAGATAAAGCCTGATTAGTGCTATTAGCATCATGCCTCAACTTTGCTGCTGCGCTATACAAAAACGGTTTCGTCTGTCGACACGAAATCCATAACTTTTAGTCGGCACGGTCTGGAGATGATACGATTCGATTTTGGTGAAAATCGGACAAACGGTCTAGGAGGAGTTCGAAAAAGTAGGTTTTGAATGAAAATCAAGATGGCGGACAGGAAGTTAGGCCAAATAAGGTAAACTTGGTATCTATGTTCTCAGCTTGACCCAAGGAATCTACTAAGATGAGTTGCATTACAATAGGCCAATTTATTCAAAAGTTATTAGCAATTTTGGAAATTTTGTTATAACTTTTGACCACTAGGTGGCGCTGTTTCTAAATATGTTGGGTACCTTCAGGGGATGGTGCAGATGGCACATTCTGAGTTTTGTAATATTACACCAATGCATTTGTTTAGTATAGCATTTTATTTCACAAAACTGTATTGAAGTCAATGGGAATTTCATGTTTTGTTCTATTATAGCGCCACCAAGAGGCTCAGTCCAACCATTTTTTTTATGTGTCCTCAGAGTGAGCCCATACATATGTGTGTCGATTTTGGTGAAAATATCTCAATTATCTTCGGAGTTATAGACATTTATATGAAAAAACACGTAAAAAATGACTGACACATGACTTTAATTGGAATTTACTACCTCTAGACATCCATATTTTCGCATTTGGGCTTTGACGTTTAGTTAACAAGCTATGATTCCAAACTTCTGACGGTGGTTTCGTCTCGATCGGACAAACGGTTTCGAAGATATCGCCTAATGTTTTTTAAGTGCTAAATCACAACGCTACACAAACCGTAAGGCGAAACCTAGCATGTTTGGTATTGTTGGACTCGGCAAGGATTCAGGAGTCTAAAGAGATGAGTCTCCTGAAAATAAGTCAACCACACCCAAAGTTATAAGCATTTGAAAAAAAAAATTCACCACTAGGTGGCGCTGTTTCGAAACTTCTCAGGCTCCTTCAGGGCATCGTGCTGATGACCCACACCAAGTTTCGTAACAATTCGTTAATGCGTTCATAAAATACAGCATTTTAGCACATAATTCAAAATGGCCGACAGTCAAAATAGCCGATATGGTAAAATTGGATATCAGTCGACTCGGCATGTCGCCCTGAATCTAACGAGACCAATTTTATGATTTTTGGACAAACTGTTCAGAAGTTATAAGCAAAAATAGCCATTTTTCATATCTCCGGACCAGTAGGTGGCGCTGCGCCGAAACGCAGCATGTAGCCTCAGGTCATGCTTGTGAGTACATGTACCAAGTTTGGTCTGAATACGATAAACCGTTGCGGAGATACAGCCTTACGACTGTTTTTGCTAGCGCTACGTAAAATGTATTCATGCGTTTATCGAAAACGGTTTGACGAATCAACAAGATTTTAATAACTTTTTGTCACCACTGCCTGAAGATGATCCGATTCAATTTTCGTGCAAATCGGACAAACCGTCTAGGACGAGTTCGAAAAAGTACCTTTTTAGGAAAATTCAAAATGGCGGCCATGTTTTTATGACGGAAAATGACGATATAGGGTGCAATCGAATCGGCATGAGCTCAGGAATCAGAGGAAAAAAGGATTTCGCTGATTGGCCTTACGGTTCAAAAGTTATTAGCAAAGTAAAAGTGAAACTTTGGACAGGTGGTGGCGCTAGAGGGAATGACTTAGACACACCAAAATTGGTGTACTTAATGTTGGGACTGTCCTCTATCAGAATGTCAAACCAAAACAACTTTCCCGCAATCGGTTCTATGGGCTGCCATAGACTCCAAGAGCGGAAGAAGAAGAAGAATAATAATAAGAAGAACGCGAACGGATACAATAGGTGCCTCCGCACCTTCGGTGCTTGGCCCCTAATAATAAGAACGCGAACGGATACAATAGGTGCCTCCGCACCTTCGGTGCTTGGCCCCTAATAAATATAGCTGCAAGCAGCAATTATCGGGGCCAAGCGCAAGCAGATGACAGGATATGCCAAAATGGCTGAAGGTGTCAGACCAACTGCAACAATGAGCAATTAAAGACATTTAGAGAGGATTTTAGGCGAAATGGCTGAAAAATCATATAAAAAGTAATTCAGAATATGATTTAATGGATTATCACTTTCGACCAATAGGTGGAGCAGTTACAAAACTGATGTGATGTGGTCAGAGTGAAGTGACAATGACATATACAAAGTTTGGTGTCAATATTTCAAGGGATTTCAGAGATAAAGCCTGAATAGTGCTTTTGGCATCATGCCTCAACTTTGCTGCTGCGCTATACGAAAACGGTTCCGTCTATCGACACGAAATCCATAACTTTTAGTCGGCACAGTCTGGAGATGATACGATTCGATTTTGGTGAAAATCGGACAAACGGTCTAGGAGGAGTTCGAAAAAGTAGGTTTTGACTGAAAATCAAGATGGCGGACAGGAAGTTTGGCCAAATAAGGAAAACTTGGTATCTATGTTCTCGGCGTGAGCCAGGGAATCTATTAAGACCAGTGGCATTTCAATAGCCAGATGTATTCAAAAGTTATTAGCCTTTTTGGAAATTTTGTTATAACTTTTGACCACTAGGTGGCACTGTCTCGAAATATTTTGGGTACCTTCAGGGGATGGTGTTCATGGCACATTCTGAGTTTCGTAATATTAAACCAATGCATTTGTTTAGTATAGCATTTTATTTCACAAAACTGTATTGAAGTCAATGGGAATTTCATGTTTTGTTGTGTTATAGCGCCACCAAGAGGCTCAGTCACACCATTTTTTTTATGTGTCCTCAGAGTGAGCCCATACATATGTGTGTCGATTTTGGTGAAAATATCTCAATTCTCTTCAGAGTTATAGACATTTATATGAAAAAACACATAAAAAATGACTGACACATGACTTTGATTGGAATTTACTACCCCTAAACAGCAATATTTTCGCATTTGGGCATTGGCGTATAGCTATCGACCTATGTTTCCAAACTTCTGACGGTGGTTTCGTCTCGATCGGACTAGCGGTTTCGAAGATATAGCCAAATGTTTTTTAAGCGCTAAATCACAACGCTACACAAACCGTAAGGCGAAACCTAGCATGTTTGGTATCGTGGGACTTGGCAACGATTCAGGAGTCTAATGAGATGAGTCTCGTGAAAATAAGTCGACCACACCCAAAGTTATAAGCATTTGGAAGCATTTGGGGAAAAAAATTCACCACTAGGTGGCACTGTTTCGAAACTTCTCAGGCTCCTTCAGGGCATCGTGCTGATGATCCATTCCGAGTTTTGTAACGATACGTTCACGCGTTCATAAAATACAGCATTTTAGCACATAATTCAAAATGGCCGACAGCCAAAATGGCTGATCTGGGAAAATTGGATATCAGTCGACTCGGCATGTTGCCCTGAATCTAACGAGACTGATTTTATGATTTTTGGACAAACCATTCAGAAGTTATAAGCAAAAACATCCATTTGTCATATCTCCGGACCAGTAGGTGGCACTGCGCCGAAATGCAGCATGTAGCCTCAGGTCATGCTTGTGATGACATGTACCAAGATTGGTCTGAATCTGATAAAGCGTTGCGGAGATACAGCCTTATGTCTGTTTTCGCAAGCGCTACGTAAAATTTCTTCGTGGGTTTATCGAAAACGGTTAAGAGAATCAACTTGAATTCCATAACTTTTTGTCGGCATGGTCTGGAGATGATCTGGTTCAAATTTCGTGAAAATCGGAGTAACGGCCTAGGAGGAGTTCGAAAAAGTAGGTTTTTCGGAAAATTCAAAATGGCGGAAAAATTTTCATGACGGAAAATGACGTCATAGGGTGCAATCGAATCGGTTTGAGCTAAGGAATCAGAGAAAAAAATAATTTTGTTTCTAGCCCATGTGGTTCAAAAGTTATTAGCATAAACATGAGTGCAACTTTGGACAGTTGGTGGCGCTAGAGGTAATGACTTGGAGACTCCAAATTTGCTATGCTGATAGGTCAGACCCTCCTCTATCAGTGTGCCAAATTTCATAACTTTCCCGCAAGCGGTTCTATGGGCTGCCATAGACTCCCAGTCGGAAAAATGAAGAATAATAATAATAAGAACGGGAACAGATACAATAGGTGCCTACGCACCTTCGGTGCTTGGCCCCTAATAAGAACGGGAACGAAAACAATAGGTGCCTCCGCACCTTCGGTGCTTGGCCCCTAATAAGAACCGGAACAAAAACAATAGGTGCCTCCGCACCTTCGGTGCTTGGCCCCTAAATATAGCTGCAAGCAGCAATTACCGGGGCCAAGCAGAATAAGACGACAAGACATTTCGACATGTCTGAAAGTGTCAGACCAACTGCAACAATGAGCAATTAAAGACGTTTAAAGAGGATTTTAGGCAAAATGCCTGAAAAATCATAGACACAATAATTAAAAATATGATTTAATGGATTATCACTTTCGACCAATAGGTGGCGCAGTTAACAGAACTGATGTGATGTGGTCAGAGTGAAGTGACAATGACACGTACAAAGTTTGGTGTCAATATCTCAAGGCATTGCAGAGATAAAGCCTGAATAATGCTTTTAGCATCATGCCTCAACTTTGCTGCTGCGCTATACGAAAACAGTTTCGTCAATTGACACGAAATCCATAACTTTTAGTCGGCACAGTCTGGAGATGATACGATTCGATTTTGGTGAAAATCGGACAAACGGTGTGGGAGGAGTTCGAAAAAGTAGATTTTGAATGAAAATAGCATTTTATCTCACAAAACTGTATTGAAGTCAATGGGAATTTCATGTTTTGTTCTATTATAGCGCCACCAAGAGGCTCAGTCCCACAATTTTTTTTACATGTCCTCAGAGTGAGCCCATACATATGTGTGTCAGTTTTGGTGAAAATATCTCAATTTGCTTTAGAGTTATAGACATTTATATGAAAAAACACGTAATAAATGACTGACACATGACTTTGTTTGAATTTTACTACCCCTAAACATCAATATTTTCGCATTTGGGCATTGGCGTATAGCTATCGACCTATGTTTCCAAACTTCTGACGGAGGTTTCGTCTCGATCGGACAATCGGTTTCGAATATATAGCCAAATGTTTTTTAAGCGCTAAATCACAACGCTACACAAACCGTAAGGCGAAACCTAGCATGTTTGGTATCGTAGGACTCGGCAAGGTTTCAGGAGACTAATTAGATGAGTCTCGTGAAAATAAGTCGACCGCACCCAAAGTTATAAGCGTTTGAAAAAAAAAATTCACCACTAGGTGGCGCTGTTTCGAAACTTCTCACGCTCCTTCAGGACATTGTGCTGATGACCCATACCAAGATTCGTAACAATCCGTTCATGCGTTCTTAAAATACAGCATTTTAGCACAAAATTCAAAATGGCCAACAGTCAAAATGGCCGATATGGTAAAATTGGATATCAGTCGACTTGGCATGTCGCCCTGAATCTAACGAGACCAATTTTATGATTTTTGGACAAACTGTTCAGAAGTTATAAGCAAAAATAGCCATTTTTCATATCTCCGGACCAGTACGTGGTGCTGTGCCGAAACGCAGCATGTAGCCTCAGGCCATGCTTGTGATGACATGTACCAAGTTTGATCTGAATACGATAAACCGTTGCGGAGATACAGCCTTACGACTGTTTTTGCAAGCTCTACGTAAAATTTGTTCGAGCGTTTATCGAAAACGGTTTGACGAATCAATTTGAATTCCATAACTTTTGGTCAGCACTGCCTGAAGATGATCTGGTTCAATTTTCGTGCAAATCGGACAAACCGTCTAGGATGAGTTCGAAAAAGTACCTTTTTCGAAAACTTCAAAATGGCGGCCATATTTCTATGACGGAAAATGACGTCATAGGGTGCAATCGAATCGTCATGAGCTCAGGAATCAGAGGACAAAATAATTTTGCTGATTGGCCTTACGGTTCAAAAGTTATTAACAAAATAAAAGTGAAACTTTGGACAGGTGGTGGCGCTAGAGGGAATGACTTAGAAACACCAAAATTGGTGTATTTAATGTTGGGACTGTCCTCTATCAGAATGTCAAACCAAAACAACTTTCCCGCAATCGGTACTATGGGCTGCCATAGACGCCAAGTCGGAAGAAAAAAAAGAAGAATAATAAGAAGAAGAACGGGAACAGATACAATAGGTGCCTCCGCACCTTCGGTGCTTGGCCCCTAATAATAAGAAGAACCGGAACAAATACAATAGGTGCCTCCGCACCTTCGGTGCTTGGCCCCTAAATATAGCTGCAAGCAGCAATTACCGGGGCCAAGCAGAATAAGACGACAAGACATGCCGACATGTCTGAAAGTGTCAGACCAACTGCAACAATGAGCAATTAAAGACATTTAAAGAGGATTTTAGACGAAATGGCTGAAAAATCATAGAAACAGTAATTAAAAATATGATTTAATTGATTATCACTTTCGACAAATAGGTGGCGCAGTTACAAAACTGATGTGATGTGGTCAGAGTGAGGAGACAATGACACATACAAAGTTTGGTGTCAATATGTCAAGGCATTCCAGAGATAAAGCCTGAATAGTGCTTTTATCATCATGCCTCAAATTTGCTGCTGCGCTATACGAAAACTGTTTCGTCAATCGACACGAAATCCATAACTTTTAGTCGGCACAGTCTGGAGATGATACGATTCGATTTTGGTGAAAATCGGACAAACGGTGTGGGAGGAGTTCGAAAAAGTATGTTTTGAATGAAAATAGCATTTTATTTCACAAAACTGTATTGAAGTCAATGGGAATTTCATGTTTTGTTCTATTATAGCGCCACCAAGAGGCTCAGTCGCACCATTTTTTTTACGTGTCCTCAGAGTGAGCCCATACATATGTGTGTCGATTTTGGTGAAAATATCTCAACTCGCTTCGGAGTTATAGACATTTATATGAAAAAACACGTAAAAAATGACTGACACATGACTTTGATTGGAATTTACTACCCCTAAACATCAATATTTTCGCATTTGGGCATTGGCGTATAGCTATCGACCTATGTTTCCAAACTTCTGACGGAGGTTTCGTCTCGATCGGACAATCGGTTTCGAAGATATAGCCAAATGTTTTTTAAGCGCTAAATCACAACGCTACACAAACCGTAAGGCGAAACCTAGCATGTTTGGTATCGTAGGACTCGGCAAGGTTTCAGGATACTAATTAGATGAGTCTCGTGAAAATAAGTCGACCACACCCAAAGTTATAAGCGTTTGAAAAAAAAATTTCACCACTAGGTGGCGCTGTTTCGAAACTTCTCACGCTCCTTCAGAACATCGTGCTGATGACCCATACCAAGTTTCGTAACAATCCGTTCACGCGTTCTTAAAATACAGCATTTTAGCACAAAATTCAAAATGGCCGACAGTCAAAATGGCCGATATGGTAAAATTGGATATCAGTCGACTCGGCATGTTGCCCTGAATCTAACGAGACCAATTTTATGATTTTTGGACAAATTGTTCAGAAGTTATAAGCAAAAATAGCCATTTTTCATATCTCTGGACCAGTAGGTGGCGCTGCGCCGAAACGCAGCATGTAGCCTCAAGTCATGCTTGTGAGTACATGTACCAAGTTTGGTCTGAATACGATTAACCGTTGCGGAGATACAGCCTTACGACTGTTTTTGCAGGCGCTACGTAAAATTTGTTCGAGCGTTTATCGAAAACGGTTTGACGAAACAATTTGAATTTCATAACTTTTGGTCAGCACTGCCTGACGATGATCTGGTTCAATTTTTGTGCAAATCGAACAAACCGTCTAGGACGAGTTCGAAAAAGTAGGTTTTTTGAAAAGTTCAAAATGGCGGCCATATTTTTATGACTGAAAATTACGTCATAGGGTGCAATCGAATCGCCATGAGCTCAGGAATCAGAGGAAAAAAGAATTTTGTTGATTGGCCAAACGGTTCAAAAGTTATTAGCATAATAAAAGTGAAACTTTGGACAGTTGGTGGCGCTAGAGGGATTGGTTTTATGACACCAAATTTGGTATGGTGACTTTTTGGCCTGTCCTCTATCATTATGCCAAATTTCATAACTTTCCCGCAAGCGGTTCTATGGGCTGCCATAGACTCCCATGGCGGAAGAAGAAGAATAATAATAAATATAGCTGCAAGCAGCCATTACCGGGGCCAAGCAGAATAAAACGAAAAGAAGTGTCAGACCAACTGCAACAATGAGCAATTAAAGACATTTAAAGAGGATTTTAGGCAAAATGCCTGAAAAATCAGAGAAACAGTAATGAAAATATGATTTAATGGCTTATCACTTTCGACCAATAGGTGGCGCAGTTACAAAACTGATGTGATGTGGTCAGAGTGAAGTGACAATGACACATACAAAGTTTGGTGTCAATATGTCAAGGCAATGCAGAGATAAAGCCTGAATAATGCTTTTAGCATCATACCTCAACTTTGCTGCTGCGCTATACGAAAACGGTTTCGTCAATCGACACGAAATCCATAAATTTTAGTCGGCACGGTCTGGAGATGATACGATTCGATTTTGGTGAAAATCGGACAAACGGTCTAGGAGGAGTTCGAAAAAGTAGGTTTTGAATGAAAATCAAGATGGCGGACAAGAAGTTTGACCAAATAAGGAAAATTTGGTATCTATGTTCTCGGCTTGACCCAAGGAATCTATTAAGACCAGTGGCATTTACATAGGCCGATGTATTCAAAAGTTATTAGCAGTTTTGGAAATTTTGTTATAACTTTTGACCACTAGGTGGCGCTGTCTCTAAATATTTTGGGTACCTTCAGGGGATGGTGCTGATGGCACATTCTGAGTTTCATAATATTACACCAATGCATTTGTTAAGTATAGCATTTTATTTCACAAAGCTGCATTGAAGTCAATGGGAATTTCATGTTTTGTTCTATTATAGCGCCACCAAGAGGCTCAGTCCCACCATTTTTTTTATGTGTCCTCAGAGTGAGCGAATACATATATGTGTCGATTTTGGTGCAAAAATCTCAATTTGCTTTGGAGTTATAGACATTTATATGAAAAAACACGTAAAAAATGACTGACACATGACTTTGATTGAATATTACTACCCCTAAACATCAATATTTTCGCATTTGGGCATTGGCGTATAGCTATCGACCTATGTTTCCAAACTTCTGACGGTGGTTTCGTCTCGATCGGACAAGCGGTTTCGAAGATATAGCCAAATGTTTTTTAAGCGCTAAATCACAATGCTACACAAACCGTAAGGCGAAACCTAGCATGTTTGGTATCGTAGGACTCGGCAAGGTTTCAGGAGTCTAATTAGATGAGTCTCATGAAAATAAGTCGACCACACCCAAAGTTATAAGCGTTTGAAAAAAAATAATTACCACTAGGTGGCGCTGTTTCGAAACTTCTCACGCTCCTTCAGGACATCGTGCTGATGACCCATACCAAGTTTCGTAACAATCCGTTCATGCGTTCTTAAAATACAGCATTTTAGCACAAAATTCAAAATGGCCGACAGTCAAAATGGCCGATATGGTAAAATTGGATATCAGTCGACTTGGCCTGTCGCCCTGAATCTAACGAGACCAATTTTATGATTTTTGGACAAACTGTTAAAAAGTTATAAGCAAAAATAGCCATTTTTCATATCTCCGGACCAGTAGGTGGCGCTGCGCCAAAACGCAGCAGGTTGCCTCAGGTCATGCTTGTGAGTACATGTACCAAGATTGGTCTGAATACGATAAACCGTTGCGGAGATACAGCCTTACGACTGTTTTTGCAAGCGCTGCGTAAAATTTGTTCGAGCGTTTTTCGAAAACAGTTTGACGAATCAATTTGAATTCCATAACTTTTGTCAGCACTGCCTGAAGATGATCTGGTTCAATTTTCGTGCAAATCGGACAAACCGTCTACGACGAGTTCGAAAAAGTAGGTTTTTCGCAAAATTCAAAATGGCGGCCATATTTTAATGACAGAAAATGACGTCATAGGGTGCAATCGAATCGTCATGAGCTCAGGAATCAGAGGAAAAAAGAATTTTGTTGATTGGCCTTACGCTTCAAAAGTTATTAGCATAATAAAAGTGAAATTTTGGACAGGTGGTGGCGCTAGAGGGAGTGACTTAGAAACACCAAAATTGGTGTATTTAATGTTGGGACTGTCCTCTATCAGAATGTCAAACCAAAACAACTTTCCCGCAATCGGTTCTATGGGCTGCCATAGACTCCCAGAGCGGAAGAATAATAAATATAGCTGCAAGCAGCAATTACCGGGGCCAAGCACAATCAGATGACAAGACATGCCAACATTGCTGAAAGTGTCAGACCAACTGCGACAATGAGCAATTAAAGACATTAAAGAGGATTTTAGGCAAAATGCCTGAAAAATCATAGAAACAGTAAATAAAAATGATTTAATGGATTATCACTTTTGACCAATAGGTGGCGCAGTTACAAAACTGATGTGATGTGGTCAGAGTGAAGTGACAATGACACATACAAAGTTTGGTGTCAATATGTCAAGGCATTGCAGAGATAAAGCCTGAATAATGATTTTAGCATCATGCCTCAACTTTGCTGCTGTGCTATACGAAAACGGTTTCGTCAATCGACACGAAATCCATAACTTTTAGTCGGCACAGTCTGGAGATGATATTATTCGATTTTGGTGAAAATCGGACAAACTGTGTGGGAGGAGTTCGAAAAAGTAGGTTTTGAATGAAAATAGCATTTTATTTCACAAAACTGTATTGAAGTCAATGGGAATTTCATGTTTTGTTCTATTATAGCGCCACCAAGAGGCTCAGTCGCACCATTTTTTTTATGTGTCCTCAGAGTGAGCCCATACATATGTGTGTCGATTTTGGTAAAAATATTTCAATTCGTTTCGGAGTTATAGACATTTATATGAAAAAACACGTAAAAAATGACTGACACATGACTTTGATTGGAATTTACTACCCCTAAAAATCAATATTTTCGGATTTGGGCATTAACGTATAGCTATCGACCTATGTTTCCAAACTTCTGACGGTGGTTTCGTCTCGATCGGACTAGCGGTTTCGAAGATATAGCCAAATGTTTTTTAAGCGCTAAATCACAACACTACACAAACCGTAAGGCGAAACCTAGCATGTTTGGTATCGTAGGACTCGGCAAGGTTTCAGGAGTCTTAAGAGATAAGTTTCGTGAAAATAAATCGACCACATTCAAAGTTATAAGCGTTTGAAAAAAAAAATTCACCACTAGGTGGCGCTGTTTCAAAACTTCTCAGGCTCCTTCAGGACATCGTGCTGATGACCCATACCAAGTTTCGTAACAATCCGTTCATGTGTTCTTAAAATACAGCATTTTAGCACAAAATTCAAAATGGCCGACAGTCAAAATGGCCGATATGGTAAAATTGGATATCAGTCGACTCGGCATGACGCCCTGAATCTAACGAGACCAATTTTATGATTTTTGGACAAACTGTTCAGAAGTTATAAGCAAAAATAGCCATTTTTCATATCTCCGGACCAGTAGGTGGCGCTGCGCCGAAACGCAGCATGTAGCCTCAGGTCATGCTTGTGATGACATGTACCAAGATTGGTCTGAATACGATAAACCGTTGCGGAGATACAGCCTTACGACTGTTTTTGCAGGCGCTACGTAAAATTTGTTCGAGCGTTTATCGAAAACGGTTTGACGAATCAATTTGAATTCCATAACTTTTGGTCAGCACTGCCTGAAGATGATCTGGTTCAATTTTCGTGCAAATCGGACAAACCGTCTAGGACGAGTTCGAAAAAGTAGGTTTTTAGAAAAATTCAAAATGGCGGCCATATTTTAATGACGGAAAATGACGTCATAGGGTGCAATCGAATCGTCATGAGCTCAGGAATCAGAGGGAAAAAGAATTTCGCTGATTGGCCTTACGGTTCAAAAGTTATTAACAAAATAAAAGTGAAACTTTGGACAGGTGGTGGCGCTAGAGGGAATGACTTAGAAACACCAAAATTGGTGTATTTAATGTTGGGACTGTCCTCTATCAGAATGTCAAACCAAAACAACTTTCCCGCAATCGGTTCTATGGGCTGCCATAGACTCCCAGTCGGAAGAAACGGAAGAATAATAATAATAATAGGAACGGGAACAGATACAATAGGTGCCTACGCACCTTCGGTGCTTGGCCCCTAATAAGAAGAACGGGAACAGATACAATAGGTGCCTCCGCACCTTCGGTGCTTGGCCCCTAATAATAATAAGAACCGGAACAGATACAATAGGTGCCTCCGCACCTTCGGTGCTTGGCCCCTAATAATAATAAGAACCGGAACAAAAACAATAGGTGCCTCCGCACCTTCGGTGCTTGGCCCCTAATAATAAGAACGCGAACAAAAACAATAGGTGCCTCCGCACCTTCGGTGCTTGGCCCCTAATAATAATAATAATAAGAACCGGAACAAATACAATAGGTGCCTCCGCACCTTCGGTGCTTGGCCCCTAATAAGAACGCGAACAGAAACAATAGGTGCCTCCGCAACTTCGGTGCTTGGCCCCTAATAAGAACGCGAACGGATACAATAGGTGCCTCCGCACCTTCGGTGCTTGGCCCCTAATAAGAACGCGAACAAAAACAATAGGTGCCTCCGCACCTTCGGTGCTTGGCCCCTAAATATAGCTGCAAGCAGCCATTACCGGGGGCCAAGCAGAATAAGACGACAAGACATGCCAACATGTCTGAAAGTGTCAGACCAACTGCAACAATGAGCAATTAAAGACATTTAAAGAGGATTTTAGGCAAAATGCCTGAAAAATCATAGAAACAATAATTAAAAATATGATTTAATGGATTATCACTTTCGACCAATAGGTGGCGCAGTTACAAAACTCATGTGATGTGGTCATAGTGAAGTGACAATGACACATACAAAGTTTGGTGTCAATATGTCAAGGCATTGCAGAGATAAAGCCTGAATAGTGCTATTGGCATCATGCCTCAACTTTGCCGCAGCGCTATACGAAAACGGTTTCGTCTATCGACACGAAATCCATAACTTTTAGTCGGCACGGTCTGGAGATGATACGATTCGATTTTGGTGAAAATCGGACAAACGGTCTAGGAGGAGTTCGAAAAAGTTGGTTTTGACTGAAAATCAAGATGACGGACAGGAAGTTCGGCCAAATATGGCAAACTTGGTATCTATGTTCTCAGCGTGACCCAGGGAATCTATTAAGACCAGTGGCATTTCAATAGGCAGATTTATTCAAAGGTTATTAGCCTTTTTGGAAATGTTGTTATAACTTTTGACCACAAGGTGGCGCTGTTTCGAAACTTCTCACGCTCATTCGGGGCATCGTGCTGATGACCCACACCATGTTTCGTAACAATCCATTCATGCGATCTTAAAATACAGCATTTTAGCACAAAATTCAAAATGGCCGACAGCCAAAATGGCCGATATGGTAAAATTGGATATCAGTCGACTCAGCATGTTGGCCTGAATCTAACGAGACCAATTTGATGATTTTTGGGCAAACTATTCAGAAGTTATAAGCAAAAATAGCCATTTTTCATATCTCCGGACCAGTAGGTGGCGCTGCGCCGAAACGCAGCATGTAGCCTCAGGTCATGCTTGTGATGACATGTGCCAAGTTTGGTCTGAATCCAATAAAGCGTTGCGGAGATACAGCCTTACGTCTGTTTTCGCAAGCGCTACGTAAAATTTGTTTTTTCAAAAATTGCTAAGCGAATCAACTTGAATTCCATAACTTTTTGTCGGCATGGTCTGTAGATGATCTGGTTCAATTTTCGTGAAAATCGGAGCAACGGCCTAGGAGGAGTTCGAAAAAGTAGATTTTTCGAAAAATTCAAAATGGCGGACAAATTTCCATGACGGAAAATGACGTCATAGGGTGCAATCGAATCGTCTTGAGCTAGGGAATCAGAAGAAATGGGAATTTTGTTTCTAGCCCTTGTGGTTCAAAAGTTATTAGTATAAACATGAGTGCAAATTTGGACAGCTGGTGGCGCTAGAGGGAATGAGTTGGAGACTCCAAATTTGCTATGGTGACTGTTCAGTCTGTCCTCTATCAGTGTGCCAAATTTCATAACTTTCCCGCAAGCGGTTCTATGGGCTGCCATAGACTCCCAGAGCGGAAGAAGAAGAAGAATTATTTTTGGTACGCCAACAGATACAATAGGTGCCTACGCACATTCTGTGCTTGGCCCCTAATAATAAGAACCGGAACAAACACAATAGGTGCCTCCGCACCTTCGGTGCTTGGCCCCTAATAATAATAAGAACGCGAACGGATACAATAGGTGCCTCCGCACCTTCGGTGCTTGGCCCCTAATAAGAACCGGAACAAACACAATAGGTGCCTCCGCACCTTCGGTGCTTGGCCCCTAATAAGAACCGGAACAAACACAATAGGTGCCTCCGCACCTTCGGTGCTTGGCCCCTAATAATAATAATAATAGGAACGGGAACAGATACAATAAGTGCCTACGCACCTTCGGTGCTTGGCCCCTAATAATATGAACGGGAACAGATACAATAGGTGCCTACGCACCTTCGGTGCTTGGCCCCTAATAAGAACGGGAACGGATACAATAGGTGCCTACGCATCTTCGGTGCTTGGCCCCTAATAATAGGAACGGGAACGGATACAATAGGTGCCTACGCACCTTCGGTGCTTGGCCCCTAATAATAATAATAATAAGAACGCGAACTGATACAATAGGTGCCTCCGCACCTTCGGTGCTTGGCCCCTAATAAGAACGGGAACGAAAACAATAGGTGCCTGCGCACCTTCGGTGCTTGGCCCCTAATAATTTGACTGGAACATGTTATTCTGTGTAGTTGTCTGATATATGTACTCGTGATCTCCATTTTAAACAAAACAAAAACGGAAAAAAATAGATTCTAAGTTTATTATGAATTAGGGATCGTGTCTAAAACGTGTGGAAAGCACGGCCGCGCCGCTTCTACAAGCGCTTGCGTCTGTTGTTGCTATGCAAACATGAACTGCTCTCTCCATGATGACGAGGAAGTAAGGATTAATTTATTTCTAGCCCTTTACGACTACATATATTTATGGAGATGCGAAATAAAAACCCGTCCAGCTATGATCCGCTGTTCGGCCGAGCTTTCGATGTTGTCATGGAAAGGTCAGTTGTTTTTTGTCACATGACCTGCGTGCGCTTGCGGCATTCTGAAAAGTTCAGATGATTTCATCTCACCACGGCACAGGAGCACCTGGACAAACGAGCGCTCTGCATCGCATGCGTGTCGCAACCGCGTCGCTTCTTTTATGAGCACACGTCCAAACCTCAGCCAGGTGGTCGCTGAATAAAACTCCCACAAATATCACGGAATCACCGAACAACGTCGGCATTATTTAATCCTATGACCAGTGTTTGTAACAGCTGCCGTATGCATATGGATAGCCTCAAACTTAGCTATTTGCAGCTCCCTAAATACAATGACAAGCAGTTTTATAGATGAGGCATTCGCGTTTTCCATTTGGACCCACAAACTTGCTTAGCTATAGTTGCACGCACATATAGAGCAACGTGTTTCCACTTTCAAAGTGTATTTCAGCTAAGTCAAACAGTTAAAAAGATGCTTTGAAATTTTAAAACTAACCATTGCCTAGAAGAGGCTTCTAGCACTCTGCTAGTGTGGGAGGGGCAGTGCATGGGCTGCACGTGAACTGCAGCGTCTCCAGCAACACAGAGCTGCCTGCGGATGCCTGTCTGTAATTAATGCCGGGAAAAAAACTATCGGCGAACGCAGCAGCCGCGTATCGGCCGATGCCGATACACGTCAAAACCGCAAATATCGTCCCGATTTATCGGCCGACCGATATATCGGTCGATCACTAATTATAAATTCTACTTTCTGTAATGTCAATTTAATGCTTTAATAATTTGTTACAATAATTTTTTAAGTTATCTTCATTTGTGAACTACAAATATTGTGTTACGACTTGCAATTGCGAGACTTTCTAAGAGTTAAAACCCAACTGAAACTACCTAGTTTAACACAACTGGAGCAATATGTCTACTCAAGTCAACCGCTACACAAAATAATCTCTAGAATATATAAATCTCTTATGATAAATAAACCACTGCCTGAATTAGATAAATCTAAAGTGAGATGGGAACAAGACTTGGACATTAGCATTGAAGGAGAAACATGGGGTGAACTGTGTCAAAATGGTGTTACATCATACTTGAACTCTAGATATAGAATGATTCAGTTTAACTTCCTTCATCAGATGTATATCACACCATCTAAGCTTTATAAGTTTAATAAAAAAAATTCACCTCTTTGCTTTCGATGTGGTGTGGAGGAAGGAACTTTTTTGCATTCCACATGGACTTGCCCTCTCATTCAGGGATTTTGCCAAAAAGTATGTCATTTTATTTCTGATATCCATGGAGTAAGTTTTCCACCAGACCCAGAAGTATGTTTATTGGGTAATTACACCAATTCCAATATTACACAAGATTATGCCATAAGACTCACAGAAAGTCTGCTAATAATTGCTAAGAAGTGCATTACAATTAAGTGGAAATCTGATACTGTTATTCCTATAAATTTATGGTTATCTGAGGTTAATAACTGTGTACCACTGGAAAAAATAACATACTGGTTAAGAAAAAAAAGTAAAATATTTAATAAAATTTGGCAACCCTTTTTCCGCTATATGGAAGAAACTTCAATAGACCGGTTGGATTCTCTTCTCGAGTGAGGCTTTATACCGTATATTTACGATATCCTGTATCATCCCATTGTACTGTATAGTGTGTATTTTTATTTTATTTATTTATTTATTTATTTATTTTTGACGTTTGGTTGTTTTGTTTGGACTAATCTCTGTCTTATTTTGTGCAATAAGCTGTGTGAGATTTTTGTCTGTTTTCTTTTGTTTATGTAACAGTTCAAAAGCTAAAATAAAATATTCCAAATATTGTGTTACGACCCGGTGACGTGTAGCTCCTACTTCTTAAATTGGATTTGTCTGTGCTAGGTGGCGTTTTGTTCTGTTTTATGCGTGTCTTGTTGCGTGTTTGCAGGGTGGAGTTGAGTGACAGTTGCTGTGGATTACCTGTGATCAACAGACTGATAAGACTTTTTGGATTCATTTAATCTTCGTTAGTGATTACCTCCCTGTTAGTGTTACACCGCCCTGAGCCACGTGGGTTGTAACAACTGATATATGCGATGAATTACAGTAATCAGCATACCATAATGAAATATAATTAAAAGTTTTTAACTCATTGACAACCCTAGTAACATATAGAAGAGTATCAAAAGATTGTCTATTAGCATTGCAAATGAATTGACAATTTGAAGAAATGCTAATTATTGTTTAAATAAAATAATTGTTCTATTTGTTTTACATTAAAGGGACACTCCACCCATTTGCATTAAGCTTTGCATTGTTAGAAACCCAGTCATACTATTGAATGGTCGTGCAACACTCTCTCATTTTCCCCTGAGACGGGAGAAATCCGTTATTTACCTCTTACACTTCCTCCTACAATGACGCAAAAATCGTCATTTTGCGTCATTGTAGGAGGAAGTGTAAGAGGGGGGGATTTCTGTTGAGACTACAGACACTCGTTCCTCATCTTTCCCAGGGGACGGGACCCGCTCACGCTACAGACCTATTACAGATCAGTGGGTGGGACTTTACTCTCTGAAACTGAAAGCAATATCCTCCATCTTGTTTGAAGCTAAGCTAACAGGCGCTGTGGAGACAGATGTAAAGTTATGACAATAGCGGAGGAGAGTGCTCAATATGATATAGAAGAAGAGGATTTCGGAAGTCTGATGCTTGAATCAGGTGTTTGTGGCTACCTTTACAAGCCGCATTATAGCGAAGAGCAGCCGAGGCAGAAGACCTGCCTGCCGCGGACGAGGAGCCCGGACTGGCTCGAGTTAGGGCGGACTGGTGGCGCCGGTGATCTCACTATGCAACTACGAACCGCTACGAACACAGAGATAGAGTCCGTCTGCGGCAAAGAATTTCAACGATGACAATTTCTCCTGGACGAAATCTCTGAATCAGACGAGGACACGGACGTTTGTGTTGTGAACTATCCTAGTTTCGCACCGCATATGTTCTGACTGAACATCCAGGTACCATGCAATAATTCACCTTTTCGAAAGAAATACAAACGAGGAGTAATGCACTAATGAGTTCGCCAACTAACTAGACATTTTGTGTGAAATGAATTTCAAGCTCTGGTGGTAGCTAGCCTTGTAGACGGAAGAGTGATTTCTCTTATAAGCAGATATGCGCTTTCTGGATTAGTGGGAGTGGCTTGCGGAGCTGTGTAATGTGGTGCATTGTGGGAGTTGTTGTCTTTCATACAAATGCGTCCTGAAGTTATTTTTTGTCTTTCCTCGGTCACGAAGGCACCAAATTCAAAATTTATTTTACATTTCGACTACATATATGACCCACTTTAAATAAAAAACAATGTTCAAATGGGTGGAATGCCCCTTTAACTACAAAAATTAAATTGCAGTAAAAATGTGTACATGTATGATACCTTTGCCATTCTGGGGGCCACAGGTGACTCCAGGCCATAGTCCAGGCTGGCTGCCTCATTCTGCTCACAATACTGGGGCTTCAGTTTGCCATATCTCTGACTGCAGTGCCGGAGGCTCTTCCTGTGCCATTCCTGCTGCTTGGATTCACCACCACTGCCCACTCCAAACCACTGAGCTGTACCCCTGTGTTTAGAAATAAAATAAAGAAAACAAATGATCACGGTCCAATCACCATTGGCTCGACTGGGATTATGTGATACAATTAAAATCTAAAAAGTATCTTTTCAAATACAATGTGCCTTTACACTCAGGTTGATCTTGAATCTTCACAGATAGTTGGGGTGAATCAGTTTACTGCAATAAACATTGGTGTCAAAAGGTACAACTGAATTCCAAAGAAAATCATAAGATATATGATCACAAAAGTGGCGTAACTTTGTTTTAAAAAGTGGGTGGGACAGGAGTGGGTGGGAGAACAATAACAAAAAAAAAAATCACATTACTGGTCACACATCCAAAGGACAGTGTTCCAGAAGTCTTGTGATTTGTTCAGATGCAACTTTGCAAACCTAAGCTGTGCTGCCTTTTTTTTTTTTATAGAGAAGAGGGTTTCTCCTGGCAACCCTTCATGCCATACTTGTCCAATTTTTTTCTATTTGTTCGGTCATGAAATTTAACATTTAACATGTTAACTGAGGTCTGTAGAGTCTGAGGTGTAGTTCTTGGGTTTTTGGCTGTTTCTCTGAGCAGTGCGTGGTCTGACCTTGGGGTGAATTTTGTGGGACGACCACTCCTAGGAAGATTGGCAACCGTCTTGAATGTTTTCCACTTGTGAATAATCTTCCTCATGTAGAGTGATTACTCGAGTAACATTCAAATTGTTTAGAAATGTTCCTGTAACCCTTCCTAGATTGATGGGCAGCAATTGCTTCTCTAAGATCATTGCTGAAGATCACACCTGAATGCTCTAGCCCAGCAAACCGCCAAAACTTCTGCTTTTATAGAGTTAGTCACACTTGCTGATGATCAATTAATCAAAGGCATTTGATTAGCAGCGCCTGACTGCTACTTACCCTCTTAATTCCTATGGAAGCAGTAAGGGTGTGCTTAGGTTGTCGCACATGGCTTCTCCATTTTGGCCTAGTTTTTGTTTAATAAACTATGACACTGTGTAATATTTCATGTGTTGTTGTTCATCTGAGGTTGTATTTACACATTAAAGTTGCATTCCTTACTATAGCAACAGTAGGCTTCCATCAAGTTTTCTTTCCGAATGGTCACTTGGACAGTAGAAAAGTGAAAATGGTGGCATTTTATTTAAAGTGAAAATAAGATAAAAACCCTCATATAATGGAGAGGTGTGATATAAAATGTTCGGTATAAATATGTTTATTAAGGATAAATCACCAGAGATCGGTCTGTCTGTCTGTCTGTCTGTCTGTCTGTCTGTCTGTCTGTCTGTCTGTCTTGCTATCTCCATCCATCCATCCATCCATCCATCCATCCATCCATCCATCCATCCATCCATCCATCCATCCATTATCTGGCAGCTATAGAGACCTGAATTTCCACTTGAGATCAATAAAGAAAATGATTAATTATTTCTTTATCCACGCATTCATCTGTGATAGTTACAATAAGTTTACCTGCGTATGCTCTGAGAGAGTGATGTTTGCCTCCTGAGCGTTCTTCTGTCCCTTGTAGATGGACTGCTGTCCGATAATACTTCACTTGACTGCTGTAGACTCACACTCTTCTTTAAAGATGGCTGCAGGGACTATAAACCACACAAATACTCTCATGCAGTTAAAACTCAGTTAGAGCAGTATAGCTGTATTGCCTCGGTCAACTTTAAACAAAACACTTGGATATCTCTTAAAGACTATTGAACTAATAAAAGTCAGCAGCCCTGATATGCACAAGATGCTGACAATTTTCATCAGCTTCCGCCATTTTACATTCAAGAAGTACTAAAAAGCTGTGAATGGTCTGTGGGCATGCAGAAAGAAGAAAATACATATTTTTTAAAATCTACCTTTCTTAACTTTTTAGTGTTCAGCAACTAAAAGAAAGTTTTATCTAATCAACCAGCTTTTTTATTTAACCCTTTTAAATAACATATTTAATCTAATGCCTTATTTCATTAATATATTGATAAACACCATTGAATATATATTTTCTTTATTAATCTATATCTTAGTGCAGCAGATTAGTAAAAAAATCGTTCACTTTGGTATAGAAGCATGAAATTTGGCACAGATACTCTCTAAGGGCCACTATTTTGGAAAAAGGCGTTGGCCACTCAAAAATTCAATATGGCGGCCATTTTTCAAAATGGCCGCCATTGCTATTCAATGCTTATTATATCAATTATTCAAACAGTGATCCAAGCATACAATTTTATACAAATATACTCTCTAAAGGACATGTTAATAGAAAAAGCTTGTCCCTCAAAAAATCCAAGATGGCCGCCATTTTTAAAGATGGCCACTGTTCCTGTCGAATATTAAGGTGAGACATGGCAGGCAAAAACATTGTTTGTTTTTTTTACTGGTCAATTTTGAGATTTTTGGATATTTGTCTTCAATAACATGTCTGCTTTCAGACTGTGGTGAAAAAAAGTCCGAAATACACATTTAGTTCTTTATTTTACTACACTTTGTCTGTTTGCGTCTGTAGATTTCGCGTAAATTCAACAAAAGTTGTCATTGTAAATCCTCCCGCCGATCCGCAATCTCTGTCTGCTCTCTGTCATCACAGGCACCACTGGAAAGCTCTCTCTTCACTGTACAATGCTGTCGGATCCAAATATGGTCATTTCCTTTTTATCAGCAACCAATCGTGAAAGTAAAAGGGCTGAATGCGCAATCTCATTGGCTGATGATAAATCTTTAAAGCCCGTTTTCTCAAAATGACCTTTCTCTCATACTCCAAGTCTGAAATCTCCACTTCAGTAGCACCTATATACACCAATCTTTCCAGTCTTGTACCTAGTTATATTATGAAGACATTTACAGAGGGATCTGTAAATATATTATTCCTAGCCTGATTTATATAACATTTTATTCCAAAAAACATGGCGAAAATCATTTTTTAAAGGGATAGTTCACTTTGAAATTAATTTTTGATATGTTTTAGCTTACCTCAAGGGCATCCAACATGTAGGTGTCTTTGTTTCCGCAGTAGTTTCAATTTTGATATTTTTAGGTCAAACCGTTCTTGTCTGTCAGTCATATAATGCAGGTCGATGGTCACTGTCTCAAAACACAAGCACAGAGTCCAAATTAAAACAATTCCCCATCGTCCAAATGAAACAATTCCCCATCATAAGTACACATTGATGGCCTAAGACACGAAACGAGCGGTTTGTGTGAGAAAACGAACAGTATTTATATCGTTGTTATCTCTTGAAAACGGCACACGTCCAAATGATCTGACGGCGCGGGCAGGTATAGATGTATACATAGATGTCGCCTTGGCTACTGCAGTTCATTGGAACGAAACCGTAGCCAAGCGACATCTAGTGTATATATCTATGCGGGTATAGATGTATACACTAGATGTCGCCTTCGCTACTGCAGTTCATTGGAACGAAACCGTAGCCAAGGCGACATCTATGTATACATCTATACCCGCCCGCTCCGTCAGATCATTTGGACGTGTGCTGTTTTCAAGAGATAACAACGATATAAATAGGCTACTGTTCGTTTTCTCACACAAACCGCTCGTTTCGTGTCTTAGGCCATCAATGTGTACTTATGATGGGGAATTGTTTCATTTGGACGATGGGGAATTGTTTTAATTTGGACTCTGTGCTTGTGTTTTGAGACAGTGACCATCGACCTGCATTATATGACTGACAGACAAGAACGGTTTGACCTAAAAATATCAAAATTGAAACTACTGCGGAAACAAAGACACCTACATGTTGGATGCCCTTGAGGTAAGCTAAAACATATCAAAAATTAATTTCAAAGTGAACTATCCCTTTAAGGCTATTGACAGTATATTATGATTTACAGGATAACAAAAGTAGATATCCATAAATGCCTCTGTATTTTTTCCCCATCTAATATGTGAACACAATGAAAAAATAATTTTTAATCTGGCTTTATCCAATACTCAGATTTCGTTTTTTTAAATATATACAAATTAGCGCATATTTAATTAGATATTGCCTAATTTGCATATTTAAACATTAAATTACAGAAAACTTTTAATACATTTTTTTCTCATCTTAATGTAGGTAATCAACTGGGAAAGTTTCATGGTGATATCTGCTAGTTATAATTTTTACCCTATTCACCCGTAGTGTCTCGCCTTAATTATTTAAATTGTTAAAATGGTGATGCAAGCATACAATTAGGCAGAAATACTCTTCAAGGAACACTCTCTTGGAAAAAGGTATGTGCCACTCAAAAATTCAGGATGGCCACCATTTTCAAGATGGCCACCATTTCTGTCAAATAGTTATAATGTCTGCTTTGTCTGCCTCCTCTTCTTTGACCTGTCCAGCTTAGTTAAACTTGCCAGGGATATAAAATCCCCGCCGGCATAGCTCTCAGGTTCAATGGAGTTCATACACAAGCCTCTCCACCACGGCAAGGTGTAGTCCACAGAGAGGAAGGGCCACTGTTAGAAAAAAGGATACGCTGCTGGTACAGGTTGCACATACAGTGGGGAGAACAAGTATTGGATACACTGCTGATTTTGAAGGTTTTCCTACTTACAAAGTATGTAGAGGTCTGTAATTTTTATCATAGGTACACTTCAACTGTGAGAGACGGAAATCCAGAAAATCACATTGTATGATTTTTAAATAATTAATTTGCATTTTATTGCATGACATCAGTATTTGATCACCTACCAACCAGTAAGAATTCCGACTCTCACAGACCTGTTAGTTTTTCTTTAAGAAGCCCTCCGGTTCTCCACTCATTACCCATATTAACGGCACCTGTTTGAACTCGTTACCTGTATACCTGTACACACACTCAATCAAACAGACTCTAACCTCTCCACAATGGCCAAGACCAGAGAGCTTTGTAAGTACATCAGGGATAAAATTGTAGACCTGCTTAAGGCTGGGATGGGCTACAGGACAATAGGCAAGCAGCTTGGTGAGAAGGCAACAACTGTTGGCGCAATTATTAGAAAATGGAAGAAGTTCAAGATGACGGTCAATCTCCCTCCATCTGGGGCACAATGCAAAATCTCACCTCGTGGGGCATCAATGATCATGAGGAAGGTGAGGGATCAGCCCAAAACTACACGGCAGAACCTGGTCAATGACCTGAAGAGAGCAGGGACGACAGTCTCAAAGAAAACCATTAGTAACTAGTGATCGACCGATATATCGGTCGGGCGATAAATCGGGCCGATATTTGCGGGTTTGACGTGTATCGGCATCGGCCGATACGCGGCTGCTGTGTTAGCCGATAGTTTTTTTCCCGGCATTAATTACAGACAGGCGTCCACAGGCAGCTCTGTGTTGCTGGAGAGCTGCAGTTCACGTGCAGCCCATGCACTGCCCCTCCCACACTAGCAGAGTGCTGGAAGCCTCTTCAAGACAACGGTTAGTTTTAAAATTTCAAAGCATCTTTTTAACTGTTTGACTTAGCTGAAATACACTTTGAAAGTGGAAACACGTTGCTCTATATGTGCGTGCAACTATAGCTAAGCAAATTTGTGGGTCCAAATGGAAAACGCAAATGCCTCATCTATAAAACTACTTGTCATTGTATTTAGGGAGCTGCAAATAGCTAAGTTTGAGGCTATCCATATGCATACGGCAGCTGTTACGAACACTGGTCATAGGATTAAATAATGCCGACGTTGTTCGGTGATTCCGTTATATTTGTGGGAGTTTTATTCAGAGACCACCTGGCTGAGGTTTGGACGTGTGCTCATAAAAGAAGAGACGCGGTTGCGACACGATGCGATGCAGCGCGCTCGTTTGTCCAGGCGCTCCTATGCCGTGGTGAGATGAAAACATCTAAACTTTTCAGAATGCCGCAAGCGCACGCAGGTCATGTGACAAAAAAACAACTGACCTTTCCATGACAACATCGAAAGCTCGGCCGAACAACGGATCATAGCTGGACAGGGCGGGTTTTTATTTCTCATCTCCATAAATATATGTAGTTGTAAAGGGCTAGAAATAAATTAATCCTTACTTCCTCGTCATCATGGAGAGAGCAGTTCGTGGTTGCATAGCAACAACAGACGCAACCGCTTGTAGAAGCGGCGCGGCCGTGCTTTCCACACGTTTTAGACGCGATCCCTAATTCATAATAAACTTAGAATCTATTTGGTTTAAAATCGTTTTTGTTTTGTTTAAAATGGAGATCACGATTACATATATCAGACAACTACACAGAATAACATGTTTCAGTCAAATTTTTTATTTATTATGCTTAAATATTTATTTTCAGAATTTATTTTCAGAATTTGAATTATGCTTAAATGTTTTTCAGTATTTTCAGCACTGAACTTTTTTTTTACTTGTTCTACCTCACGTTTTTAATATTTGTCAAATATTGTTTTTTTTTTTAAGTTCAATAAATGTTCCTTTCTTAATTGAGACTTGTAACAGTCGTTATCATTATATATTATATATGTGTAATTTTTATGATGTAAACTGAGTGAGCAAAAGCAGTATCGGCTCCAAATATCGGCCCAAGAAAATCGGCAGCCCGTATCGGTCATCGGCTAAGGCTGATGAAAAAAAATCGGTATCGGCATCGGCACTAAAAAATCCATATCGGTCGATCCCTATTAGTAACACACTACGCCGTCATGGATTAAAATCCTGCAGTGCACGCAAGGTCCCCCTGCTCAAGCCGAAGCATGTCCAGGCCCGTCTGAAGTTTGCCAATGACCATCTGGATGATCCAGAGGAGGAATGGGAGAAGGTCATGTGGTCTGATGAGACAAAAATAGAGCTTTTTGGTCTAAACTCCACTCGCCGTGTTTGGAGGAAGAAGAAGGATGAGTACAACCCCAAGAACACCATCCCAACCGTGAAGTATGGAGGTGGAAACATCATTCTTTGGGGATGCTTTTCTGCAAAGGGGACAGGCCGACTGCACCGTATTGAGGGGAGGATGGATGGGGCCATGTATTGCGAGATCTTGGCCAACAACCTCCTTCCCTTAGTAAGAGCATTGAGGATGGGTCGTGCCTGGGTCTTCCAGCAGGACAACGACCCGAAACACACAGCCAGGGCAACTAAGGAGTGGCTCCGTATGAAGCATCTCAAGGTCCTGGAGTGGCCTAGCCAGTCTCCAGACTTGAACCCAATAGAAGATCTTTGGAGGAGCTGAAAGTCCGTATTGCCCAGCGACAGCCCCGAAACCTGAAGGATCTGGAGAAGGTCTGTATGGAGGAGTGGGCCAAAATCCCTGCTGCAGTGTGTGCAAACCTGATCAAGAACTACAGGAAATGTATGATCTCTGTAATTGCAAACAAAGGTTTCTGTACCAAATATTAAGTTCTGCTTTTCTGATGTATCAAATACTTATGTCTTGCAATAAAATACAAATTAATTACTTAAAAATCATACAATGTAATTTTCTGGATTTTTGTTTTAGATTCCGTTTTAGATTGTAAGTGGGAAAACCTGCAAAATCAGCAGTGTATCAAATACTTGTTCTCCCCACTGTATCTGCGAGAGGGAAGGCGGAAGGACCATCAGAATTAAGACTGGTTTCAACAATATAGGTGACCAGTTCAGAAAGAGCCATAAGAAAGATGGCTGGTTGAATTGTTTCACTCTGTGACTCTTTCTCAAGCCTTCTGAGGTGGAGTTTCTCTCTGTTGTAAAGATGAATGAGACACAAATCACTGCATGAAAAGTGGGATTTTCGACAGTTAACGGCGCTGTAGATTGTCGTGAAAGTTCAGGTTTACGACTGCAAACGGCAATTTACAGGCAACACTGCAAACTGTCGGAAATTGTCGGAAATTGACGTGGGACTTGCTTGCCCCATGACCCCCCTCCCTCTAATGCTTTAACATGTAAATGAGACTGCTGTGAGCTTTACAAATGCAAATGAGGGTAGCAGGGGGAGTTTTATCCCAGGTGACTAAAAGGTATTAACTTAATTCTAAAAAAAATACAATACAATACAATATTTATTTATAACGCACAATTAAAAACAGCCAAGGCTGACCAAAGTGCTGTACAGGGCAATAGATAAAATGCAGGGCAGAAACAGGACAATTAAAAAAAAAAAAAAAAAAAAAAAAAAAAGGCAATAGTTGTATCATAGTCAAGGGGTATTAAAAGCAAGAGAAAATAAATAAGTTTTCAAGGATGTTTTGAAGATGGAAATTGAGGGAGCTAGTCTGATATAGAGGGGTAGACTGTTCCAAAGTTTTGGGCCTGCAGTCGCAAAAGTGCAGTCGCCTCATTTTTTAAGTCTGGATCTGGGCACGATGAGAACACAGTGATCACTGGATCTCAAAGTACGAGATGGAGTGTACGGGCAGAGGAGATTGGTCAGATATTGGGGGCCGGTTTGTTAAGAGCTTTATACACAAATAGTAAATTTTTTAAATCAATCCTGAATGTGACAGGTAGCCAGTGGAGTTTGAATAAAATAGGGGTGATCGACTCATATTTGCGTGTCCCGGTGAGACCCCAGGTAACATTTTTCTAAAAGGTATTTACTTAATTCTAAGAAAATCTCTGGTATTAATAGATCAGGCTCAGTAAAGCCTAATTATAGACTTTAGCTTAAATTGATATATTTAATGAAAGTAGCTAGATTAGTTACTATGTGTCATTAGCAATAGCCAATGTTATGTAAAAAAGACACAAAACCATTTATTTCAACAAGTAATTTCAATCAGGCTTTGCCACAAAGGTAAAATGTGCATTCCATGCAAACAGCATCACAATCTCTTAGAGCCCAACCACTGTGCATAATACAACACAAACAGAAGATTGTATTTGACTCATGCTGCATACACACACGCAATGACAAGAATTATGCCTACTGTACATATAGAGTTACAACTACGATTAGAGTTGTTTGCATAAAATGTACCGTGAACATTCACATGTTTGCCCTGTGATAGGCCACAATTTATCTCTATAGGCTAAATACTATTTTCTCAATTCTGTGCATATATTTTTACTTAGATCAATTGACATGATGCTGATAATGACAATATTGTGTGTAAGTAACTTTTTTGTTACTTTTCTGGCCTAGTAGTAGTGTAAATATACCTCGTTTCTATTTTGCATTAAAAATGTGTGTGGCCCCTTTAAGAAATCCTTCTCTTCTCGCGCTACTATTCACTTGTGCTGGACGCGTGCGCGCGACCAGAGACGCCATTTTACACTGTTCAGGAGAGCTCCATGACGGTGCGTGCATCGAGCGGATTCTGTGTTATACGTTCTTCTTTCTTGGTAAATATTACTCCAATATCTTTAATATGCACAAATAAGTTGTGAAGCGAAGTTAAAAGAACATTTGATGTGTACATTTTTGTTTATAGATTTATTTGGAGCGCATGTGTGACGAGTGAACCTCGTGGTGATCGGACGGTAAAGGATTGGGTATGTACGTTTCATGGTTTATGGGGGAAATTTTCTGATGGCATGTTTATTTGATAAATCTGTTAATTAGTTGAATCTATATTCTGTGATTATACAGTATAACTTAATGGTTAAATGCATATTTCTGGTTCCGCATGGCATGATTAAACGTGGGTTGTGGCTTTGTTAAAGTGCTTTTATTTCTCTTGTAACTTAGGCCTAACGTTACCTCAGCCACTGCCGTATTCCAGTTTGTGTTATCATATTTAATTGTAACGTATTTTGGTTTGGAGAAATCAATTTCAATCTGACCAGTTGCAATGTATTACACTGCATTTCAGTTTGAATTGAGTTAAGTATTCTGTGGATTTGGGCATTGATCCACTGGTTAAGCTTTTTGTGACATTTGATTGTCATCTTCAAATTTACTGTAAACTGTTTCTACAATTTCTTTTTTTTTTTTTTTTTTTGTTTAACTAGTGAAATCTATTTTTTTTTCTTGTGAAATCTCTTCGAACAAGGCAAACTTTTTTCTTAATCAGACTTTTATGTGTTTAATTGTGCTTCCATTGACCGCTGTCACTTATTTTAAACAGCAGTCAGAATAAAACCCCAATTTCAAAAAGCATAGTTTGCTTCCGGTGTGTATTTCTTGAATTTCACCCGGTTGCATTTTTTCTCCTTTATTTTTTAATATTACTGTGACTTATGTTGTTCTTATTAATTTTACTGTGACTTATGTTGTTCTTATTAATATCACTCTCAATTAATTGTTTTTCAGCTGCCTTTAAGACATATTACACGACAGTGCGCAGGAGCTTCAGGTACAAACAACCAGATCTTGCATTGCAGGCGGAAGCTGTGGTGAATTCAGCTCGGAGTCGAGCGATAAGAAAGACGGTACGATTTATTAGATTAGTTTTTGCTCAATGTGACTATTTTTCAGGTGCATTAATAGATGTGTGTTGTCCATACGCAGTGTATTGCGCAGTATTGATTATCTTTATTGGTTTTTACAGCTGCTAGAAGCGAGACAGAGTGTGCTAGCTGAGGATGAAGTGGGCCTTCGGAAGTGTGCTACCATAGACCTGATGTCTGATGAGGAAGACGGCATCGTCGGCGGGATGTCTGGATGGATTGTGCGACCTCCGTCCTTTCGCAGCCAGGAGCTCACCGAGCTCTGTACCACGCTGCAGTCGAGATTAGAGGCGACTTGTAAATAATCCTGTAATTTACAGGAAGCAGTATGCCATCTTCTCAACTCTGAGACAAATTGTGGGCGCTACGAACTGGAGCAAGGTAAAAAAAAAAAAGAATCTTACATTCTTTTATTTTTTTTTACTTTCATAAAAGCTTACAAACATTTTAAAGGTAAGATTCAAAGAATATGCTTTCATTCTCTTGTATAAGAAAATAGATCCGTTATAGATACTGATCTTAATCATACATTTTGTTTCCACAGAGTAACATCACCTCATAATGATGGCTGATGGCTATTATTTGTTTAATGTAAATAATCCTGTAATTTACAGGAAGCAGTATGCCATCTTCACAACTCTGAGACAAATTGTGGGCGCTACGAACTGGATCAAGGTAAAAAAATAAAAAAAGAATCTTACATTCTTTTATTTTTTTACTTTCATATAAACTTACAAACATTTTAAAGGTAAGATTCAAAGAATATTCTTTCATTCTCTTGAAAATAGATCCGTTATAGTTTACGATCTTAATCATACATGTTTCCACAGAGTAACCTCGCCTCATAACGAGGGCGTAACCTCACATTTACTCAGAGCCATGTCTGCAAGTCCAGATTTTCATGACGCTGATCATGACGACATTGTAAGTAACTTTTACTGCTTTCTCCTTGTTTCATTTTACTGTGACTTGTGTTGTTTTTATTCATATCACTCTCATTTAATTGTTTTCCAGCTGCCTGTAAGACATACTACGAGACAGCACGCAGGAGCTTCAGGTACAAACAACCAGATCTGGCATTGCAGGCCGAAGCTGTGAAGAGTTCAGCTCGGAGTCGGGCGAGAAGAAAGAGGGTAAGATTTTTAGTCAATGTGACTATTTTTCATGTGCATTAATAGATGTTTTGTGTCCATACACAGTGCATCACAGTACTGATTGTCTGTATTGTTTTTACAGCTGCTAGAAGCGAGACGGTGTGCTAGGTGAGGATGACGTGGGCATTTGGAAGTGCGCCACCATAGATCTGATGTCCGATGAAGTTCAACCACCAGCCAGGAGCTCACAGAGCTCTGTGCTACGCTGCAGTCGAGATTAGAGGCGACTCCTAAATACAGGACAACGCACCACAGACGTTTTCAAAGTGGATCGAATTCAGAGATAGCGCCGCTAGTCACCTACAGCTCCGAAGATGAAAACAGACACTGAGCTTCCAATATGTTGTGTGTGCAGATGATCTATGCTTTGTACATAGGTGTATTGTTTTGTGTTTGTGCTAATAAAGCTCTTTCTTTGAATAAACAGCATGTCCCTGGCAAATTTTCCTTTCCTTTATAAATTCATGTCCTTGATGGTAATAGTGTAGTAGTCGATAGGTTAACAATGACATGAATATACCACAGAATAGCATATTATGAATATAAAAAAATAATTTATATATAATTTATATGAATATTATAATTTTTTGAATTTATAATGAGCGAGGGTGACCAATAGTAACAGATCTGCCAACCAATCACGAGTGATTTTTCTTGTTTAAACCACGTGGGTTCAACCAATAGTGAGTGAGGAAATTCAAGCCTTTCTCTGGCGGGAGCTGCTATTCATATGGTAATTAGAGCCATTCACACCTCCGGCGCGAGCGCTCTGCATACGTCATGGTTCGTTTCCGACAATATTCGGCACAGACGAACGCGACGTTCACAGGCTGTAAATTGTCGTTAACTGCCGAAAATTAGGGAGATTTGCGGCCGTTTACGGGGTCGGAAATCCCAATTTTCATGCAGTGAATGATAGTATTTCAGCTCCTGTGCAATGGCATCAGCACCACTTAGTTGAGACAATAATTTAGCATCATTCAGTGTTTGTGCACATTCATGTAGTCTGTCATTCAGTTGCAGTGTCATTACCTGATGTAGGTCAAATTCAGGAGATATGTTATCACAAAAAAAGCAAACCTGATCATCTAGACTTTTCTGCATCATGGTTCTGCGATGCTTTGTTTGGCCTTCATCTGTCTCACTACATTGAGCATCGGATTGTTGCTTCTGGGCACGAAGTAACTTTGTGTTGTTGAACCGAAGTCAACAATTGTAGTGATACTTCGCTTGGTTCCTTCTCAAAGTAGCTTCTATACCACCACCTTCATCCAGTCGTTCCAAGTCCAGGGTCATTGGCATTTTGTTCATCTTGTGAAAGAGTGGAATGTTGGTGGCAATCATTTTATAGCCATCATGTTGAGAAACGATGGGTAGGTGGTGATTGGAGGGGTTCCTTTGTGTCTGTCTGACAAAGACAACATTTCATCCAATCAGTTGGCCTCTTGGCTGACATGGGATTTTCATTTGCCATTTTGGAGGTTTGTTGTCTGATTAACCCTCTGGGGACCAAAAACGTGCCGGCGCGTTTTGCTCGTTTTTTTTTTTAGCAATGAAAAATAAACACAAAATGCTCTGTTAATTTTGATCTTTAATTTTCGTGTTATACATCAATCGATCCTGTTCAGTTTCTATTTTTTTTCTGTATACTCACAATAAAAATAAAGTGTTTTGCTTTTTGACAAATAAAGAAACTTTAACATGATGCGATTTCTGCCTTCTCTCTGTCAGTAAACTCCCATTTGAAACGCGTTCGAAAATGATCTATAACTCCGCGAAAATTCAGTCAAACAGGCAAACAGACCCACGGGCATAAAGCTTGAGATCGCATCTTTTAAATGAAGTCATTTATATAAAAAACAAATATTATCAGCTTCTGTAATCTGTATAAAAAGAGAGCGATTCCAGTCGAGCTCATTACGAGCTCATTGACTTTAATTCGTTCACGCCTACTCACGGAGCGCGCTATTCACAAGATAATGTGCTAAGCCATCTATGCAAAACAGGTAAACGCCCCCAAGCAAATGCATTAAACGCTTCAAGTTTCATCATTTCGTCACCTGCGCGTTGGGAAGATGACACGGTACACCGGTGCGGAAGCCCTTCAGTTCGTCCTGGATACTAGCGACGAAGAGTCCAGATTTTCATCAGAAGAGAAGCGCGACTACTCTGATGACGACCGTTTGTATTTTGAAGAGCGACTTGATGCAGCCGTGGATAGAATTTCGGATGAGTAAGTATTTATTCTTACTTGCATTAGTTGACAAGCTATTCAAAACATGAGCTTACATATTATACTGGGTGGACTTGCCATCCAGAGTATTGGCATTTGATATCTACCTATATTCAACACGATTTAATGAAAGTGCATATCTATACCATGAATTTAATATCTCGTACCATTTCAACGTCAAAAATGTTTTGTTTTGTTTTTTTGTATACATATGCTACACCCCTTGGTTAGGAAATTTGTATTTGTATGTGTAGCCTAAATGATATGTTTAGATCATTATGTATGAAAGATAGAATTTAGAAATTATTTTAGAAAGTAGGCCTAGTAGGTGTTTAGATTATATTTTGACTATATAAATGCTGCCTCATTATCATTAACGATGCATGCTCGCAAATATCAGTTGTAAATGTGTGTAAATGTGCTGAAATGTGTAAATATACCCAGTTAATGAAGTGCACAAATGTGTTAGGCTAATGTTTGCGGTGTGCCTCTCCGGTAATGGCCCATTGACACGCATATAGGCTTATTGCACGCGTCTAAAATTATTTACATCAGTTATTCATTATAGACTAATGCTACTATAGTTATATTTATGTAATAATATTCTTCAACTTTTTTAAAAGGAATGTAGCTTCATCACTACCTCCGCCTGCAACTCGGAGTGCGCTTAGCAACACAGTCAGAAATCAGAAAGAGTAAGTACATATTTACCCACTATTTTACAGATGTTAGTTCAATTTTGTTTATACTTAGTGTTAATAATATGAGCCTGTATGACTTTATTATTTATTTTTGGAGATTGGTTGATGTTACATGTTTTGTAACTTTTTTTAAAAGGAATGTAGCTTGTTCACTCTCGCCTTCCACTGCAACGAGGACACGCAGCAACAAAAATCAAAAAGAGTAAGTACATATTTACCTACTATTTTACAGATGTTAGTTACATTTTGTTTATATACTTAGTGATGATACAAATGTAGCCTATATGTGCCTGTGTGGCTTTGCAACAAATGTGTTGTTATGCATGCACAATATAACAATTATTGATTGGTAATGTTAATATAAAAGAGCTTATATTGTGTTGCTTTATCAGCATTGCTAAATGTCCATCAGTTATGCATGTGCTGTAATAGTACTCTGTAAAATATATGATAAAAATAGTTTTCAACTTTTTTTAAAAGGAATGTAGCTTGTTCACTCTCGCCTTCCACTGCAACTCGCAGGACACGGAGCAATGGAAATCAAAAAGAGTAAGTACATATTTATCTACTATTTTTTTACCTACTACTGTGGCTTTGCAAAAAATGTGTTATACATGCACAATATTACAATTATTGATTGGTAATGTTAATATAAAAGAGCTTATATATTTTTTGTTTTATCAACATGCTGATTGCCCTGCCCTGACATGCTGATAGTACTTTGATCAACCTTTATTAACCTTTATTAATATTATTATTTTTATAGGAATGTGGCAAAGAGGGCCAAGACAAACATTCAGACGAGCAACAAGGAGTCCACTCTGTCATGGAAAACAGAGACTGACATTGATATGGTTCCACAGACTCTGAGCTTCCTGCCTTTACTTTTGTTTATTTATCGCTCACAATTGCTTTGTTTATAGCCGACTGATTTATTTTGGTCACATTTGATTTGCTTAGAGCTCGCATCAACGGGGCATAAGCATTTACTGTGAGATACCTGCCTTTACTTTTGTTTTTACAAAATTACAATAAAACAGATTGAAAAACAAAACATTTGAATCTCCTCATTCTTTGTTCAGGCTGCCTCACTTGATGGCCCATTAGCACTTGGGGGAGCGTCTATGTCACACCCCTGGTCTGAATCTCATTAATATTGATGACCCATTACCACTCCCACGCATAAACCTCTTCTGACAAAAAAACTGTTTTACAATGTTTAAATCAATGTAGTGTTTTATGTGAACAATTAGGCAGGATGATTTTCACATAATTTTGAAGCTAGAACTCAAAGGGACAACATCAATTAGTCAAAAGTCTTGTGGACACATATTTAATATGTGTTTTGTGTTCTTAAATCAGCAACTTTCATTTTACTTTTTTCCAATAACCACGCATAAACATTATTCTCTTAAAAATACAAACATCTACATACACGTTGCTCGCATATTATGGTAGCCCTGTTTGTGCTATATAGAGTGAATTTACACCTTTGCCATTAACATGTTTATAAATAACTGAAAAAAGCACAAATATCAAGGCATGTCAGAACATCTCAAGGACCCCAAAAACAGCTTGGTCCCCAGAGGGTTAAGGCCGAGGGGTTATCATTTTACCACCTCAATCATAGACATAGTACACATTCAGGTATGGGATACAACTAGGTACGGGTCACCTACACCTAGCCCGATCATTCATCCAGTGCCATTTAAGTCCCGTGTGATCTGTACACCTTCCAGGTAAGCATACATGAACAAGTCATGTATTGCCCCGCTTACCCTTGGCTCGGCTCTCCCACGCTGGCACAACCTGTCAATTCAGGTGCGGCTATCTAAAAACATCTATTACTAGCTAATTGATGAGGGGCTGTTAGAAAGCATTTGGGACACTAAACTTAGCTATACTATTACTACTAGTCAAGAACTACAGTGAAAGTAAAACTAGATCAGCTGACACTGAATCCCATGCTGAGTTCCACAGCAGTGAAGTCACCAGTGTGCCCTGGTTGTGTAATGACGTTCACTCTATTAAACAAAACCTTCCTTAACACATTAAATTGAGCTCTGACAGAAATGGTGGCCATCTTGAAAATGGTCGCCATCTTGAATTTTTGAGTGGCACACATCTTTTTCCATGATAATGTTCCTTTAAGAATATTTGTACCAAATTTCATGATAGCATCACCATTTGAAAAAAAAAATTTAAGGATTCAAGAAAAATGGCGGCCATCTTGAAAAATGGCGGCCATCTTGAAAAATGGCGGCCATCTTGAAAAATGGTTGCCATCTTGAATTTTTGAGGGACAAGCACCGTTTTCCAAAAAAAACATTCTGAAGAGAGTATTTTCACAAAATGTTATGCCTACATCACTGTTTGAACGATTGACATAATGAGCATTTGACAGAAATAGCGGCCATCTTGAAAAAATGGCCGCCATGTTGAATTTTTGGATGGCCAACGCCTTTTTCCCAAAGAGTGACCCTTAGAGAGTATCTGTGCCAAATTTCATGCTTCTATACCAATTTGAACGATTCTCTCGAAATATGCCATTAATCTGCTGCACTAATCTATTCATTCTTTAAGTTGAGCATTTAAGTCCTCAGGCCCCTTTTTTGCTAACACTGTTTCCTAAAATGCTGTTTTCACAGTTTTTCATTGAAAATGTAGGTAAGTTTCAGTTTGTGTCAGTACACATTAATAATCAAAACGTTCTTGTATGTTTTTAAATGTATAAGAAAAAACATGTTCCTCTTCAGTCACACAAGCTGTCGTGTGACTCCAGTCATTAATCCTTAAATGACTAAATAATAGTCATTATTTTCATTAAGCTTTCTTGAAATATTTATCATGCTTTAGTTTTGTTAGTAAATCACGCATTTGTAAAATCATTTCAGCTATGTGTGCATTATTTTCAGAAAGCATTTACAGTTTTTTTTACAATCATTTTTGCACTAATATCAGAACCTTTATGGAACATGGCTGACAGAAGGTGTACGCTGGCGCGTTTGGCTGCCGCTGCCGCTGCTCACTGGGACTAGAGCCCTCATTTGGATTATGTTATACCAATCAAAGTTTGACCAACCTGAAAAGCCCTCTTTCACCGTTTCCACGAACTTGATTTGGAGTCATTTGGATTGTTATACCAATCAAAGTTTGACCAACCTGAAAATCCCTGTATCACCGTTTCCACAAACTTCCATGAACTTGACTGGAGTCCACCGTGAGAGGTTTTCCTGGCGGCTGGTCCATGATCTGGGCTGTCCTCCTGTGTCTGACTGTTTTCCGTCTGTGGAACTCGTGCACGGCGCTGGCACGCATAAGCAGGCTATCGGCAGACAGGCTGCCTTGTCGGCCAGCGGCTTGCGAGGCTGCGTTGCATTCGTCCTTGTTTGGCATGGCATTCAGTTATTCCTCTTCACAACTCCACAAACTCAACCCTGCTTTCACTCCTGGACTTAACATCCCCATTATAAATAAACTCAGAATTTTGCATCGCTCCCGTTATGCCCACCGGAGTACACGCAGATGCTTTGTTTACCACCAGCAGCGTGAGCGGTGCATTCCGTCGATCTGGACGCCCGTCGCACAACTGACACGTCATCAGAGCGCTGCCACCAAGAGGCTATTTCATTCCAAGCAGGGCAGAAAACGCAGAGTGGATCACAGCCTACTCCGGCCTCTACAGAGACACTCTGCTATCACAAATCCAGCACCCCCTGTCAAAATTGAATTTTTAAATGCACAATCCCTCAACAACAAGGCATCTTTTATTCATGACCATATAATCAACGAGCAGATACACTTCATGTGCCTAGTTGAAACCTGGCAACAACCAGAAGTTTACTCTAGTCTCAATGAAGCCTGTCCCCCTGGCTACACCTACCTCAGCAAGGCCCGCACCACTGGCCGAGGTGGTGGCCTTGCCGTTGTGCACCGGGTAGACTTTGAGTTGTCCTCCCTGTCCCTGCCTGTCCATTCCTCTTTTGAATGCCTTGCATTCAAATGTAAACCGCCACTTTCCACTACAATGCTCCTGATTTACCGGCCTCCCAAACCGAACCCAGCTTTCATTTCCGAGATGCATGATCTTCTCACCACACTTTACACAACCCCAGGGAATATCATCATACTTGGTGATTTTAATATCCATGTAAACGACCCTCCTTCCTATTCTGTAGCTGAATTCAATAATCTTCTTGACAGTCTCAGTTTCACCCAACATGTCAATGTCCCAACACACTCCAGAGGCCACACTCTTGATTTGTTGATCACCAACTCTACCTTCATCACCAATCTCTCGGTGCACGATCTGGGCGTGTCAGACCATAAGGCCATCACATGTGAGCTACCCACTCTGTTCCCCATCAGTAAGCCCAGCAGAAAAATCAGTTTTAGGAACCTTAAAAATATCAACCCAGTCACCCTGACTACTGACCTCCGCCATCTCTCTGCTGCAAACCCCCTTTCAGTCACTAAATCTGTGGATCTCTACAATTCATCACTCAGCTCACTTCTGGACCGCCATGCCCCAGTCAAGTCCAGAACCGTCACCTTCACATGCTCAGCCCCCTGGTACACCAGGGAGCTGCGGCTACAAAAGAGAACAGGGCGTGTCCTCGAACGGCGTTTCAAGGACTCAGGACTTGCTGTTCACAAGCTAGCCTACCGGGAACATCAGAAGGCCTACAGCAAGTCCCTCAGTGACACACGGTCCCGGTTCTACTCTCACATAATCAACAATAGCCCTGGAAACTCGAAGCAACTTTTCTCAACTATAAATCATCTCCTCAAACCCCAGACTCCCCTACACTTAGATAATATGCAGGAGCGGTGCAACGGCTTCATCCGATTCTTTAAAACAAAAGTAGAAAAGATACGCTCCCTTCTCTCCAGCCCCCCCGCTGTATCTGCTTCCCCGCCTTCCCCCCCTCTTCTCCCTAGTTTTTCTACCCCCCCAGTAATATCCACTGACCCTCAATCTGGGACTACCCAGCTCCTCTGCTGTTTCACGGATATCACTCAGCATGAGATTGAAGTCCTGCTAAGGAAGATGAAGCCATCCACCTGTGAACTGGACCCATTTCCCTCAGCCCTGATAAAAACTCACTCTTCTGCAATAAGTCCCATGATCACCAATATCATCAATCAGTCTCTTCGGTCCGGCCATGTCCCCACGTCTCTGAAAAAAGCGGTCATCAAGCCACTACTCAAAAAGCCCAGCCTTGACCCTGAAGTACCTGCAAACTACCGCCCCATCTCCAACCTCCCTTTCCTGTCAAAGGTGTTGGAAAAGGTAGTTTCCGACCAACTCCACAACCACCTCATAACTAACAGTCTTTATGAGAAGTTCCAGTCTGGTTTTCGCTCTGGCCACAGTACAGAAACTGCCTTGGTCAGGGTCACTAATGACCTACTGATGACGGCTGATGCTGGATCTCCATCACTTCTCATCCTTCTTGACCTCACTGCAGCATTTGACACCGTGGACCACCATATCCTTCTACACCGCCTCCACTCCTCTATTGGACTCTCTGATATTACCTTGGCTTGGTTTACATCATATCTCATGGACAGAACAGAGTATGTCTCCCTGGGTGGTGCTAAATCGGACACACACTCTGTCACTTGTGGTGTCCCTCAAGGATCAGTCCTTGGCCCCACCCTCTTCACACTGTACATGCTCCCCCTTGGTCATGTCATCAGCCGGCATGGAATATCTTTCCATTGCTACGCTGATGACACTCAACTCTACATTAAAACAAACCCAAACCCCTCTGCAGCCCTTTCCACAATTTCTACCTGCCTGGAAGAAATAAAGGCGTGGATGACGGCTAACTTTCTGCAACTCAACAGCTCAAAAACGGAAGCCATTCTTGTTGGCACTCCACACCAGACCCGGTCATCCACCATCACCAGCATCACCTTCTCCGGCCACGACATCCATCTTTCATCCTCAGTCACAAACTTTGGTGTTAGAATGGATCCTCACTTGACCTATGAGGCCTACATTAAACAGCTTTGCAAAACCTCCTTCTTTCACCTCAGGAATATTGCAAAACTTCGCCCCATACTCACTCTCCCTGATGCAGAAAAACTTGTCCACGCCTTTGTATCCTCCAGGCTGGGCTATTGCAACGCACTCCTCATCGGGATCCCAAGTAAGAACATCCAGCAGTTGCAATACATTCAGAACTGTGCTGCCAGGATCCTGATGGGGGTGCGGAAGTACCACCACATCACACCCATCCTAAAATCCCTCCACTGGCTTCCTGTCCAGTACAGGATTGAATTCAAAGTTTCCCTTCTGACCCACCAGTGCCTCCATGGCACTGCCCCTTTATATCTCAAACAACTCATCACCCCCCTTTCCTCCTCACGCCATCTCCGCTCTGGACAGGCCTACCTCCTCCAGCCTCCGAGGACAAGGCTTCGAACTATGGGCGATCGCGCCTTCTGTTCAGCTTCACCCAGTCTGTGGAATGCTCTCCCTGTCCATCTAAGGGCCCCACAGACTGTTGACTCTTTTAAAAAAGGACTTAAAACCCATCTTTTTAAAAAAGCCTATGGCTAAAAGTGCTATTTTTATGTCTCTGTTTTCCTTTTATGCTAGTTTTAAAGCTTAAAGTATATAGTTTGTTGTTTTATGTGCATTGTAGCACTTTGAGGTCATTGAATTGATGTAAAGTGCGTTACAAATAAAATGTATTATTATTATTATTATTATTTTTCAAAACTCAAACAACACAAAACTCACGAGTCACAACTGATGATCAAAATGCAAATATACAATACACATACAGTGCTGGTCAGAATAATTTGCCCCCTTGGTAAATATGATCAAAGATGGCTGTAAAAAATAAATCTGCATTGTTAATCCTTTTGATATATATTTTTTTTTTTAAATTGCAAAATGCTAACCTTTAATTGAAGTAAAATAATTGAAAGTGGGGGGGGAAAAAAATCACATAAAATAATTTTTGAAACCTCCTTTTTCCAAGATAGCAGCTCTGAGTTTTCTCCTATAATGCCCAATGAGTTTGGAGAACACCTGACAAGAGATCAGAGACCATTCCTCCATACAGAATCTCTCCAGATCCTTCAGATTCCCAGATCCATGTTGGTGCTTCTCTTCAGTTCAGCCCACTCATTTTCTATAGGGTTCAGGTCAGGGACTGGGATGGCCATTGCAGATGCTTGGTTTTGTACTCAGTGACCCATTTTTGTTTTGATTTTGATGTTTGTTTTTGGATCACTGTCCTGTTGGAAGATCCAAACATGGCCCGTTATAAGATTACTAGCAGAGGTTGTCAGGTTTAGATTTTTTATCTGTTGGTATTTGATCGAATCCATGATGCCATGTATCTGAACAGGATGTCCAGGACCTCTGGCAGAAAATTAGGCCCACAGCATTAAAGATACAGCAGATTTTTTCATTTTACACATGGGGTACTTTTTTAGCCCTGTATGAACCAAACCCATATTAAGTGTTTGCTGACGAAAAGGGTTTTTTTTTTTTTACAGCCATCTTTACCAAGGGGGCAAATGATTCTGACCAGCACTGTAAACCTAAGATCCATGAGCATGTCTCACATCCATTCTGTGTGAGACATGCTGCAGCTGAACAGATTTTTTTTTTTTTTTTTTTTTCACACAAGCCTTTATTTTAGACTCATACCTTTTTGTCAGACTCAGGTTTGGGAATTGCAATCATCAGACTGGGTGGCTTCTTGCTCTTCAGCTTACTTTCTGATTGACCACTGTTACTGTTTGAGGCCTCCTCTTCCTCAGATGACATTGTGATTCCAATTTTCAGGTCTATTAAAAAAAAATTCAGTTAAATGGCGAACAACACAGTAAGGAAGCACAATCATATTTATAAAAAATAATAATGAATATGACATTTAGGTTTTAAAACAAATCGAAATTGAGACCAGAAATCTTATATGCACCACTTGTAATGATATTTCTACATAAACATTAACTTTAATGATATTACTGAAAAATAGTCATCTTTATTATGAACCCATGCAGATTAAAAAACTAGGCAGTATATAGAAGAGCATCAAGACTAATCTGAATGTTTGTGTAAAATCCCATTTACTAAGATGCCTTTGTCAGTTTTGTTGATGTTAATTTAGATGTATCCTTCACAATCTATAGTGATTTTCCATTGTCGAGCCAGAGCAAGCTAAGTCTAACAACGTGCCGGGTGGTGCCAATAGCCTTGGACCTCGAGCCGCAAGGCTGAAATAAAGTTGTCGGGGAAGTAGCCCCGCAGTGCTACACTAAAACCCGTCCTTAACCCGCCTCCATAGAACAGCGTCACACAACCCCACCATTTCACCAGCATGGGGATAGCTGACTACAGAGTTGTCAAGTCTGTGGTTTTTCTGCAAAATTGGGCTACTTTTGAGTTGCTAAATTGATTTTTTATTCAGTGGGTTGATTGGCCCATTGCAGTAGTTTTGTTCTGCAGACCAGGCAACCCTGGCTGAATGAACATGACAGAAGCGGACATTTGGTCTACTTAAAGACATGGTAAGCAATTTCTGGAAAACGCTGTTGAAAGTGGATTGGACCAAGCACCACAACAAACTAGCCAATCAGCAGTAGGGGCGTACACACTCGTGATGGGGTAGGAGAGAGAGCAAGTAAGAGGTAGATTTGTAGAAAGACTGTTGGAAGAGACATTACAAAAGAGAAAAGATCAGAGGAATATCACTGGAAATAGAAGGGTTATGATCAGGCAAGAGCTTTAGGACCCACGTCCACGTTTTAAGACCCAGTAAAGCTTTCCAGCACTGGAAAGACCTAAGCAGTAAGGCCTGACAGTGAGGTTGCATTATTTATCCTCCATACTCGAGTAACATTGGTTTTGGGTGTGTGCTGCTTGACAACTAACAACAAACTTTTGCTTGTATACACTTGTGTACTTCATGATCATTTTTTGTTCTTCCTTGTCGTTTATTCGTCATCTTCACTTTATTTTTCGCAAAGCTTTATTTAGCTTTGCTTCTGCTATGATATAGAGACATCCACTCTTGCACTGCGTGTTCTTGCAATTTGGGGGCAGAGCATTGAAGGCAGGGGTGTGTTTGTTTGTGTTGACTTAAAATATGAACCGTGTTCAACAATGATTCTCAGAAATTGCTTACTGCACCTTTAAACACGTAAGACTCCAGCATTGATATTTCACCAGGAGTGCACATCAATAATTCTGAATCAAAATGGGGTGAGTTTCCAAAAAGCATTGTGATCTAATTTGATCATAGAGACCATTGGTGCCAATGGTTCTACAATCTACCTATTTAGGATTACGAAGATTTTGAGAAATCCAGCCCTGGTATTTGTCGTTATCTCACATAAAAAGTCTGCTTCCATTTATTTGGGATCACAAAAATGCACAAAACAACTCCATTAAGGCTTTAAGTGCAAAGGCTTACACATTTAGAAAAATACTGATATAATATCATATTTATGTCCCATTTCTTTAGAAAGAATGAGCATTTCTATTATGCAATCTGGGGAGGTCTGAGAGATCTCTCACATCTCACTATAGTGTTATTCTTTCAGCCAGAGCTTACGGACGAAAAAAAAAAAAAAAAAAGAGAGTTAACCAGAGTAATTTATAACATATGGAGAATGTAGAATTCCAATATCAACAAAGGCACAGGGAAAAGACAGATGAAACTTTATATTTCTGCCTCATACAATGATCAGAATCCCCATCGGATCGCAATTAGAAGTTATTTCAGACACTCACTGGCATCTGAAAGAGAGTTGAGCTGAAAATAGTTTTAAATGTCTTAAATGTTTATGTTAGCTTTTAGCCTGATAACAAGGGAAATGAACAGTGGTGTTGACCCTCTCCTGACCCTCAGATAAACTCCACCTTTGTTCATGACAACTTCTCAAGCCCCAGTTGGCCCGCTTTGGATCAAGGTATTCGGCGGACCAAAAACCCCTGGCCATTGGCCCCGAGGAGGCCCGATCAAGCCCCAGATGTGACAGTGGAAACGCGACTGGCCCAAGCACAAACTAGCATGCTTGTTTAAAGTCTAAAATGCGACTTATGATTTCCCACAATCTGTCACATGCAGTTCAGCAGTTGATGAAAATAATAAAAATTGTGTCTGTTGTGTCCGGACTCCGTTCCATGCATCCATTTTTCTCAACTAGGAAGTAAGCACTGGCATTGAAGAATATTTGTTTGGTTATGTCTAGATCTCTTGAATTCGTTCTAAATCGGTAGAAATTACAATATGGTGTCTGGAATCAGTTTTCGAAGTAGATTTAATTTAGTTATTTTTAATGATTTATTTATAGTTTTCACAACAACGAAAACAATCATAACACTACCAAACAACAGACCCCTATGAGGATGAGTACTCCAAAGCATCAAAATAACATGCCTCAAACAGTGTGAAAAAAGCGACCAGCTCAGGGAAATGAGATGGCAGAGTGTAATCAGGAGGTAGGACCCTGAACAGGCCAACTAACAATGAAGGGTGAATATTAATAGAAATAATAAAAGAAAGTGAGTCAAAGACAGACTCCTAAAATAGAGATCGACATCCAAATTGTGGGTTAAATTAGTTGATTCTATGTGACTTTTTCGCAAATGTCTGTATTTTTTTCCTGACATTTCAATACCAAAAATCCATTTCCCCAGCCGTAAAGTTCTAGCTAGAGCGGGGAAAATAACCAACCAACACAATCGTAGAAAGGGATTTTTCCGCTGATGATGACTGGACGGAGCAAAGGAATTAGTGTGGACCTCATCAAAAGTCCTTAAATACAGCTACACCAGCCAGGACTTCATCTAGACAGATACTGGATTAGAACATCCTGATCAAACCTGCCAGATCCAACAAAACACAAGTTCATTTAATGTTTGCATAGTCTAATAAAAGAAAATAAACTAGTCGCTACTTAAGGAAATGTATTTTAGTATAAAATTTGATTTTTACCTACTAGCCTGCCTGTTACTCAGTGATTATATTTAGTAGACAGATTAGGTCCAGTAAAAGTAAATTACACTGCATCACTCGAACCTCTGCAAATTGACTGCCAGTCACAATTAACAAAGCTTATTGGCGATTTAAAACATGTTGTCATCCAACACAATCACAAATAGGCTTTACAACTAAGGTAAATCAATATTTACAAAGTAATTTTGTAAATATTTGTAATTTTGTAAGCCTATTTTAGTACAAAATGTATCCCTCTTCCACATATCCCGCATTGTCCCACAAAAATCACATCTACATCCTGCAACAGAGCAATAACCAGGTGGTCAGCCTACACCCAGGATGTAAAAGCCCTATAATTGAGAGAGGGAAGAAACAAAGGGTTGGTGTACACTGGGTATAGTTATTGTCTGTATTCCAAAATGGCACCCGAGTTGATTCCTTGATTCCTTATTCCTTATGATCTTATTCCAGGTCAATATGTAACTACAGCATTATTGGTGGATGTTGATGGTTTAAATGAAACCGAGAGGCAAAGAAATATTAAAGAGGAAACACAACATGCAGCAAGAGTCCATTCAAGCCACGAGTTCATCAGTCAAATCTTCATTAACCAACAGCAGCTTTTATACCTTAGTGGACAGCTGAGCATTTGAGTCGTATGTAGCACACAAAATAGGTGCAGCTTTGGTGAAGAACAGTGACTGGATTCTAAAGCCTCCGTATCTCCATTTCTGTAACGTACCGAAACCACACGAGAACCCACAACACATGGTGGACACACGTTTGTGCAATGCAGAGCGGCTCTCTCACACTGTATGACGTGACGGACAACTTGTCCAGGGCTGCGTTTCCCAAAAGCATCGTAAGCCTAGGTTGATCGTAGAACAATTGCCACCAATGGTCACTACAATCAACTTAGGCTTACGATGCTTTTGGGAAACGCAGCCGAGGTCGGCTCCATTCACACAGCGCGAGTCCTGAAAATGTATGGGTGGGAGTTTGGTTATTGAATGCAGTTGTCACTCACGTAAATAACTGAACTGTGTGTGAATGTAACCATATTAAGGACTCAAATACGAGACTGACAACCATATTGAACATGGCCATTGTTTGTGCAGAGGGAAGCATTTAGAAGTTGGGCTAGAGGGAAGCATTTAGAAGTTCAATCCATGAAATCTTTTTAAAAGCAAGATGGTGGCAAAAATGACTTCCGTGTTACGAGCTCCAGCAACTTAGAGTATGTATTTATGTTTTTCTATTTTTGCACTTTTCATTTTGTAAAACCTTGTGAAAGTAACTTTGAACTTCCTTATGGAAACCCCATGACACAGGTAAACAACAGAGCAAAGTTTTGCAGAGTTTGTGACCTCAGAAGGCGCATCTCATTCCAAACAGAAGTACGCGACTGCAGTATAATTGGTCTCATCAAAACCTGGCTTTTGGATGCTTTTACTGATTTTGCTGTTGAACCATCAGGATTTTCTAATCATCACATGGATAGAGACTGTAACCTCACAGGGGAAACTAAAAATGTGGGGTTGTGTAGCTGCAGTGTAACCGTAGGATCAAAACATTCTGTTCCCCTAATCTGGAATGCATCATGTTCCAGTGTCAATCTTTATGGCTCCCAAAGTAATATTCTGTTTCTGTTATTGCTTTAACTGTAGGAATTCCTCCATACATGGACTCCAAACTGGTACTCTGTGAAATATATACAAAATAATAAACAAACAGGAAACAGTACCTGGGGTACATTCGTTGTACCTTGCTTAATATATAAGATGATTTGACAGATGCCAGATCTTCTAATCGTGATAAACTGATCTCTGGATAATTTAGTTTTGCGGAATGAATTTGCGGATTTGATTAAAATATCTGGATTAAGTAATCTGAGGTTACTGCTCGTTCTTGGGTTCATTGGAAAAGGCAGATATATCGATATTCGAAACCATGATCAGCTATGCAACGATTGGCTGGCGGCAAGACAGCAATGTCATTACATCATATTAAAAAAGAATACCACTGTAGCATCTGGACCAAATTATTCAAATTATTCATTATATTTAATGAATAATCCAGCAAACTCACTCTCCCAACAATTAAATGAGGCCTATGAAACTTCCCCCAAAACTAACATCCCAAATGAAGCTAACACACTGGCAGAACCCGGTGTCCTGTTACAGGACACATTGAGACTGATAAGACTGATAATGTTTCAGACTTTGTTGCATACTATGGTTTACCAAAATCATATGTGTGGCATGTTTAGTCTCTATAAACTCCAATCTTCGTCCCCCATTTGTTAATTTACATTACATTTTGCTAACTTTGTGACGCATTAGTATTATAAGAATCTTGAAGATTCTTGTGTTAAACATCCAATCAAACTACATGTTCAAAGGCCTGCTTGAACAATGGGTCGTAAAGAAATTCCCTCCAAAGGAAAAAACTTCTTATTGGCTCACACACCTCCAGAGGGTGTGACATCTTCACACTTTAAAAATCACTGATCACAAGATCAGCTCTCTTACTCTCTTCTGGAATCCTAATGTGAAGATGATACTGAACTAGAAGTTTCTAAGGACCCCCAAGCTTGTGCCAGGCTGCGGCCTTGTCTTTCCATTCACCAAAGATCCTCTGACTAGAGAGAACTGAGAACTGGAGAGAACTGGTTCTCTCTCATCAAGACCACATCAGCAAAGATCAACTGGAGCCTCAACAAATTGCATCAGGGCAGTTTAATTCAAATGGGCGAGACATACAAGTATCAGACTTAGTCTCATTATTTGATACATTAAGTATCCTTACCCCTTTTAAAGAAGGGCATGTTAGAACTAAACTGATGGTTTGCTCAAGGCTGTTGATCTGCTGAATTTCAAACAATGCTATAACTTCTTGCTTTCCTGTATTCTGCTTCAGCTCTCTTTCTTTTGGTAAACTGTATGTATGTCTATGTTAGAGTAGTTTACGTGTTTAGTCTAGTTAATAAAGTCTTGTTCATGTCACACGTAGGGGTGGGAGATATTGACAAAAATGAATATCTCGATATTTTTTTCCAATATCTCGATATCGATATTCAGACGATATTTTTGCCATCCTTCAAAGAAATGTGTGCAAACTGGCAAGGAAGTCCAGTTGGTCTTTTGACTTGCTGCATTTAACTTATTATTGTAGGCTATAGAAAAAAAAAACAATAAAGGAGCTAACTAAACAGAATCTGAGGTAGCCCCTACTTTTTCCACTTACAAAAAAATACAAATAAAAAAAACGGAACTAGGCATCTCTTGCAACAGTGATTATTAAATCAAATTTGATAAATTCAAAGTAAAAAAAAATCTTTTCAAAACACTATAAATCCATCAATTTTTTCCCCAAAACGCTATAAATCAATCTTTTTTTTTTTTTTCTTTTTTTTCAAAAATTGATGGTTTGTCTTTTTTAAAAAGTCTTTTGTCTTTTATTTTTTCGTGTTTGCATTTATGAGGAAAAAACAATATTACGTGACAGTTCTCCATTATGGACGCGAGCGCTCTGAAAGCAGCACTAAAAGACTTTCAAACTTTCATAGAGACCTCAAAACAGAAAGCACAAAGCCTTTCTTTAAAACGAATTTCGTTTTGTATTAATTGTATCTTAATTTTAATTTTTTTTTCATTAACCAATTTCTGGATTTAATACATAAAAATTTAATATAGGCTAGCACAACATAAGGTGCTTGAACTGGAGATTATACCATCATGAACCGAACCGTAGCCTAATCGTCTCACAGGCCTAAAAAATGTGAAATATATTTACAGAAAGCTGGTTCTAAACAAAACCATCCAAAACAAAATAAAACTATGTAGCCTAATAAATGTGCATTTCTCCGGTGCGTTCACTAGCCTACTGCGAAGATCGCGAGTCAATAGCCTATCGTCAACTTCATCTTTGCAGCCGACACAGAAATTAATAAACAATTAAAATGTCTTATTGCAATATTTTACATATTCATAATCATTAATTTTGCAGGTTCTTTGAGGCAGCTTTTTAGGTGTATGGCGTTTTGGAAAAGAGCTCTTCACGTACAAAACACCGTTTCACCAAGGCACAGCGGCCCTTCAGCACATAAGAACAAAAAGAGAAAAAGCACAGACTTACTAATTACGAAACTTTGATGTGGTTGAACAGGTGAAACAGTCACAAATTCCTCTGCAACTCAAACCTTCTCAGTACGAGTTATGAAGGAAGAGAACAGCATTGCAGTTTTCAGCGCGTCCTCCTCTGATTGCTGTGTTGTGAATGAAAAAGTGCGTGCAGGAGCACATGCGCAAAACGTATGTTTGTAAAATGTCCTTTTGTAAAATGACATATGATAAAATAAAAATAATTCTTGTATCATTTTACAAAACGGTTTTGCGCATGTGCTTCTGCGCGCACTATTTCGAATTTACGTATGAATGTGCGTTTTTGACGACACAGGACCATGGGCTGGGCCACTCGGAGGTTGCTTCCGGGAATAGTACTACCCTACATTATTAAAAATCGCTACATATAATTGTTTAGAATGTTATAGTGTGTGTTATTTGTTTTCTCTTTAACTTCTTTCAGCTCTTTTCATGTTTGGGGGGTCGGATTGTACAAATTATGAAATATTCGATATCCCAATTTTGCATATCATCCAGACAACAGTTTGGATATTATCGTCTAAACGATGTTGTTTTAACCATTCATTCAAGTGAATCGGTTCAAATGAGTCATTAGTTTGCGAATCGGACATGAGTCATGACGGTTGCCAACCGCCAATAAACACCAAATAAAAAGAAGAAGAAGAATCGAACGTGTCATTAGTGGACGTGTAGGGTAGCCTACACGCGTTGTGTGATTATACCGGCAGTTTATTTTTTAGCACAATTCACACTCCGCTGTAATTCAGGAGAAAAAAAATCTCCGAACGCTTCACGTGAAACTTCGGTCTTCCGCCCTTTTTCTATCGTGTCAATTGATTTTGATTAATATGCGCGAGGGAGAGAGAGCAAGACAGCGCTCGTGTTGTTTGAAGACGTGAGAGTGCGCGCGCGCGACCGGGGCTCTCTCTCGTGCTTATATATCAGCGCACATAAGGTACACACTGTGAAGTAATTTGCAAACGTTTTTTTTAGAGAAATTAAAACAGGTCGCACCACAACCATTATTTGCACTCGCACAAATGCTCCCAAATATATTTTTAGGTCGCACAGATTAAATTTCAGGAGCATATGCGACCAAAATGATCATTACACAAAAACTCGATTTACTTATTTTTTAAATCGCCCGCAACAAAAAATTCGAATTAATTCATTCAATCGATTTTTCGCCCAGGCCTATGCTGAGTATCCTGCTTGGCCCTGACATGTTTCTTTTTGTTCACGTTTGTTGTTCTTGCATTAAAATAAATGTTTTTGTTAAGAATTGACGTGTCTGGTCTCCCTTCTTGTTGCAGCCTAAGAGCCGGCTGTAACAATGGAAACAGCCAAGCCACCAAAACGGAATAAAAGTTGTAATAGATATATTAAATGTGTAATGTTTGTTACATGATTCCAAATTATTTCCATTATTTCTCAATTTCTAGTATTTGTTCAGGCTGTACATTTTCATTACAATATTGTAATTAGCAATTCATTTAATTTTACCTGTGAAGCAGATTTGTTAAGTGACAGCATTAATGAAAGTTTATTCAGTCAAGAATATTTTTCTAATGCACAGCAGACAGCATTTTTTATTTGAATCTTAATCTGCACTGCATCAAGCCACTCCCATAATAATGTCACCATTTAAATTAATGCATGGCATAGACTAACTGTGCATTAAGTGTGTAAGACTCCAATAAAATTGTTAAGTAATTATTTCTCACAAATAATTCTCTCAATGAGTAAAACTGGCTGTGTTTATATTATGATAGACTACTAAAAATTATAATATTATTTTCAAAAAATTTTTTTAATTATTATTATCATTTAAAATTATTATCGTCCCTGCTTCAATAGGATACTCTTGTAAGGAAGTAGCAAATAGCTGGGACAGAATTTAAGTATCACCTTCGCTTAAAAAAATGCAATCTAATCCTTTTTCCATGAAATAAGCATGCTCCCGGGCAGGTTTGAACTTATAGACCTGTTGCTATGATAGCAACTCCGGGATGACCTTCGAAGAACCTAACAATCCTGGACATGACTTTTAAACATGAGTTGAAGTGTACTTACCATCGATGAAATGAGACAGTCTTTTTTGTCTCTATCTGGTTAAAGTCCACAGCTCTTTGAATTGTTTTCGGATTACAACCGTCCATAATGTCTGTGAGAATGAAACGGTACAAATGAGTTTTGAGAAATAAGAAGCATTGTGGATAAATAAAAGCATATAAAATAATAGACATATGAAATAAGATGAAATTTGATTAAATATAAGTATTCTAAAGATAGGGTTTAAGCTTATCAGCATGAGATGAGATGTATGAGAAACTTAGATTAATTGAGATGCACCGCTCCCCACCGCTCTTAATTGAGATGCACCGCTCCCCATCCTGACTGTGTGTTGTTGTTGTGTATTTGGTTTGCAATTTGTTTCTGGAAGCATCAAACAATTAAAAGGCAGGATAGTCACCAATAAAGTTTTATTATTGAGTGAGCGTAAACATGAACGAATGTAAACCATCACAGACAACTGTCTCCCATCCTGTATTGTCTGGGAGACCCCAAAATGTGATCATTTTGACATCTCTACACTGACCAGGGCTGTGAGATGAGTAGAATTAGATGTTTATACCTGTGTCTTCAGGGGTCAAAACAAAATGGCCAGGAAGTTAAATTTTATATACTCTTATCCATTGATTGTTATGATAAGCTAATCATCCTTTCTTCCTGGGGCAACTGTCTCCCATCCTGTCTTTCTAGGAGAAACTGTGAAAGAAAGAGGCAGCCCAAAAAATGACACCTCAATTCTGACACCTTCTGAACATCAGAGCCTTACAGGCAATGTTTGACAGTATAACCTAAACAAATAACCTCTTTGATCTTATTCTATTATTTAATAGTTTATTTTTTTTAATTAGTTAATAGTTATGAGTAAATGGCTCTGCTGTTTTATTTATTTTCAGATGGTCTACACTGAAATATAGTAAAGCTGTATACTTTTCACTATTGGATTAAATTAACCTAAAAATAAACCTAAAATTACATGACAGATCACGTAATAGCCATAAATTGACCAACAAACAGAGATAAAACATTAAATCTTACATTTTTGATGGTTTACATTTTTTGCTATTTACGTGCGAGTCAAAGTTAAGTTTTGTTTTTCTCCATAAGTTAGAAAAATTATCAGGCTGTTGTACATTAAAGCCAATGCGAATATATATTCTACCTATTCTAACTAAATCAACATAAGGTGATATATGAAACACAATATTTCAAACAGTTGAGTAAAATATAATATAAAATATATTTCAAATGATATGATTATAAATACAATATATAATGTAAAAATAAACATCTTACTAACATTTTCTGAACCAATTTTTATAGTTTTAGCTAAATTAATATATAAAAAGCATTTTTGCATTTTTCAGAGAGCAGGAAAAGATCTCCTTACACAGAAATGACCAAACCATGTATGAAATGATTTACAAAAATGCAATAAGTAGAAATATAAATTCTCTTGAGTGTTTCTTAGAGACAGAGATGTGTGTTTTTAGCCAAAATGGTGTGACAGTCGCAGCAGTGGGGGTAAAGACCGGCATGTTTATGGGGGTTGCATAGACATAATGATTTTGTACTGTAACTGTATATTCTACCCCGTACACCTAGACACAACCCTCACAGAAAACTTTCTGCGTTTTTTACATTTTCAAAATATAAATAAATATAATTTATAAGGTGTTTTGCTCATGGGACACATTTTGCTCAGGTCAAAAATACCTGATACACTCACATTCTACAAAAAGAAACTTATCTTTATTTTTAATTAAATGATTATAAATAACATACAGTGAGGAAAATAAGTATTTGAACACCCTGCTATTTTGCAAGTTCTCCCACTTGGAAATCATGGAGGGGTCTGAAATTGTCATCGTAGGTGCACGTCCACTGTGAGACAGAATCTAAAAAAAAAATCCAGAAATCACAAAATATGATTTTTTAACTATTTATTTGTATGATACAGCTGCAAATAAGTATTTGAACACCTGTCTATCAGCTAGAATTCTGACCCTCAAAGACCTGTTAGTCTGCCTTTAAAATGTCCACCTCCACTCCATTTATTATCCTAAATTAGATGCACCTGTTTGAGGTCGTTAGCTGCATAAAGACACCTGTCCACCCCATACAATCAGTAAGAATCCAACTACTAACATGGCCAAGACCAAAGAGCTGTCCAAAGACACTAGAGACAAAATTGTACACCTCCACAAGGCTGGAAAGGGCTACGGGGAAATTGCCAAGCAGCTTGGTGAAAAAGGTCCACTGTTGGAGCAATCATTAGAAAATGGAAGAAGCTAAACATGACTGTCAATCTCCCTCGGACTGGGGCTCCATGCAAGATCTCACCTCGTGGGGGTTTCTCAATGATCCTAAGAAAGGTGAGAAATCAGCCCAGAACTACACGGGAGGAGCTGGTCAATGACCTGAAAAGAGCTGGGACCACCGTTTCCAAGGTTACTGTTGGTAATACACTAAGACGTCATGGTTTAAAATCATGCATGGCACGGAAGGTTCCCCTGCTTAAACCAGCACATGTCAAGGCCCGTCTTAAGTTTGCCAATGACCATTTGGATGATCCAGAGGAGTCATGGGAGAAAGTCATGTGGTCAGATGAGACCAAAATAGAACTTTTTGGTCATAATTCCACTAAACGTGTTTGGAGGAAGAAGAATGATGAGTACCATCCCAAGAACACCATCCCTACTGTGAAGCATGGGGGTGGTAGCATCATGCTTTGGGGGTGTTTTTCTGCACATGGGACAGGGCGACTGCACTGTATTAAGGAGAGGATGACCGGGGCCATGTATTGCGAGATTTTGGGGAACAACCTCCTTCCCTCAGTTAGAGCATTGAAGATGGGTCGAGGCTGGGTCTTCCAACATGACAATGACCCGAAGCACACAGCCAGGATAACCAAGGAGTGGCTCTGTAAGAAGCATATCAAGGTTCTGGCGTGGCCTAGCCAGTCTCCAGACCTAAACCCAATAGAGAATCTTTGGAGGGAACTCAAACTCCGTGTTTCTCAGCGACAGCCCAGAAACCTGACTGATCTAGAGAAGATCTGTGTGGAGGAGTGGGCCAAAATCCCTCCTGCAGTGTGTGCAAACCGGATGAAAAACTACAGGAAACGTTTGACCTCTGTAATTGCAAACAAAGGCTACTGTACCAAATATTAACATTGATTTTCTCAGGTGTTCAAATACTTATTTGCAGCTGTATCATACAAATAAATAGTTTTAAAAAAATCATACATTGTGATTTCTGGTTGTTTTTTTTTAGATTATGTCTCTCACAGTGGACATGCACCTACGATGACAATTTCAGACCCCTCCATGATTTCTAAGTGGGAGAACTTGCAAAATAGCTGGGTGTTCAAATACTTATTTTCCTCACTGTATATAATTCAATGAATAATAACAAATGGTACCAAAATGTATTTAAACAGTTTTAGTTAGTAAATAAGTTGTTAAATAAGTTAATAAGTTGGCTAAAATAAATAAATATAAATATAAAAACACCTTACATTTTCAGAGCGCTGAAGAAGTAGTTGTTTATGCAATGATAAAATACAATCCAAAAAGCAAATAGTTTAATTTGTCATAAACAAAACAGCCCAAGATCCTTCAGGGATAAACTACAGTGTGAAATGAAGCTTCAGACCCTCACAGAGATGGGAGGAGTTACAGACCTGATGAGACTCTTGGACACAATGTCACAGCATATGTAAAGTTAGTCTGCTTTCCAGAGTTTTATTCCTACTTAATTTAAAAGCATAATCTTAAAAGTTTAAATTAGATCTTTTAAAATCAAAATACTGTTTAAATCAAATCTTTAAAGTTTTATTAAAATCGTATCTTCTATTTATCTTCCTAGAAGACTTCTGGTAGAAATGATTTTGCTTAAATTTAACCTAAGGTATTATTTTTACTAAACAGCATCTGTAGCAAAAACTGTGCTTCGTCGTCTTAGATCTTATTTATACAAAAATATTCAAGCAGTATTTTTGTCCATGCAACATAAAACATGTTGTCAAAGTTTGTCACAAAGTTTGTTTTTTGTTTTGTTTTTAAGAAATCCACACATTGCTCTTATTTAGATTAAGTTGTATCTTTTAGAAAATCACCACACATTAGAAATAAGAAAAGTAGCCTACATTTTATAAAAGAAAAAGTACCAATTAATGGCATTGTGTCAGAACATAACAAATATGAAGAAATGCTTTTAAATTTGTTCAAACTTTAAAGCAAGATTATCCTTTGAAAAAGTGTAATACAAATTGTATACCGTATTTCATTTTGGGGGGAACGCTGGAAACTAGTGTCATTTACCTTAATCTTTGGTTTTTAAGGGAAATTAAATATTCTCAGGAGACCCATTGACCCCGGAAGACACGACTTCGGAAGACCACTCGTGTGTAGATTCACTCAGTTGAAAAATGCTGTTTTGCAATTTACACATCTGAAATTAAGGACCAACTTGTAGCGTCTTTAACACCCTCCAAAATCAAGGAGGTCAAAGGGCATGCTTCCTATAGTATCATCAGCTCTCCCCAAAGTCTGTTCATGCGGCCAACAAGACAGCCTGTCGCATCAACAAATGCTAACATTTTAAAATTCTACATATATTTTGAGTAGATAACCGATAGTAGATTCTCAGTAAAGGGTTTCACCCTGTGTGTTTCCACACTGATTAAGGACAGTTCGGAAGATACAAGAAAAGTAAAAATAATATACAACTTATACGTGACATAGATCACTTATACGCTACCGTAGAAAAAGTAAGATCATGCTTTGAATTAAGACGAGTAAAATTAAATATTCACTCAAGACAAACTTTACTTATGCTGCGTCATGGACCATAGAGGCACATCTCGTCTCTGAAAATGTGTTGTGATTTTCTAAAAGATACAACTTAATCTAAATAAGAGCAATGTCGAGTCACTGGATTTCTTAAAAACAAAACAAAAAACAAACTTTGTGACAAACTTTGACAACATGTTTTCATGTTGCATGGACAAAAAAACTGCTTGAATATTTTGTATAAATAGGATCTAAGACGACTAAGCACAGTTTTTGCTTTAAAATTGTAAAGTTTTTGAAACAGGTGCTGTTTAGTAAAAATAATACCTTAGGTTAAATTTAAGCAAAATCATTTCTACCATACAGAAGTCTTCTAGGAAGATAAATAGAAGATACGATTTTAATAAAACTTTAAAGATTTGATTTAAACAGTCTTTTAATTTTAAAAGATCTAATTTAAATTTTTAAGATTATGCTTTTAAATTAATTAAGTAGGAATAAAACTCTGGAAAGCAGACTAACTTTACATATGCTGTGACATTGTGTCCAAGAGGCTCATCTGGTCTGTAACTCATCCCGTCTCTGTGAGGGTCTGAAGCTTCATTTCACACTGTAGTTTATCCCTGAAGGATCTGGGGCTGTTTTGTTTATGACAAATTAAACTATTTGCTTTTTGGATTGTTTTTTATCATTGCATAAACAACTACTTCTTCAGCGCTCTGAAATGTAAGGTGTTTTTATATTTATTTATTTCTTTTAGCCAACTTATTTAATAACTTATTTACTGGTACCATTTGTTATTATTCATTGAATTATATAGATAAGTTTATTTTTATAGAACCTGTGTGTGTGTGTGTGTGTGTGTGTGTGTGTGTGTGTGTGTGTGTGTGTGTGTGTGTCAGGTATTTTTGACCTGCGCAAAATGTGTCCCATGAGCAAAACACCTTATAAATTATATTTATTTATATTTTGAAAATGTAAAAAACGCAGAAAGTTTTCTGTGAGGGTTGTGTCTAGGTGTACGGGGTAGAATATACATTTACAGTACAAAATCATTATGTCTATGGAACCCCCATAAACATGCCGGTCTTTACCCCCACTGCTGCGACTGTCACACCATTTTGGCTAAAAACACACATCTCTGTCTCTAAGAAACACTCAAGAGAATTTATATTTCAACTTATTGCATTTTTGTAAATCATTTCATACATGGTTTGGTCATTTCTGTGTAAGGAGATTTTTTCCTGCTCTCTGAAAAATGCAAGGTGCTTTTTATATATTAATTTAGCTAAAACTATAAAAAATTGGTTCAGAAAATGTTAGTAAGATGTTTATTTTTATATTATATATTGTATTTATAATCATATCATTTGAAATATATTTTATATTATATTTTACTCAACTGTTTTAAATATTGTGTTTCATGTATTACCTTATGTTGATTTAGTTAGAATAGGTAGAATATATATTCGCATTGGCTTTAATGCACATCAGCCTGATATTTTTTCTAACTTATGGAGAAAAACAAAACTTAACTTTGACTCGCACGTAAATAGCAAAAAATGTAAACCATCAAATATGTAAAGATTTACTGTTTTATCTCTGTTTGTTGATCAATTTATGGCTATTACGTGATCTGTCATGTAATTTTAGGTTTATTTTTAGGTTACTTTAATCCAATAGTGAAAAGTATACAGCTTTACTATATTTCAGTGTAGACCATCTGAAAATAAATAAAACAGCAGAGCCATTTACTCATAACTATTAACTAATTAAAAAACAAACTATTAAAAAGTAGAATAAGATCAAAGAGGTTATTTAAAATATTGTTAAAAATATATATATTTAAAAACTTGTGTTGATATACTATCAAACATTGCCTGTAAGGCTCTGATCTTCAGAAGGTGTCAGAATTGAGGTGTCATTTTTTGGGCTGCCTCTTTCTTTCACAGTTTCTCCTAGAAAGACAGGATGGGAGACAGTTGCCCCAGGAAGAAAGGATGATTAGCTTATCATAACAATCAATGGATAAGAGTATATAAAATTTAACTTCCTGGCCATTTTGTTTTGACCCCTGAAGACACAGGTATAAACATCTAATTCTATTGATCTCACAGCCCTGGTCAGTGTAGAGATGTCAAAATGATCACATTTTGGGGTCTCCCAGACAATACAGGATGGGAGACAGTTTTCTGTGATGGTTTACGTTCGTTCACGTTTACGATCACTCAATAATAAAAGTTTATAGGTGACTATCCTGCCTTTGAATTGTTTGATGCTTCCAGAAACAAATTGTAAACCAAATACACAATAGCAACACACAGTTAGCATGGGGTGCGGTGCCCCTGCATGCATCTCAATTCATCTAAGTTTCTCATACATCTCATCTCATGTTGATAAGCTTAAACCCTATCTTTAGAATACTTATATTTAATCAAATTTCATCTTATTCCATCTGTCTATTATTTTATATGCTTTTATTTATTTGCAATGCTTCTTATTTCTCAAAACTCATTTGTACCATTTCATTCTCACAGACATTATGGACGGTTGTAATCCGAAAACAATTCAAAGAGCTGTGGACTTTAACCAGATCAAGACAAAAAAAGACTCAAAAAAGTCTAATTTAATTGAAAGTAAGTACACTTCAACTCATGTTTAAAAGATTAAAACTAACTTTAAAATACTTATACTTAATAAAATTAATCTTATTTCATATAATATGAATGAACTATTATTCACTTTTAACATTCTACTAGGAACTGACCAGAATCTTAGCTTTTTGACATCCTTCATTGTCCCTGCTTTAACAGAAACACTTCTCTGAATAGCTAACAGAGACAGCTTGAAAAACAGCATATCAGAAACCAGGGTCTCCAGAAACATAAATGTCTGACAGGTTTTGATTTTGGAAGAAGAATTGGAGCCAAGGAATTGTGTTGGAGCTAGGACAGCCACAGCATGTCACATTTCTCAAGTACCAGGATCTCTGTATCCACTGACCCAACCCACGGTCTAACAAGTTGCCCCATTTATTGACTCTTACATTGCGACCTATTCCACCCCAGGTTCCCACAGTCAGTGGTGGACATCACTAATTATTTTTACATAGTTACTGTACTTAAGTACATTTATCAAATATCTGTACTTTATCTGAGTATTTTTATTTTGGGAAACCTTTACTTTTACTTTACTACATTCCAAAGCATAATATTGTACATTTTACTCCACTACATTTCACTACATTTCATAAAAACGTCTGTTATTCCTCTTTATTTTGAACTGTCGAAATCGGCACCTGCTTATCATAACCATATTATCGTCTAAACAAGGAAGGTTTAAAACAAAAATGTATGCCAACGTAACACATCTTCCCTGCTGCGGTTTCAAATGATAGTAGTACAGTTATAGCGTTCTTCTTAAAATGTTAACACATTTTTCCCCATGTGGACATCTTTTTTTATATTGAATGTTTATATTTGTCAAGAAACATTTATTTAGTTTTTCCTCATTTTTATATACTGTATGGTATATTTTATTATTTTCACTTGTTTGCACACTTGAATTATCAGTAATTATCATGACTGGTTATCAGTGTATCACAAGTTTTGGTAATACAATTTAATTCTGATGACTGACAGCGTGGTAACTATATCAACATCCTGGCATCTCGCGTTTTTGGTATTTTTGGCCAAAGTAATATTGCAGCAACCAAAGGGCTCACAATGTTTGACAATTTTAACCAAACCACCATCGACAGAAGAGTCATGTTTTATTTATGCTTGGAAGGCTACTTTGCAGAGCACTCTCTTGCAGTGTTATATCCACTTATTATAAGCGTTTTTGGTATTGTTGTACGGGCTTGGCTCATAAACTGACCCAGTTTATGGAGTTAATAAAAGGGCCAATTGTGGGTCGTGATATTGTGGTCTTATTTTCAATATAAAGCATTTAGATCTATTTAGGCTTATTATGGGCTTGGGCTTGTTTACGCTTTTTTTTCTAGCAAGATCTGGCAACATGAATGAGTCAAGGCTCATACTTCCTTCCCTATGATTTTCTTGCACCACGCATACAGAAGTGAGACACATATCTAATGCGAGTTTAAATATGTCATTAACAAAGTTGTTGTATACTACAAATTAGGGCTGCACGATTAATCGAAAAAAAAAATCACGATCTCGATTCAAACATAAATGCGATCTAATTTCTTAATGATGGCGATTCACTTCCGTGTATTTCACTGCATTCAGATCTCTGCAGAAAAAGCAGCCAATTACAATTCCCTTGTTATACAGCCTACCGAAGTTAATGAAAAGTGTATGATAATAATAATTTTCAAGTTGTACCGGCAAAAGTGCGTGTTCAGTGCTGTTCGCGAGTGTCACGAGTCACCACAGCAATCAACTAACCGCTTACGTTTCTGTGGTAGCCTAATAGTTACAGCTCCTGCACTGGGATTCAAGCAGCTGCAGCTTGTTTAAGGTAATGGTGAAAACCATTTTAGAACAGCAGCGAAAATGTAAAAGTAGGCTATATAAACTTTAATATATCCTTTCATTGAAACAGGTGCTTTGCTGTCCTTTTACTTACACTTTTGCGCAGAGACAATTTTATGTCCTATAAATGTGTCGTATTTTTGCTAATCCGCGCAGATTTCATTTGATGATTCTGTTTAAAGTTATTAATAACAAATCATGAATGAAAGAGAGAAAGAAAATAGCAGAATGTGCTTTATCGAAAATAAATATTAAAAGCGCGATAAGTCGCGAAAGAGAGCTGAATTATACTGACAGGATGCTGTGCGCGCGCTTCGAGCGCAACACGGACAAGCTTGTTCCGGTTGCGAGTCTAAACGGCCAAATAAACACAGAAATATTTCAAAATGCCAAGTCGAGTATTCCCGTAAACACAGTAGATGTAAGTACTATGTACATTCTGTGCCAATTGGAGCAAAAAGCACAAGTTCTATTTAGTTATTTTTATTTTGGCTGTTGTTAATGTTCTCTTATGTTCAACAACATAAAGCTTTAAAATTAAAGGGTCTAAAATAAAGAAAAGAGACAATTTTTTTACTCCTGCACTTTATTATACTGAATGTCCTTTTTTTTTTTTTTTTTTTTTTTTTTTTTTGTACTTGAGTGCAATAAAGTTTGGTTGAAAAAATGAGAATCGTGTAAGAGAATCGTGATCTCAATTCCCATGGAGAAAAATCGTGATTCACATTTTAGCAAGAATCGTGCAGCCCTACTACAAATACTACATGCCACTATATAACCAGCAACTGGGGGCCAGAAAGAAGCAGAAAAGCATAAGAAGATTGATGAATGTTTTTGGTCAATCTTAACCTCTAATTATGGAAAAAAAGCTCAGGTTTCACTTCCTCTGTACAGAACTGAATATTTCGCAACTACAAAGACTGCTTTAGGCTTTAATCCATTACTAAATTATGTTAAATGTTAGCAAACAATTATTGATGGCTTACATGCAATGAAATTACACTATTAAAATGACATTATCAGTGATTGCACGATGAAAAGTACAAAATTCATCTCTATAGAAGTATACCCATCTATAATGACTTTCTGAGAACCCCAGAAATGTGAAAAAGGTCGACTGAAATATTGAGGGTAGAGGGGGATAAAACTATATTTCACACAACAGCAAACCTGCAAGTGAGTGTGTGAGCACCAGAGCATAACATTAAAAAACTTCACACTTACTATGTCAGACGGAACCACTGTTTGCCTTTTTTTCTGAACAGTAAGAGGAACAGTAATTCACTTACTCATCTTCAGGGCAGTCTTTCTGCAAAACATACAAAATAAGTAGTTATGACCATGTCAGTCCCCTCTTTCACAAAAAATGCTGAAGAGTTCAAACTGAAAATATGTCATTTCTGATGACAAATTCATTTATTTATTTTTTTGCATTTTCATCATTAAAATTTTTAAACAAAGATATTATGAACAGTGCTTGATAATAGACAATCTGCTTAAAATCATCTGCATTTACCTGAGAAGAGGACTGAAGTCATGTCAGTAGCCTAATAAAAACTGATTTAGTCTTACAGGAAGTGAGATGTCTTTTTGGCGAACCCTGACATTGGACAGTATCCAGTTCAAAAAACTTTGTTAAAATCAAAGACAAAACTCTCATGATTAATTTGCATTAGTTCTAGCCTAGGTTAAATGCATCTTCTCATCTGTTCACACAACAAGAATGTATTTTAATGCACAGAAGCCAGTATCAACTCAATCACCACAAAAAGAACAAAAATAACAATATAGTTTGAAATGGAGCTTTAGAATTTGATGGCTATATGGAGGCACCCTACCTGGCAAATCTGTGAGAGTATAATAAAAATAAATGTCACACAAAATATTCAGATTTCAATCTAGGTTCATATCAGTAACATGTGGTGGTTTTGAGGCCACATACTGTATTTGTCCACGATGCATTTCTCTTGCCTTCGTTAAGTAACGTGTGTTGCTCAAATGTCAGCTTCCTTTTGTCCTTTTGTTGCAAGATACTGTAAAGCTGTGATGGCTACAAGCCCCATAATGAGGATAATTTCAATAAGTGCTATTAAAGGCCAGCAGCAGAGAATCCTTAGATGTTTAATTAACAAACCTTGTCAGTGGTTGCAAATGGTCTATACCGAGCATATCAAATCTATGCATAGTACTCCTGGTTATAACAAACTATTGGCTGGACAGTTTTCCATCCAAAAAGTGGGAACATGAAGGTAGGTAGATGACATGAATTTTTTTTGCAAAAAAGCACCATAGAAGTGGTCTATGTGGCTGGTGTACAATACTTGCACAAAGCTATCATAAAAAGACTACAGCGCACTAGTCAAATTAACTATTTTTATAATACCTTTAAGGTGTTTTATGAGCATGAAATTTAAAAACAACTATCCACTTTTGTTGTTGCTTCATTCTGTCTAAAGCTGCTTTTTAACTGCTTATGACAAATGACAAATGATAGAAGTCATTCATTGTTCCAGACCTATAGGTCATTTGTTCTTCTGTTGTGTTCAACAGGGGCCATATTCACAAAGCATTTTATCTTACCACTAGGAGTACTCCTAAATCGCACTAAAAGATTTTAGCTAGGAGTTTTCTCTTAAAAGTTATTCACAACGCCTTTCAGACCTACTCTTAGTAAAGAAAAATGACAACTCCTAAACTAAGAGTGAGTCTTCGTTGCTATGGATGACGTCATTACTCATGCACGAGCTTGACTGAAGTGACCACCTTGATTGGCTGATGATTGTAACGCAGGAATGATTCCAAACACCTCCCCTACGATGATGAGTGACAGGTGACAGGTCTGAGAATGCGTGCGCTACACAAGTAGTGCGAAGGACGGAAGATGATGAATAACTGAATAAATAGCCTAAATGAATAAAGAGTAAAGCAAAACAAATAGCCTATAGCCTAATGAAACATATGGATTGATGCAATATCTTTGCAACATTACTGAATTAATCTGTCACTATATGCCTCTGCCTATACGTTTGCAAAGAGAAGAACATTTTAATTTGATTCACAATGAAACGTTACAATTAGTTTACATGCAATGAGTAGCCTAATTTTGGTTGTTGTTGGTGGCGTTATTGCATCCCTAGTTATGCCTACAATGCAAAATTGTTCCCTCGCGATTGGAAGCTCCTGTAGCCGCCGCATACGCATTTCAAAACATCGCAACGTGAAATGCCACAAAAGGGGTTTGTGAATAGGTCTTAGTGAGTTAGGAGTCCTCTCGACTTCTTTTAAGCTGTCCCAGGCTTAGGTGCTACTTTTAGGGCTAAAATGCTTCGTGAATTACTCTTAGTCAAAAAATTAGGAGTCCTAAAGTTACGAGTGACACGCCCATTATTTTTAGGAGTTGCTCCTAAATTCACCAGTTAGGAGCTACTTTTAGCCTTAAAATTCTTTGTGAATACGGCCCCAGAAGAAGATATTTTAAAGAATGTTTTTGTATATACAATGAAAGTCAATGAGTCCAAAACAACATTGGACACTGACTTTCATTGCATAGACAAAACATACAATTTATTTTTTTATTACTCAATGTCTGGCTAAACACTATATATATATATATATATATACACACTCACCTAAAGGATTATTAGGAACACCTGTTCAATTTCTCATTAATGCAATTATCTAATCAACCAATCACATGGCAGTTGCTTCAATGCATTTAGGGGTGTGGTCCTGGTCAAGACAATCTCCTGAACTCCAAACTGAATGTCAGAATGGGAAAGAAAGGTGATTTAAGCAATTTTGAGCGTGGCATGGTTGTTGGTGCCAGACGGGCCGGTCTGAGTATTTCACAATCTGCTCAGTTACTGGGATTTTCACGCACAACCATTTCTAGGGTTTACAAAGAATGGTGTGAAAAGGGAAAAACATCCAGTATGCGGCAGTCCTGTGTGCGAAAATGCCTTGTTGATGCTAGAGGTCAGAGGAGAATGGGCCGACTGATTCAAGCTGATAGAAGAGCAACTTTGACTGAAATAACCACTCGTTACAACCGAGGTATGCAGCAAAGCATTTGTGAAGCCACAACACGCACAACCTTGAGGCGGATGGGCTACAACAGAAGAAGACCCCACCGGGTACCACTCATCTCCACTACAAATAGGAAAAAGAGGCTACAATTTGCACGAGCTCACCAAAATTGGACAGTTGAAGACTGGAAAAATGTTGCCTGGTCTGATGAGTCTCGATTTCTGTTGAGACATTCAGATGGTAGAGTCAGAATTTGGCGTAAACAGAATGAGAACATGGATCCATCATGCCTTGTTACCACTGTGCAGGCTGGTGGTGGTGGTGTAATGGTGTGGGGGATGTTTTCTTGGCACACTTTAGGCCCCTTAGTGCCAATTGGGCATTGTTTAAATGCCACGGCCTACCTGAGCATTGTTTCTGACCATGTCCATCCCTTTATGACCACCATGTACCCATCCTCTGATGGCTACTTCCAGCAGGATAATGCACCATGTCACAAAGCTGTCATGATTGCTCCGAAGTTATAATAATCAGAATCGTAGTCGTCCATGCCAGTGTCGAAAACCATTTAATCCGTCAGAATAACAATAAAACAAAACAAGCAAGAACAAAAACGAGAACAGACTAGAAACAGACCTTAGTGTAGACGAGTGACATACAATAATGACTCCGTGACATGAACTAACACAACAGGGTATTTATGCACAGACACTAACAACATAAATGGGAAAAGCTGGGTGTAATCACAAGTGATGGGAACAAACAAGGAATCATGGGAAATGTGGTTCCAGGAAGAATGGAGACTGGAAAGAAGGGACCTCTAGTGACACCCAGTGGAACACAACAGACACTGTGACAAAAGCTCGAATCATTTCAAATTGGTTTCTTGAACATGACAATGAGTTCACTGTACTAAAATGGCCCCCACAGTCACCAGATCTCAACCCAATAGAGCATCTTTGGGATGTGGTGGAACGGGAGCTTCGTGCCCTGGATGTGCATCCCACAAATCTCCATCAACTGCAAGATGCTATCCTATCAATATGGGCCAACATTTCTAAAGAATGCTTTCAGCACCTTGTTGAATCAATGCCACGTAGAATTAAAGATGAACTGAACTGGAATTTTGAGTAAAGGTGATATAACAGATGTATTTTATTTATTCTCATTGGTACAATTTTTAAAGTGGCAGAATTTGTTAAAAGGGATAAAATGGTATGTTGAAAATGTTGTTGTTGTTACACGGGCGCCGCCATGTTGGATTTCAACATTCGGCAACGTCACTGGAATGGTAAGCTACTCCGTTGCTAACCAACACTAGCAGAGCAGCCATTGCATGCAGCCCCTGGATTTCGAGTCCGTAGTGAGCATTTTTTAGCAAGACTATTTAGAGAGTTGTACTTTCAATACAACCGGTTCACTGGTAAGGGTTAGGCTAAACCTGAGGCCATTCCGTCAATGTTAAACTTTTCAGGCTGTAGTACAGGGCAGACCGATAGACCAATGGCAAGTACTAACACCACCGATGCTATCTATGTTACCGCAGAGACAGGGCACTGAAACGCGCACGTCAAGACAGAGGACAGAGAAGTATGTTAAAGGGTTAGTTCGCCCATTTAAGACATTAAAGGTCCCATTCCATGGATTATTTTTATTATTTAATAATGTTTCCAGGGGTGCCCTTATAATGTTAGTATGTTTTTTAGATCAAAAATTGTTATAATTTAGAAATAAAAGGCATATTTCCTAGCCTGATTTCATTCCCTGGTTTGAACACTCTGTTTGAAGGGGCGTGTCTGCTGTGAGACTTCAGTGTAAACGCCCTCTGCTGTGATTGGCTGACATGTTTGCATATGAAATATCTGGCATTACATGTGGAACTATCTGGAAAACTTTTACTATTACAGCTATTATACGTTTTTACTATTACAGCTATCTGGATTAACGAATCGTGAGAAGTTTTTTAAGTATTTAGATCTATTCCCATCACATAAAAGGTTGCAGTTATGAGCATTGAGCAGATGACAGTCTGTTGATCGCGTGAATGAAGATCTTATCACTGCAACGCATGAGGTATATAAATACAGTAAGAGCTTCGTTGTGCAGTGTAACAGTGTCATTGATTTCATAACGAGTTTTGGCAAGAGTCCAGATAAACTCGCGCTGTGTCACCGACAGCAGCTTGGGCGATTGGAAAGGGATTGTTCTTTGATCGCTTTCTGTATATTAATCACAATTTAAGTAAGATTACTTTCATCCTACTAAGAGAAACGAACGATGTGAAGAGTGATCGCTACTTCCATATTAAATCACTACTTACCGCTTGCTGGAATATAGTTGAAATTGTCCCCTTCGTCAGTATGAAACGCTGAGAGAAGCCTGCTTGATATTATCCCAGGTTAGAAAAACAGTCCGTGGTGAAATGGACAGAGCAAACTAACAACTTCGAATTAAACTTTTGCGGTATCCGATTATAGATAAACATCAACCACGCCTGTTGACATTTCGCCATCAATACGCCTGTGTTCCTGTGGGCGGAGGTTACGGTTCTAGTGACATCATTAATGAAGGAAGTAGAGGGGTGTAGTCCAATCCAGCCGTTTTTTGTAGTCAACTTCTGTTAAATAAAATATCTCGCTTGGCATTGAACTTTGAGCTTTATAATTTTACAGATATTATTTATACTCTAACAACAACATTACACACTAACTAAAGTTTGAAACATGGGATCACATAGAACGGGACCTTTAAGTTGTATGCAATCCTTACCAGCACTATAGTGCATGTACACTGACCCACTCTGTGGTCACCTCCCTGGTCAGAGTTCTGGCCGCTGAAAGTTTACCAGCACTATAGTGCATGTACACTGACCCACTCTGTGGTCACCTCCCTGGTCAGAGTTCTGGCCGCTGAAAGTTTTTCAAGAAAGTATTCCAGGTTAGTTTCCGGGGCCTCAAAACGGTGCGTTTTTACGTGAAAAAATTATATGCGTTTCAAAGCTTGATTAATTTACATCACAAAAAACACGCCAGACAAAATTCATACCTCAGTTTTAATCGGCACTATTTTCTTTCCATTTCTATCAATCCGCGCTGCTGTCAACGTCAACAGTGCGCACGTTCCGATCAGCTGTTGATAGCGCGACTCGCTGACAACATGTCTGACTACGAAACTTCTGATGATGAAACCAATTTTAGCACAATGTCAGACGGAACAGATGATGATTAAAGTAATTTTAGCACAACGCCAAAGGGATACCTTTATGAACCGGATTATACCGATGCCGAACTTCAGCAGATGGAGATAGAACGGGAAGAGAGAGAGCGAGAGGACAGAGATGAAGTTGTCCAAGTTGATGCTGGGCCCACAGCTGTAGCAAGAGCCAGGATGAACGACAAATGGTGGTGGACTTGTTCAAATTGTCAAGTTATGCCAACAGAAGCTATTGCTGCCACGAATGGGAACTCATGCCACAGATGCAAAACCCATCGATTGACGAGGACGCCAACTGCATTACAGGTCTGTCTGCATTACATCCAAATAGTTTTCTCAGCAAATTGTACCTATATCCCCATATACTGTTTTTATATTAGACCTCTTTTCACGTGATTTCCACTGGAGTCTAAACATTGTTTACTGTACAGTTTAGACATGGGATCATAAAGTTAGTAAATATAGAGCTTACCCGAGGTACTGGTACAGAAAAACTCTTTAAAATCTGTTTTTTTTTTCCTCCTTGGTTGGGGATGTACCCAGCTAACAGGGGACGTCCCCCGGACTTTTCGAACGTCCCCTTAGGTCCGCATTTGGTCCGCTTTGTAACGTTCCCGAGCGGACGTTCGGAGGACGTCCGCATTTGGTCCGCTGTAACGTTCGCTGACGGACATTCCGATGACGTCCGCATTTGGTCCGCTTTGTAACGTTCGTTGACGGACATTCCGATGACGTCCGCATTTGGTCCGCTTTGTAACGTTCGTTTACGGACATTCCGATGACGTCCGCATTTGGTCCGCTTTGTAACGTTCGGTGACGGACGTTCTGAGGACATTTGTCCGGGCCAGTGTGCGAACGTCCCTATTTCGTCCCTCACCTGCCATTTCCATGACAACACTTGCAAAATCCAGTGGCACATGCGTTTTCTTTTATCATCAGACCTGACAGCTTGCAACTCAGACAAAAGAATAATTAAACAAAAATATAAATGCAAATAAACTAAAAATATTTGAATTAATTGTAAAATTAAGTTTGTTAAAATTGTTAGTGTTTTAATGTTATGTTAAGATAATAAACTTAGTAACTTCTATCACTAGTTAAAGATGTAATCAAATCACGAGACTGTTTTCAGCGTTATAATTTAAACATCAAAATATGATAATTGATTCAAATATCATATTTTAATATGTGACCCTGGACCACAAAACCAGTCTTATGGGTAATGTTTTTTTTTTTTTATTGAGATTTATACATCTGGCCACGAACGTGACTCCTAAACGAAGACCATCAGAGGGTTAAGGTGGGATTCGTGGGAAATGTACAAAATATCTTCATGGAACATGATCTTTACTTAATATCCTAATGATTTTTGGTATAGAAGAAAAATCTATAATTTTGACCCATACAATGTTTTGTTGGCTATTGCCACAAATATACCCGTGCAACATAAGACTGGTTTTGTGATTCAGGGTCACATATAAGCTACAATTTATAGGCTATTCATGCATGAAGAAAATAAGGTTGAATGCAGGAGCTCTAAAAGAATGCATCGACTTGAGGAAAACGGCAGCCAAGGAAAACGTGAAGAATGGAAAAGCACATTGCTGGGAAGAAAGTGGAGAATAACACAAGTAAGACAAATAAAATTATCCTAACTGTCCTATCCTATCCTAAATTATCAAACTGTTGGTCAGGCGAAGGTGACTGGTTTTATTCAAAAGAAGTTATTTTAGGAAAAATATTATTCTAATTATTGCACAATTATTCTGACTGATAGCACATGCAGCTCAAATAACCAAAAAAAAGTGTAATATAGCTACACGGGGAGAAACAAGCAAGTGACGATCAAGTGCACCTAAGCGAGTGACGTCATTCCTTATGGTACGCAGCATGTATCCAGCATGCTCAGCTGTAGTGACAGTTATAACGGTCCTCCTCAGACGCAGCCTTGTGTTTTCTCTTTCGTCTGTCTAAAAGGTATTTTTAATTTTTAAATTAGTATACATTAGTTACCGTAACCACTGTCCATCTTTAAATTATATGAAAATGTTACCTTTTAAAACGTTTGCTTGTCTGCCGTGTACCGCTGCTAACCGTATGCTAACACTACGAAGCTAACCCAGCTAACACACGACGTCGCAGTTACGTAATTTATTCGTACTTTTTGGTCATTTCATGACTTACCAACTGACAACGTAACTACAACGTCGTATGCTCGGAATTTCATTACCATCATATTACCAAACCACAACGTCGTCAGTACGTTCTCCTAACGTTATAAGATAACCAACCAAGTTTCAGATACGTACTCTATTCGTAATATCTTGGTAATTTCATGACTTACTGGCAACGGAACTGGAACGTAACAGGACCGTAATTTCATTACCATCATATTACCAACCCACAACGTCGTCAGTACGTCCTCCTAAGGTTATAAGATAACCAACTACGTTCCAGATACGTACTCTATTCGTAATAACTTGGTAATTTCATGACTTACTGGCAACGGAACTGCAACGTAACAGGACGTTAACGTTAATGTTATGATGAGATGAGACGACGTTATATTTAACATATATGGATATATTATATAGACATATACAATCATAATACTACTGAATGTGTTTATTTTGTTGTTTTAGGTAGATGCCAAGGGGAAGAATAGCTGGACTAACCCCACAGCTGACGGACAAACACACACACACAGCTGCCAGCGCGTTTGAAGACACACACACACTGAAAGAGCACAACACCTTTGTTCAAATAAAATACATTTACTTTGTTCCTTACAACGTGTGTGTTTTCTTTGGTTAGCCAGAAGTAAAATAAAATATAATGATATTCAGGGGACTAAACGCGAAAGTCCCCTAAACGTTCTGAATGGCCGCTGGTGGTCCTGTGAATGTCCTCTTGAACGTACGGAGGACGTCTTCGCAAACGTCCGCGGGACATCAAGCGGACTCCACATGGGGACGTTCGGGGGGACGTTCGCACAGGCCATTTAGGGGACGTTCTGGGGACCTTTTTTTGTTAGCTGGGTAATCGTCTTCGCTGAAGTGAGCACTGCACACACGAAAATCCTTGATTCTGGATATTTTAGCTCCCGCAGAGTAGCCGATGGCAACCAGCCAAAGCGGTCTCATATTAGCTATATCCGAAACAGGAAAACGATGGAATCTGAACAGTGATCCCGGCACATTCTTGTGGTCACAACCTGGGAATTTACAAGTTCGCACCATTGTTAATTTTCTACTTTTTACGTCGTTGTCATTCGATTGTGTAAACACCATGGAACAGCTGATCGGAACGTGCGCACTGTTGACGTTGACAGCAGCGCGGATTGATAGAAATGGAAAGAAAATAGTGCCGATTAAAAACTGAGGTATGAATTTTGTCTGGCGTGTTTTTTGTGATGTAAATTAAACAAGCTTTGAAACGCATATAATTTTTTCACGTAAAAACGCACAGTTTTGAGGCCCCGGAAACTAAACGGGACTACTTTCTTGAAAAACTTCCAGCGGCCAGAACTCTGACCAGGGAGGTGACCACAGAGTGGGTCAGTGTATGCACTATAGTGCTGGTAAGGATTGCATACAACTTCGTCTTAAATGGGCGAACTAACCCTTTAACTGTTATCATGATAGCAAGTTATAGCAAGCTAAGCAAAGGGCTGGATGTAACGTTGTCACATACACAAAACATATTGTGTTCAATATAGCTTTATAGCGTTCAACAAAACTGAGACACTCATTCATTGAAATTGAGTAACAAAATCAAGCTATATACCAAACGATCCAACCTAGGGAAAGAGCTAGCAGCTAACGTAAACACGTTGGAAGCACTTTTGTCAAACTCCACAAGCTAGCCACCACTCCGACCATATAAACCGTATAAATCATGACTCGTCTCGATAATAATGCGTTTACTAGCTGCTAATAAAACCACAGCAGGTCTGTAAACAGATTCCAATGTCCTACCCACCCTGAAGCTAGCTGATGTCCATCGTCTCAGGGCACATTGTTGATAAAGAGGGAGTTCAGTTTTTTTTTTTTTTTTTTTTACGTTTCTTCATTCGGATCCATTTGCGATCCATTCCATTCTGAATAAACAAACAACGCAGTTTACATGCTTCATCCTTGTTGCATTATTCACTAAGATAATAATTAATAAATGCACGCACAATTATCCGTTAACTTGATAAATGTTGCAGTCAGATATGTTTTATGCACAAACAAATGCCTTTCAACGTGCACAATTCAGAAGTAAATGAATATGCAGCAATTTGTACAAATAGAGAGTCTGTAAGCCTACTATACATTGTAGCCATTAAATAAGCTCATTTAGTTTCATTAAAATATATATATTTTTTTATTATTATTATTTTTTTCATCTATGTTGAATATAAAAAAGTTAACAGCATGAGTAAGATAGGATGCGCAATATATCGAGAGATATGGAGCGGGTCAGACATGATTTTGAACACTTAATTAAGATTTGCATTGTAGAAAGCCTTTCTTTAAAGTGAATTTCGTTTTGTATAAATTGTATCTTAATTTTAATATTTTTTTCATCAACCAATTGCCTGTATTTAATAAGAAAATATAGCAGACATTATAATCATGGAGGCGTCCGCGCGGTCACTTGCATTGCACGTGAACTGGAGCGCATCTCATAACTTAACCGAAACTCAGTGTATGCCTTACAGACATGAGAAATATAGAAAGCTTGAAATGTCTTTAAACGAAACAATTCAAAACGAAAAGAAATAGGCTACTCTCTGATTATGTAATGATGTGCATTTCTCTCTTTAGGCGCGTTCACTACGGAGATGGCGATCGTCAACTTAATCTTTGCAGCTGACACTGTTTATTAATATAAATAAATGCATGCGCGTCACCGGATTTACAAATGCACATCTTGCTTGTTGCACGCACACATATTATGTAGGCTACATATTACGAAATAACGAGATATTATGTTGAAATAATTAGGCTAATTATTAATTATCATTATTAATAATAAATCTATAAGAATATTTGTTGAATGCTGAATGTTGCTTGTTCAATTGAATAAAATTAAAACTTTAATTGTGATAATTAAAATAATTGATTATTAAATATATAAGTGGCCTATGTTTGCTCATTTATTAATACTATTTGTATATAATATATCTAGCACCCCCTCAGCACCTGCGTTAAAAAATTCTCTGGCGCCGCCCCTGGTTATAACGGCCCACGTATTAAAAAAATGGTAGGTTTAAATCGGGCTTGGGTTCATAATTACAGTTAATGTGTCGGGCCGGGCGTGTGGTGGTAGTCAGATACCCATGCCATTAAAATTACTCATTTTCGTCTGTGTATAGGACCTGCAGCTGCAGCTGCCTATACCTTCGCAGGTTCTACCATGCCGGTGACGTCATCGGAATTGCCAGCGTTCTTATACTAACAAACGCAATTTTTGTGTTGCTTAAAAAAAGAGCTATATTGATATTTTTAATTCAATTTTTTTGTGTAATTTACTTTTAATTGTCATAAACAACACATTATCAACGTTGATTATTTCAGTTCAGTTCATCTTTAAGGCAGTTCTGAAGGTGAAAGGGGGTCAAACACAGTATTAGTATGGTGTTCCTAATAATCCTTTAGGTGAGTGTATGTATATATATATATATCCCCTTAACGCCCACTGTCGCGAATTTGCAACAAACCCCTTCCATTCAGACTGCAGGCGAGATAGCGTGTGTTTTCCCCCAATGCCTGTTTGTGCACATTCGATACATACCTAGGAACATTTTGCACGCACTGGTTTCTCGTAGGAGCGGTCGGAGTGGGAACTACATTACCGAAGCTAATATTTTGGTTTGCAAAATCCGCATATCAAGGGCGCAAATGTGGAGAAATTGCCCAAAATGAGTTAAGTTGTGCTAAGATAAAAATATGTACCAGCTTATTGATTGCTTCTATAGCTATGTTATTCATATAGACTTCATGTGACGAATATTTTTTACGTACTTTGTAGATTTCTGTTTGTAGCAAATTTGCGACATTGGTCCATAACGGCTGGATTGGGCTAATGGCTACATATTATAATAATGCTGTATTTAGATGGTTTCAGCCAAAAAAAATTTTTTTTTTTTTTTTTTTTTTTTTTCACAAAAAATTGCATGTTAGGATATAACACTATAAGAATATATAATGTATGCACTGGAGAAACAAGGAAAGAGTTAAACAGAGTGTAACATGGAATGTATAAAAACTACTGTCAATGTTAGGGAGTAGGAGAGTGTTTTGTTTCTTGCTGTTGTCAAGATTCATTAATTTGTCAATTAAAGTTTATGAGTTCTAACAACTTTGTGCCATGAATAAAATCTACATACCTGAGATGGGAAAATGTGTTTTATTAATTTTACCATTTTGTAAAAAAAATTACCCTAAATGCCTGTTGTCGCAAATTTGCAACATACCAAAATTTCTAGTTATTTGTTGTGCAAAAGTGAAATTGATAATCTCAACATTATTTACCATCTACTTAAAGGCAAAAACACACATAATTTTTATATATATATACAGCTATATAAATTCAGGCGTTAAGGGGATAGATATATATATATATATATATATATATATATATATATATATATATATATATATATATATATTTATTTATTTATTTATTTATTTATTTTTTCAGTCAACAAAACAATAACAAATTGGCAGAGGTGGCAAAGGTCTGCTCAATTCAACTTCCCAAACAAAGTCATTCACTGTATCTCACTGTTTAATGGAGCAAGTCTGAACTTGCCAAAAGGAAAACCAGATACACATTCCTCAGCTATACTTAGGCTAAATTATTAAAGTAACGGTATAACTACAGGGAACATAAAGAAAATATTGTCTTTGAAAAGCCAGAATGTTTGGAGGTGATGATTCTGAGCATGATGTACCCAATGATAAGCCTCATATGATCCGACATTTGAAGACAATATTATGAGGATGGACTAAATCCTTGTTTTTCAGCAGACAAGCCATGACATGGTGAGCCTGCCTAAATATGTTTGACACATTTGATTTACATATAGGCCTACAAGTAATAACCTGTTAAAAGCATTGTCAAACAAGCCACATAATGACATCAAGAGGACAAGAGAATCAAACTAAAATTACATAATTATAATTTGTACTTTTCTACATGTATTTTAAGGTTAGGGCCAGTTGATTTAATCTATGAACATCAAGTAGCCTAATGTGATTCCTATTTTTTCTCTTCAACTGGTGTTGTGGTTTGTGGTCTAACAGAACTTTCCTGACTATTCAAGTTTGTGAAAATAGCACTGCAACTATAGTTTGGAGTAGTTACTGCTCTATAGGGGGCTGGGGCACAGGGGGACATTAGGATGACTTTAATTTATTTAAAAAAAGACAAAATAAACATTAAAATAAGCTAAAATAACAACAAATCAAGATGTGTCTCATTATTTGGTTATTTTTCTAAAGGGTATACATCTTTCAAATTATGCCAAGCTCTAAATAGAGTAGAAATTGTGAGTGGGGAGGAATGGGCATTTCAAATATTGTTGTGTAGTGGTGGTCCTTGAAGACAAAAAGGTTGAGATCCACTGGTCTATGGGCGTTACAATGTAACACGTGGGCATATTTTACTGTATCTTTGCCTCGATTAGAGACCTCATTGTTCATGATGTGGCACTCATGTAATGTTACATTGTCTTTACTTTTAACACTAATAAGTAGCAGGCGCCTCTGTTGTCACGTTGCATTATCTGAAACCAATTTGATTCGATTTCACAACGGCTTCCTCAACATTGAAAAATTCACAAATACAAAAGAAAAAAAAGTCACTCAATTTTCAAGCAGTGAGGGTTTTTTTTAAGCAGACATTTATAAAACAGTTGCATTGCCCCGTCGCAAACAGTATCGGATAACAAACAACAATAGGGAGACTAGGCTAAGTGGCTGAACCCATGACAACCACACAGGTCGTTATCTTTGTATCTCTAAACTTGTTCTACGTTTCAGCTCAAACCTGCTTGACTATATCTAATGAAACGCTGGTTAAATTCACATTAAATTCACAACACAACTTCAAAACAGTAGCAGGGTTCATTAGTATTGCCTCACCTAACAGATAAATGAGTGCACGTCCTCCAGAAACGTTCCATTGACTTTAAGACACTAGTGACTCTTTCTCTTCTGTGCAGTGGGCTCCAGCACTCCACGCGTTTCGCTTTTCTTTCATTCACACATTACTGATTCAGCAAGGAAATCCGAATCGTTCGGGAGTCATTTAAAAGAAGTTTAACCATTTAAAAATGTATCTAAACGTTGTAATTTATGTGTAGCAAGTTGCTAGTATGCTTAAATTATGTTCATGAAAGAGAACGAGTGTTGCGAGAAAGCCCGGTGTTACAATATATTCGGTTCCTGAAATATTTGGTTCCAAAGGGTGGAGCTATCATGAATATTCACGAGACCATAGCGTGGGAGGGGCGATCAATACGAGCGAGTGGAACAGAAATTATTAGCGTGAGCGCCTCGCGTTTTGTTTTGTTTTATGGATTATTTCTTTAAAAATAATGTTGAACGAAGTTAAGCTTAAACTACTCATATTTTATAAATAATTCATCGTTTTATAGCATGCGTTTCAGTACTCTGAGTTTGCCTGAACTATTACAGACCTGATCCTGTAGGAAGCGTTGGAAGACCTACAATAAAGGCATATTTGTCCAAATTTCTCCCAGATTAGTTGTTGTTGACATTCTATGATATAGAACTGTTCGTTTCTCATGAATGACAGAGGTTAAGCTTTTTAAAATGTGTATGATCGCTGTTTAAATAAATATTTACAAATATATTCTTGTGTTTTTATGTCTCCCAAAGTTGTCTGCATATTATTAAAATAGCCTTTAAATTATTGGCTGATAGCTCAAGACAATATAAGAACTTGGAGTTGCATGTTGCATGCTTTGAATGTTGCTTTATACTGACTCAGCTGAAAGATCTTTTTGATACACAACCTTTACTTATCAAAGGTTGTCATAAATGTTAAGCTTCAGATGCATTAACAGTTGTTTTCTCTAGCAATGCTTTAGAACAGTGGTCAAATTAATTGATAATAATGAACCATTAATCATAAAAATTAGGCCTACATCTTATCAGTTTAATAATGTTATCATTCTATGTAATCTTTTTGTAAACAAGTGTACACAAAAACACACTGGTGTAGATGGGTATACCAAAAAAATAAGGAAAGGTATATTTATAAGTAAATATTTGAATAATATAGTAAATATTTTATTAGTCCTGTATTAATTTTGTCCTTGATCCCATGTGTTTCTCTTGTCTAACATTGTCTAACATCATTTTTACAGATGAATATGAATAAAATATGTAATTTTAAGACACTATAGGCTACTATAAAAGTAATTTTGAGTTAATGAATGAATGCTTTAAAAAACCTCAATAAATTTTACACAGAAATATGTTGAAGCAGATGTTTTTGTTTATCATTATTCAAATAGTCTAGATCGTATTTAGGATAGGTAGATAACTTTATGTATATTGTTTTATATTATAAAAATTATATATATTATATTCTTTAAATGACAATACTTTTTAATTATATGTCCAAGACCCACCACACCTGAGAAACTTCTTTTCTGACCAATATTTCTATGCAATTTACTATTGTACACAATTTTGGCCAATAAATAATTGGTTCAGTACAGTTATAGTTTGTGAAGCATACAACATCCAATTAGCTATGGTGATGTTTTAAAAGAATAACGAGTCTCAACCACAATTCATATAAATAAACCTCCCCATCTTTGTTGAATTTGTCATTTTGGCTGTCAATGTTTAAAACCTTGTATGAGGGCACAGAACTTCACAATCATAGGTGTTTAAGTAACTAAGTAACTTAGTGATTTCTCTGATAGTCTCTTCATGATCAAAACATATTACTTTTAGACGAGGTCTTATAATATATTACAGTGAGGTTTTTATTTGCCCTAGGTGCCAATGCCCTTAATTTGGTACTCCAATACATTATATCAATTTAAGAAAATTTGAAATTTACATTGCCAAATAAAAATAAAATTAAATGAATCAATTTTCTAGAGTTTTGTCTCTTTTTCATTACAATTAAGTGCACTTACCTTTGGAATGGTACATTCAAAATGACAAATTGCACAAAGTATAACATTACTTTAGTTGAACCTTGCTATATCAATACAATTTAAATAATTATCACTTAATTTGACCAACGTTCAAAAGCATTGCTAGAGAAAACAACTGTTAAAGCAACTGAAGCTTAACATTTATGATAACCTTCGACAGTTGTGTATCAAAAAGATTTTCAGTTGAGTGTAAAGCAACATTCAAAGCAACATGCAACTCCAAGTAGCCTATGTTGTCTTGAGCTATCAGCCTATAATATAAAAGCTATTTTAATAATATAGCCTACAGACAACTTTGGGAGACAGAATAAAAACACAAGAATATATTTATTTAAACATGCAATAATAGACATTTAAAAAGCTTAATCTCAGTCATTTGTGAGAAACGAACAGTTATAGGAGTAGTTTAGAACAAAACGCGATCTGAGGCGCTCACGCTAATAATTTCTGTTCCACTCGCTTGTATTGATTGTTAGACTGCACCAACGCCCACGCTATGGTCTCGTGAATATTCATGATAGCTCCACCCTTTGGAACCAAATATTTCAGGAACTGAATATATTGTAACACCGGGTTCATTTATCTCCTCCCTTCCTGCAGCGCTTCCTACATGACGTCGAATGGGAAATGGGAGAGTTCTCTACTCATCTCTACACCCCTGGATCACAGGCCAGCTTACACACTTTTTTTATTATTTTATTATTAAATAGTTTACTTTAGAGATCATCCAGAACGAAAAATAATATGTTACAAATTCCAGTGAGCTGCCTATAGGCTACTAGACAATATTTTAAATATTGATTAAAGTATTCATTCAATACTCTATAACTATATTAGAGTATTGCACTCTTTGCTGAACAACATAAACTAAAGACCACTGCAGTTGGACTGTGTCTAATACACATACACTGTAATCTCAATATAGAGATATATTAATTTTCCTGTAAATCACCCTGTGTATGGAAAATGGATTGTTAAACTTTTTCCACTGGCTTTTATTTAATCTAAATGTCTTTCCAGATGTTCTGTTCAGCTTCAACAGATTAAAGAAAGTTGGGCCTTTAAAAAAAGCTTGTGATGTCAAGTGACCAGCTGTAGGCTTTGCAGAGCCAATCACCAAGATATCAGAGAAAAGGATAATCCTTGGAATACTGGAGTCCGCTCATTTGACCAGACATTTATTTCCAGCCTGGCATTCATCTTCAGCTGCATATCCATCTACAGTGGCCCTCAGAGAATCATTATACTCAGTTCTCAGTCCACCTTTCCTCCACTAGCAATGCCCCTGTCCAACTCAGAGGCCTTCTCCTCTGGTCTCAAACATGGCCAACGTCTACTGATTACATGCTTAAATGTTGAGTTCTCAACGGATCCAACATTTCTAGATACTAATGGATTCACTACTTTCAAAATGCTACAGCATGTAACCGGAAAGCCACTAATTCAGACAACCCAGCGGCAAATGATTACAAAAGCGAAGACCCTCAAAAACGCTGTTTACTGATTCTTGAGATAAAGGGACAAAACATGTTTTAGAAGTTAGTTTTTATTATTTAATAATACTGTAAGAGCCATTATGCTTTCAAATGTCTGTTGTAGTTCCACTGGAGAACACTGGGTGGAGTATGGGTTTAAGGTATATAGATAATCAGAGAGCAAGAGACGTCAGATGTAATGGGGAAGCAAACAGTTTTTGACCGTGAGGATCATGAATCATGTAAGAACATGCTAACTATTGAGTGCAATGTGTTTGAGCATCAGAACTGAGCCAAAATAAAGAAGATAAATGCAGTATTGGACTGGAAGTGTATTTGTTTGGAACCACGCGTCAGATAGCCCTACAAACACCTCTAACTAGTGACAAGATGGTAAATTGTCGCTACAAATACATTAATTATAAACTGATTTGTTTGTAGACATTTAATATTCAACAATATTATTGATCTGCCTTACTTAAGGTGGACGATGACACAATTTTCTTCTAGAAACAAACTTTGTTGTATTATTTTCATGTTATCACTGTGAAGCTGCTATGAAGTGTTGTTTTAATTCTTCTACATCTGACTTGGTAAATTTTTATAACAATAGTTTTTCTCAAATACTTGACAATGTGGCTCCTATGAGAACTCGTTTTGTATCCTATGTCAACTCGTCTCCATGGTATACTCCGGAACTTCGACATCAAAAGGCTTTAGGTCGCCAACTGGAGAGACTATGCAAACGAACTGGTCTTGAAGTATACAAACAGATGTACTCCGAGCATCTGGTTTCTTACAAGGCTGAGCTGGAAAGCGCAAAATCATCTTTTTATGCAAATATCATTGCCAATGGACAAAGTAATACAAGGACTTTATTCAGTACTTTTAACAAACTGTTGAAACCTCATAATACTGTTTCACTTTCTCCCAATCAATGTGCATCTGTTTACAATTTTTTTAGATCTAAGATTGACAATATTCATCAAGAACTAGTTAATTCTGACTTAATGTCTAGTGATTATCAAATTGGACATAATCATATTTTTGTCCCTGCTAAAACTTCAATCCTCCAACCCTGGACACTTGGACCTTTGTATCTTGCTAACGGGGAAGCAGAGGTTCCTCTTGGATGGCTGAATGTCTCAATTAATCTTCATGACAAAGTATTCACCATACCAGCTGCAGTTCTAGCACCAAAAGCTCTGTCATATTCAGTAGTCCTGGGCCTGGATTTCATTTTCTTTAGTGGTTTACAAATAAGTGTAATCGACAAAAAGTATACTTTCAAATCTACTCCTGATGTGGAACACCCATTCCAACCAGGCTGTGCAAGTGTACCTGAGAACAGACCCAGAAAAGGAAAGCAACAAGGGAATACCAACCAGAGTATCTCTCTTTTGAGTTCAATTCCTCCCCCTCAACCCAAATTTACATTCAGCACAGATGACATGAACATCAAAAACTTTACTGACAGTGCAGTGAATGGAGCCCACTTACCGGCTGATGGAAAATGCCAGCTACGTCAAGTCCTGGAGGCCAATCCAGAGGTATGTGCGCTCAGACCAGGTCGCACTGATGTTCTCCAACATCGTATTTACCTCACCCAGCAAGTACCAATAAAACAACGACCATATCGCATGCCCCCTGCCAAACAAGCTGTTGTGGAGAAACAACTGGAAGAAATGTTGAGTGCAGGCATTGTGAAACCTTCTCATTCAGGTTGGGCCTCACCTGTCGTCCTTGTCCCAAAAAAAGATGGGAGTCTCCGGTTTTGTGTAGATTACCGTAAGGTAAATGCTGTTACGGAAAGTGATGCATACCCACTGCCAAACATCGCAGAGATATTGGAATCTCTTTCTGGAGCTGCTATTTTTTCAACCATTGATCTGAATAGCGGTTACTGGCAGGTGACCATGGACCCTGAAAGTACAGCGACAACAGCATTTATTACACCATTTGGATTATTTCAGTTTAATGTTATGCCATTTGGATTGAAAATTGCCCCAGCTACATTCCAAAGATTAATGGAAACGGTTTTGGGTGAACTACGTGGTCACAATTGCTTTGTGTACATATATGACATTATCATCTATTTTCCAACCATTGAACAGCACTTCCTTGACATCCAGAGTGTCTTATACAAGCTGAAAAAAGCAGGTCTGACTATCAACCTTAAAAAAAGCAAATTCTGTCTGCAGGAACTAGCGTTCCTAGGCCATGTCGTGAGTATTCAAGGCATCTCCGCTGATTTCAGCAAAGTTGAGGTTATTTGTTCTTACACAATTCCAAGAAACCTCAAGGAGGTCCAGCGATTCCTTGGTTTAGCCGGATGGTACCACCGGTTTGTCCCATTCTTTTCCCAGATCGCTGAACCCCTCAATGCCCTGAAGAAGAAGGACAGAGTTTTTCAGTGGACGCCGCAATGTCAGCAGGCTTTTGAGCAGCTGAAAATAAGCTTGATGACACCTCCCATTCTGGGACACCCAAATTTACATCACCCCTTCATTGTCTACACAGATGCTAGTGAGACCGGTCTGGGCGCTGTGTTGACACAGAGGGACCATGGGAAAGAGGAAGTCATAGCTTATGCTAGCAGAGCTTTGAACAAAGCTGAAGTGAATTATTCTGCAACGGAAAAAGAATGCTTGGCAGTAGTTTGGGCTTTGGAGAAGTGGCAGCATTATCTGGAACACAAGTTGTTTACTGTTGTTACGGACCACTCTGCACTGCAATGGGTGATGGGGTCCACCAAGACCTCAAGTCGGTTAATCAGATGGGCCCTACGACTGCAGAGATTTGATTTCATTGTTGAATACCGGAAAGGAAAGCTAAATGTGGCACCTGACGCTCTCTCTCGAATCCCCATCAGTGTGAGTTGCAACTTGTATGCCAGCCACAAGGAGTCAGAGGATCTCCCAATCTCTCTGGATAAGATCTGGGAAGAACAACATAAAGACACCGTAATCATGAAAATATTGCAAACCATGGCAGAAGGTGATGACAACCTGAAAGAACAATATGAAGTACTGGAAGACAAGCTCTACCGTAAAGCCCACCTGGCTGACAACCAGTTGCATTATCGTATTTGTGTTCCTAGTAGCCTCATTCAACAGGTACTTCAGCATTATCATGCTAGCCCCTTGAGTGGCCATGGAGGAATATTCAAGACCTATAAGAGAATTCAAGAAGTGGCTTTCTGGCCAGGAATGTGGAATGATGTCAAGCAATGGGTAAAGAGATGTGTAAAATGTCAACAACTTAAGAGTGACAATCAAAAACCTGCTGGCAAAATGCAACACACCACTGTCACTCACCCCAATGAAATGTTGGGTGTGGATATAATGGGGCCTTTGCCGTGTAGTTCCAACCGAAATGCATATCTCTTAGTCTTCATCGACTACTTCACTCGATGGGTTGAGATGTTCCCCATGAGAAATGCCACTGCACAAACAGTTGCTGCCATTTTCAGGAAAGAGATTCTGACCAGATGGGGTGTGCCTGATTTCCTGCTGTCTGATAGGGGTACACAATTTGTATCATCTGTATTTAAGGATGTCTGCAAAAAATGGAATGTAACTCCTAAACTGACTACTGCATACCATCCTCAGACCAACATGACTGAGAGAGTCAATCGCACACTTAAATACATGATAGCGGCATTCCTAGATGAAAATCACAACAAGTGGGATCAATATTTACCGGAGTTCAGATTTGCCATCAATTCTGCTGTCCAAGAGACCATAGGAATGACTCCAGCGGAACTGCAACTGGGAAGAAAGCTACAGAGTCCAATGGACAAACTTCTTCGAGGTAAAAATCTCAATCCTGATGTGCCAGCATACGATGTTGTTCATTGTTTAACCCAGCTTCAATCCAAAGCTATGGAAAACAGCAAAAAAGCTCATGTTAGACAAACAAGAAATTACAACAAACACAGATGAGAACTAACATTTAAAGAAGAAGATCGTGTGTGGATAAGGCATTTTCCACAATCTAGTGCAAAAGCTAAATTTACTGCTAAACTAGCAAGTAAATGGAAAGGTCCTTACCGTGTAATAAAACAGCTGGGTCCACTGAATTACCGTGTTGCACTGGAGACTACTGGGGAAGATGTCCGAACGTGTGCAATATGAAAATGTGCTACCCGACAGCCTAAGAATTAGAGTCCCAAAGTAAGGAAAAACTCCTAAAAATATTCCAAGACAACTCCGATGAAGAAGAGGAGTTTCTGGGATTTTAACACTCCCAGATAAACAACCATGGGTTGTTTTCTTTCAGGGGGGAGAGAGTGTAGTGCAGTAAACTATACGGCCATGTTTATGTTTACTTTCACTTTTAACGGAAAGGGTGGAGTGATTAATTAATGGCGGAAAGGGAAATGGAGGTTAGGCATATTTAATAAGGTGGAAGGAGGACACGTCACCGGGGTATGTTTCGATTCGTGAGAAGGAGACTGAAGTAAATGGTTACCATGTGGAGTGGAAGACGGCGTTTGTGTGAACTGAGGCTTCCCGCGCACGCTGTCTGATGCGACGTGGAGTCTGGCGATTCCATAGTGACGCATGCACCTTTAAAGACCGGCTGTTGTTGGTGAATAATATGGGCGGACATGCAGTGGTCTAATTAGGGCCCAAGCCCTGAAAGGGCGAAGGCCCTATTGTTTTCGGTAGGATTATTTATTATTATTAGGGCCCAAGCCCTGAAAGGGCGAAGGCCCTATTGTTTCCGGTAGTAGGGCCCAAGCCCTGAAAGGGCGAAGGCCCTATTGTTTTCGGTAGGATTATTTATTAGGGCCCAAGCCCTGAAAGGGCGAAGGCCCTATTGTTTTCGGTAGGATTATTATTAGGGCCCAAGCCCTGAAAGGGCGAAGGCCCTATTGTTTTCGGTAGGATTATTATTATTATTAGGGCCCAAGCCCTGAAAGGGCGAAGGCCCTATTGTTTTCGGTAGGATTATTATTATTATTAGGGCCCAAGCCCTGAAGGGGCGAAGGCCCTATTGTTTTCGTTAGGATTATTAGGGCCCAAGCCCTGAAAGGGCGAAGGCCCTATTGTTTTCGGTAGGATTATTATTATTAGGGCCCAAGCCCTGAAAGGGCGAAGGCCCTATTGTTTTCGGTAGGATTATTATTATTATTATTATTATTATTAGGGCCCAAGCCCTGAAAGGGCGAAGGCCCTATTGTTTTCGGTAGGATTATTATTATTATTATTAGGGCCCAAGCCCTGAAAGGGCGAAGGCCCTATTGTTTCCGGTAGGATTATTTATAATTATTATTATTATTATTTTGTCAACCTTTCGGGCACTTTTGGGGCCCTTAACGTGCTCGAAAACTCTTGAAACTTTGCACACGGGTCAGAACCCGCGGCCATCAGGGCCGGGCTGAAGCTGGTACCCGGGCGTGGCAGGGGGGCTCGACAGCGCCCCCTGGAACGGGATCCGAACACGTGTCCATAAATCAAACACGCTTGCATGTAATAAAATGAAACTCGGTACACATATAGATCTCATCGGGCCGAACAACTTTCGTGCTCTAAGTTTTACGCCAGCCAAACAGGAAGTCGGCTATTTAGGGTTGTTTGGAAACGCATGCTGTGGAATTTAATGTACTCCTCCTAGAGAATTCATCCATTCGCCTCCAAACTCGGTCAGCGTGAAGTCAAGGCATTGAGGATGCTAAATTGCGGACGGATTTTTAATATCTCGAACGGTTTGGCCGTGGCGAGGAAACGAATTTATGGCGAATAATGGAAACAGGAAGTGTGTTATAACTTCTGCATACATTAACTGATCTTGATTCAACTTCAGCAGTGTGTTCGTTGTAAGAGGCCGATCACATGGATGTGACTATTGTGAGTCAAAGTTATAGCGCCATCAACTGGCAGCAGGAAGTGTGTCCCTTTCAAAATGCTTTAAAATCACCCTCTTATTTTTACCCAATTTGCTTCAAACTTTTTGTGTTTAATGTAAACACACGGCAGATGTAGACCTGTGAAAGGATTTTTGATATCTTTAATAATGTTGCCATGGCAACGCTTCAAACTTTAATATTTTTTTTTTTATGCTTTTGAGACTCTTAACATACTTGAAATTGCATGAAACTCGACAGACACATCACATGTATAAGCCCGTAGACATGTGCAAAGCTTCAGAAACGGGCGTGGTGAGGGGCTCAGTAGCGCCACCTTTAGTCATAAGTGGGGGGGTTAGTTTTAACAACAGCAACAAAACTTGGTATGTGTATTGTTCTCATCAAGACGGACAACTTTCTAATTTACATTAACCATCTCCGACCAACAGGAAGAGAGATATTTTGGTTTGAATGTGGATTTTCTGAAGAATTTTCTCTCCCTCTCTCTGTGTCTATGTGTGTGTGAGGGGAGGGGGGGGAGGGATTTGACTATTGCTTTTATATTGTTAATCAAGGTTTCAGGGGCTTTTGGGGTCCTTAACGTGCTCAAAAAATCTTGAAACTTTGCACACAGGTCAGAACCCACGGCCATCAGGGCCGGGCTGAAGCTGGTACCTGGGCGTGGCTGGGGGGCTCAACAGCGCCCCCTTGAACGGGGTTCTAAAACTTGGTCCATATATCAAACACGCTTGCATGAATTAATATGAAACTCGGTACACATATAGATCTCATCGTGCTGAACAACTTTCCCCTGGTCAAGTTTTACGCCAGCCCAACAGGAAGTCGGCTATTATGGGTTGTTTGGAAAACACTTGCTGTGGAATGTGAAATACTCCTCCTAGAAAATTCACCGTGTCCCCTCCAAACTCGGTGTGCATGTAGTCAAGACTTTGAGGATGCTAAATTGCGGACGAATTTTTGATATCTCGAACGGTTTGGCCGTGGCGAGGAATCGAATTTATGGCGAGAAAAGAGAAACACGAAGTGGAATAACTTCTGCATACATTAACTGATCTTGATGAAACTTCAGCAGTGTGTTCGTGGTAAGAGGCCGATCAGATGTATGTAGCTATTGTGATTCAAAGTTATAGCGCCACTAACTGGCAGCAGGAAGTGTGTCACTTTCAACATGCTTTTGACAAAAGTGGGGGGGTTAGTTTTAACTACAGTAAAAAAAACTCAGTTCATATATTGATCTCATCGACCCGGACAACTTTCTAATTTAAAGTCATTAGCTCTGACCATCAGGAAGTCAGATATTTTGGTCTGAATGTGGATTTTTTTGCAAAATCAGCCTCTGAATTTTTAGCCACCTTTATCTAAGTGGTTTATTTTATTCCCACCAAACTTTTTCAACATGATAAAAATATATTAATGATGCTAAATTGTGAACGGATAATAAATATCTCAAACGGTTTTGCTATGGCGAGGGATTAAAGTATTGTCTAAAAATGAAACACTAAAAGGTTCATATATTCTAAAAATTTAATTATAAACCATTTATTACTATATAAAAGTATACAAATATCACAACTAAACCCATTTTATTCTTTTTTTTTTCAATTTAATAATAATTTATAAGTTTAAAAATAGTAATTGTACTATTTAGTCCCATAAAAGTCAAGTCATACATAGGGCTATACTGCCCTCTTGTGTTCAAAATCAGGTAGGCCTATTGTATCTACATAAAAATATACTAGGTTTGTGACGGTGAGAATATTTTACCACTAGTTAATCTATGTGTGACACTGCTGGGGGCTTTTGAATCGCCAACTTAAAAACGAAAGTAAAATATGCTCGTCCGCACTGACATTGATAGTGGTTGAGCGAGCGTTTCAAATGAATTCCTATGGAAGTAGGAATTAACTGAAAAACGTTCACTCTGTTCTGCTCGTTCCTCGCCGTGGATGCGCACCGTTATGAATGCCCGTGCAGCCATGAGCATTTTAGTTTAATTTTACAATTAGCGCCTTTCGGGGGGTGGATTGCTTGAAATTATTTTACAAAAGCACAATGTTGTGTTTTATTGCGACTGTACACACATATAAGTTAACATTTTGCAGTTTGAATGTCGTCCTGTATAATGACGGAGTATGTTTTTATGTGTCCACTCTTCAATCGCGCCCACGCCACACACACACACACACACACACACACACACACACGGTTTACTATCTTTGTGGGGACTCTCCATAGACTTAATGGTTTTTATACTGTACAAACTGTATATTCTATCTCCTCACACTAACCCTACCCCTAAACCTACCTATCCCAGAAAACTTTCTGCATTTTTACATTTCCAAAAAAAGTCATTCTGTATGATTTATAAGCTTGTTTACCCATGGGGACCTCTATTTAGGTCCCCACTGTGACACAAGTCCCCATGAGTCTGTGTGCATTCAGGTTGAAGTCCCCACCGGGATAGAAAAACATGAACACACATACACACACACACACACACACACACACACACACACACACACACACACACACACACACACACACACAAACACACATTCCAGCATTGCAATCTTGACATCGCAGCCTGTTCATTATAGCCTTAATAAAATATAATAATAAAATAGTTAACCTAACATATAAAAATTACACTGCTCTAAATAGTCAGTAGTACAATTCGTACATTCACAGTAAGCACCGCTCCACTGTGATGTTTCAAGCACATTTTTGCGCGTGTGAAGAGGATGATTTTTTCCGTCGATATTGGAACACGAGTGAAGAACAAAGCCTATAATAAAGAATAGTTTAGCATCCAAATACATCGCAAATGCTGAAACATTTTGATTCTAATGAGAGGGTTACGTGAGCCCAACAGTGCTTACTTTCGTTTTTATTTTTACATTAAATTTAAAAGATTTGTTGTGGAATATTTTGAATGTATCATAAAATCAGAATAAGGTAATAAGGTTTCTGTCTTTTCTATATATATATATATATATATATATATATATATATATATATATATATATATATATAAATATAGCTGCGAGCAGCGATGAAGGGCCAAAGCCGGTGGCACCGCCACCCCGGTGCCTTTAGGTAACTAAAGGCACCAGGGTTGCGGTGCCACCGGCTTGGGCCCGTAATCGCTGCTCGCAGCTATATTTATTATTATTATTATTATTTTGTCAACCTTTCGGGCACATTTGGGGCCCTTAACATGCTCGAAAACTCTTGAAATTTTGCACACAGTTCAGAACCCGCGGCCATCAGGGCCGGGCTGAAGCTGGTACCCGGGCGTGGCAGGGGGCCTCGACAGCGCCCCCTGGAACGGGATCCGAACACTTGTCCATAAATCAGACACGCTTGCATGTAATAATATGAAACTCGGTACACATATAGATCTCATCGGGCCGAACAACTTTCGTGCTCTAAGTTTTACGCCAGACCAACAGGAAGTCGGCTATTATAGGTTGTTTGGAAACGCATGCTGTGGAATTTGATGTACTCCTCCTAGGAAATTCATCCATTCACCTCCAAACTCGGTCGGCATGAAGTCAAGACATTGAGGATGCTAAATTGCGGACGGATTTTTGATATCTCGAACGGTTTGGCCGTGGCAAGGAAACGAATTTATGGCGAATAATTCAAACAGGAAGTGTGTTATAACTTCTGCATACATTAACTGATCTTGATGAAACTTCAGCAGTGTGTTAGTTGTAAGAGGCCGATCACATGGATGTGACATTTGTGAGTCAAAGTTATAGCGCCACCAACTGGCAACAGGAAGTGTGTCACTTTCAAAATGCTTTGAAATCACCCTCTTATTTTTACCCGATTTGCTTCAAACTTTATGTGTATAATGTAGACACACGGCAGATATAGACCTGTGAAAGGATTATTGATATCTTAGATACTGTTGCCGTGGCAACGCATCAAACTTTAATATTCTTTTCGGATGCTTTTGAGACTCTTTACATGCTTGAAAATGCATGAAACTCGACAGACACATCACATTTATTATCCAGTAGACATGTGCAAAGTTTCAGAAACGGGCGTGGTGAAATGGCTCAGTAGCGCCACCTTTAGTCAAAAGTGGGGGGGGTTAGTTTTATCAACAGCAACAAAACTTGGTATGTGTATTGTTCTCATCAAGACGGACAACTTTCTAATTTACAGTAACTAGCTCGGACCAAGAGGAAGAGAGATATTTTGGTTTGAATGTGGATTTTCTGGAGAATTTTCTCTCCCTCTCTCTGTGTCTCTGTGTGTGTGAGGGGAGGGGGGGATTTGACTATTGCTTTTATATTGTTAATCAAGGTTTCAGGGGCTTTTGGGGTCCTTAACGTGCTCAAAAACTCTTGAAACTTTGCACACAAGTCAGAACCCCCTGGCATCAGGGCCGGGCTGAAGCTGGTACCCGGGCGTGGCAGGGGGGCTCAACAGCGCCCCCTTGAACTGGGTCTGAAAACTTGGTCCATAGATCAAACACGCTTGCATGAATTAATATGAAACTCGGTACACATATAGATCTCATCGGGCCGAACAACTTTTCCCCGGTCAAGTTTTACGCCAGCCCAACAGGAAGTCGGCTATTATGGGTTGTTTGGAAAACGCTTGCTGTGGAATGCGAAGTACTCCTCCTAGAGAATTCATCCAATCCCCACCAAACTCGGTGTGCATGAAGTCAAGTCATTGAGGATGCTAAATTGCGGAAGGATTTTTGATATCTCGAACGGTTTGGCCGTGGCGAGGAAACGAATTTATGGCGAGAAAAGAGAAACACAAAGCGGTATAACTTCTGCATACATTAACTGATCTTGATGAAACTTCACCAGTGTGTTCGTGGTAAGAGGCCGATCAGATGGATGTAACTATTGTGAGTCAAAGTTATAGCACCACCAACTGGCAGCAGGAAGTGTGCCACTTTCAAAATGCCTTTGACAATAGTGTGTGTGTGTGTGTGTGTGTGGGGGGGGGGGGGGTTAGTTGTATACAGTAACAAAAATCAGTACGTACATTGGTCTCATCGAGCCGGACAACTTTCTAATTTAAAGTAATTTGCTCCGACCAACAGGAAGTCAGATATTTAGGTCTGAATGTGGATTTTTGGGATATTTCAGACTCTGAGTTTTTAGCTACTCCTCCTAACTGGTTTATTTTTTTCACACCAAAAGTTTTCAACACGATGGAAATACATTAAAGATGCTAAATTGTGAACGGATATTAAATATTTCAAACAGTTTTGATATAGTGAGGGATTAAAGTAATGTACAAAAAGGAAACGCTAAAAGTGTGTCATCTTCTAAAAATGTAATTATACACCATTTATTTCTATATAAAAGTATACAAATATCACAACTAAACCCATTTTATTCTTTTTTTTTTTCAATTTAAGAATTACTTATACTTTTAAAAATAGCAATTGTACTCTTTAGTCCCATAAAAGTCAAGTCATACATAGGACTATACTGCCCTCTTGTGTTCAAAATCAGGTAGGCCTATTGTATCTATATAAAAATATACTAGGTATGTGACGGTGAGAATATTTTACCACCGGTTAATCAACGGGTTAATCAGCATTAATCAATGTTGTGGAGTATTTTGAGTGTATCATAAAATCAGAATAAAGTAAGACAAGTAATATTTTCTGTCTTCTATATATATATATATATATATATATATATATATATATATATATATATATATATATGTGTGTGTGTGTGTGTATGTATATATATATATATATATATATATATATATATATATGTGTGTGTGTATATGTATGTATGTATGTACAGTGTGTGCAGAATTATTAGGCACATTGATTTTCTGATCATATTTTATTTCCAGGAACATTTTGCCAATTCCAAACCATATTAATCTTAATAACTACTATTAATTTTGTATTTAATCATGTATAAGTGATATATAATTGTTCATGAAGGCTGGAAATGAAAAATGTCGTATTTTCAGGTGTGCAGAATTATTAGGCAAGTTTTCTTTTACTGATAAAATAAGCCAAAAAAGAGATTTAACTAAGACTGAAAAGTCAAAAATTATTAAATCCCCATGAGAAGAATGCAATACTAGTGCAATACTAGAGATTACAGTTAAGGCATGACCATTGGACAGTGAAATGCTCATTAGGTCAGCAGGGTCAGACAAAAACAGGTGGAGAAGAAAAGACGCGTTAACTGCAAAAGAATGAAGAATTAAGGTGAATAATTAAGTGTGAAACCATCGGGAACCCTTTAGTCTTCAGCGCCACCATTTTCCAGAACTGCAACCTACATGGAGTCTCCAGAAGAGCAAGGTGTCAGGCAGGGACGTGCACAGACATTTTGAGGGGCAGGGGCTCAAGTAAAATAAAGGGCACTTCTCATAATTACGTATTTTTTTCTTTTTTTAAACAAAAAAGTATATATATTAACGCAACTCTGACTTCATTTAAAAAAAATAATTTAAAAAGTTAATTCATTTTAGGCTATCTTCCTCAAACTCACGCAATTGTTTCATTTTCAAAAGATGTCAACAAAATAATCAGTTCACACAGAAACCATGGTCTCCTTAGTATTATAGAGCAGCAAAGGAAACCATTCCACAATGTGTATGTTTTGAAAACATTTTCTATAGTTTCAAGTATATATGAAGAGTTCAGATGCAAAAGCCTCTGTGCCATCTGAAATTTTCTTCTAAAATGAGCATTTTTTTTTCAAGCTCGTATATTTAAGTTGAGTAATTTAACTTAAATGACAATTAATAGGTAATTTTCATTGCCAGTATGTGAAATAAGTGAATATAAACATACAAGCTTGATAAAAATGATAATATTGAAGGAAATTTCAGATGGCACTTGGCTTTTTCATCTGAACTCTTCATATTTAGAATAACCTAAACAACTGCATCAAGCATGTTTTACTATGTGGTGTGTTTTACTAACAATTTGATTATTTTTGCACAAGGCACTACATCGTTTTAATTATTTTGGTGTTATCAGAATACATAACACTTTCAAATTAAACTTACCAAAATACAAAAAAAACAATAAAAGCCAATGTCATATATGTATTTGTGGTTGTATGGAATAGCCTACTATTTTATAAAGGTTTAGAGGAAATAAAAAAAGTTAAATTACTCATAAATAAAAAGTTAATTTATAAATATTGTTATTTTTAATGTTTAATGTTAACTTATTTCTATTCAGTTTTATTTATTAATGTACCAGATGCAGTTACTCAGATTTACTACATTTTTTAGAGTGTATCCTCCATCTGTTTGCATCTGTAGATTTTTTCTAAATTCACCAATTTAGATTTCTAAATTTCAGGGGGAAAGACTCTTGATGCAAGTCATTAACTGGGGACGTTCTGTATGCAAATTAGGCGTCAACTAGTAAAAATGCGCACATTTGCATCTAATTGACAGGGCAATGCAGGTAAATAGGATAAACAAAATAACTAAAGCATATCACCTGGTGGTGATATATGCTTGTTTTATTAACTTATTTTATTACATGGCTTGGTTGAATTCCAATGTAGAATGCGGTCTGTTATAACAAACAGACCGCTGTGCGGAGTATAACAGACCGTTGCCATGATAAACAGAGCGTTGCTATGGACTCACAGGATTCTAACCGTAGAGACGGAGCGTACTATTTTCTTTAGCGGAAGCTAAATCGGGTTTAACAATCGGGGGAGAGGGAGCGCTTCAGAATTTCTGACCTGATACTATTCTTCAATAAATATATTTGTTTGAGAGGGAAGCTGTGCGCAAACAGAAACATATATTATTTTTCAAAAAAAAAAAAAAAAAAAAAAAAAGCACCCCAGAAAAAAAGGGCACTTTCTCTCCAGGAATAAAAAGGGCAGGTGCTCAAGCCCCCTTTCATGTCTATGTGTGCACGTGCCTGGTGTCAGGGTCTCAGAGACTTGGGTTAGGCAAAGAATCCTAAAAAATGACCCCCTCTTAATAAGAATCACAAGCTGAAGTGTTGTGAAATACATGAAGACTGTTTTTATAGGCTTTATAGACGGGCAGATTGAGAGTGACTCTTGAAGGACCAGCACCACATCCTCTTCTACCACTGTTTGAAGAATTCATCTTCCAGAATACATTTTAATAAGTTTTCTGAGTTTATTTTTAGTCCATCTCCTACCCTGAAGTCCGTTTTGCAGAGATGGACTAAAAATTAACTCACAAAACTTATTAAAATGTATTCTGGAAGATGAATTCTTCAAACAGTGGTAGAAGAGGATGTGGTGCTGGTCCTTCAAGAGTCACTCTCAATCTGTCTGTCTATAAAGCCTATAAAAACAGTCTTTATGTATTTTACTACACTTCAGCTTGTGATTCTTATTAAGAGGGGGTCATTTTTTAGGATTCTTTGCCTAACCCAAGTCTCTGAGACCCTGACACCTTGCTCTTCTGGAGACTCCATGTAGGTTGCAGTTCTGTAAAATGGTGGCACTGAAGACTAAAGGGTTCCCGATGGTTTCACACTTAATTATTCACCTTAATTCTTCATTCTTTTGCAGTTAACATGTGTCTTTTCTTCTCCACCTGTTTTTGTCTGACCCTGCTGACCTAATGAGCATTTCACTGTCCAATGGTCATGCCTTAACTGTAATCTCTAGTATTGCACTAGTATTGCATTCTTCTCATGGGGATTTAATAATTTTTGACTTTTCAGTCTTAGTTAAAACTCTTTTTTGGCTTATTTTATCTGAAAAAGAAAACTTGCCTAATAATTCTGCACACCTGAAAATAAGGCATTTTTCATTTCCAGCCTTCATGGAAGCCTTTCCAGCCTTATTAAGATTAATATGGTTTGGAATTGGCAAAATGTTCCTGGGAATAAAATATGATCAGAAAATCAACGTGCCTAATAATTCTGCACGGCCTGTATGTATGTATATATATATATATATATTAGAGGTGGGCATAGATTAATTTTTTTAATCTAGATTAATCTAGATTAATTTTGAAATTAATCTAGATTAATCTAGATTAAAATGGCTCATTTGAATTCTGCCGAAGGCATTCAGAATATGTGTGCTACCCAAATAATGACTATAAAAGTAAGTCTTTGAGAACGGGTTTCTCAAGCCAGGTGGCGCATTAGACCAGGGGCTCATCTCCTGTTTCCAAAATGCATCACAAACTGCTTGAGAAAGCTGTTCTACTCATAGACTGTAAAAAGTTACTACTGTAGCCTACTGTTACCGTCCGTAGGCAACATTAGGTAGGCCTATGTTATTATCAACTACTATAGGCTATCAATTAGGGATGGGCGATATGGCCTAAAATCCATATTGTGATATACATTGCAGCCTCTTGCGATAACGATATTATAATAAAACCATTTCAGAACAGGTTACACAGACCCTGCTAAACAACTGCTAAATGTTTTTGTTTTTTTGAAAGGGTGTATGTAGTTTTGAGAACATATATTGTGCAAAACTGTAAGTATACAACATAATTTTGCAGATAAATAAAATTTAAGTACACTAGCTGCAGAGACTTAAGTAGGTCTAATGTTTATTATGGCTTGGAGCTTATGAAACCCCAAATTTAAAATGAGAATATTGTCTAACCGATGTATTTTCAGTTAAAAAGAAACAACAACGATTCTTAAAATCGGGCGCTTTTAATAAAAAGAGATTATGTGCTACACCACTCACTAAGATATATTGGGAATAATACGCGCGCGCTGGTATTCAGTGATATGTTTCGTTTTGAATTTGAGGTGGTAGAACGGATTAGTCGTGTGTTAACTTACCGAACTGTTACACCACACAGTCTACGTCGGACGGCTTAAATCCGAACCAAGTCCAAATAATGGATGTTCCACCGATCTTTTACACCAGCTTTCACTTTCAGCCGTGTTTACTTAAGATGACGACGAATATGATGCGTTCCAGCCGGGTGTTCCTCGCGGCCGCGGGTAGATTGCGTCATCATAGCGTGTGTAGCTTGAGCCAGCTCCCAACCCAATTTGGAGAATAGATTAACGGCGATATTTTTTTTATCGCGCGATAAGAGTCTCGCGTTAACGCAGCGCGTTAACGCCGATAACGGCCCACCACTAATATATATATATATATATTATATATATATATATATATATATATATATATATTATATATATATATATATATATATATATATATATATATATAGCTGCGAGCAGCGATGAAGGGCCAAAGCTGGCGGCACCGCCACCCCGGTGCCTTTAGGTAACTAAAGGCACCGGGGTGGCGGTGCCACCGGCTTGGGCCCGTAATCGCTGCTCGCAGCTATATATATATTTATTATTATTATTATTATTGTTGTTCAAGGGTTCGGGGGCTTTTGGGGCCTTTAACATGCTCAAAAACTCATGAAACTTTGCACACAGGTCAGAACCCGCGGCCATTAGGGCCGGGCTGAAGCTGGTACCCGGGCGTGGCAGGGGGGCTCAACAGCGCCCCCTGGAACGGGATCCGAACACTTGTCCATAAATCAAACACACTTGCATGTAATAATATGAATCTCGGAACAGATATAGATCTCATCGGGCCGAACAACTTTCGTGCTCTAAGTTTTACGCCAGCCCAACAGGAAGTCGACTATTATGGGTTGTTTGGAAACGCATGCTGTGGAATTTAATGTACTCCTCCTAGGGAATTCATCTAATCGTCTCCAAACTCGGTCAGCATGAAGTCAAGACATTGAGGATGAAAAATTGCCAGGGGATTTTTGATATCTCGAACGGTTTGGCCGTGGCGAGGAAACGAATTTATGGCGAATAATGGAAACAGGAAGTGTGTTATAACTTCAGCATACATTAACTGATCTTGATTAAACTTCAGCAGTGTGTTCGTTGTAAGAGGCCGATCAGATGGATGTGACTATTGTGAGTCAAAGTTATAGCGCCACCAACTGGCAACAGGAAGTGTGTCACTTTCAAAATGCTTTGAAATCACCCTCTTATTTTTACCCGATTTGCTTCAAACTTTATGTGTATAATGTAGACACACGGCAGATGTAGGCCTGTGAAAGGATTATTGATATCTTAGATACTGTTGCCGTGGCAACGCATCAAACATCAATATTATTTTCGGATGCTTTTGAGACTCTTCACATGCTTGAAAATGCATGAAACTCGACAGACACATCACATTTATTATCCAGTAGACATGTGCAAAGTTTCAGAAACGGGCGTGGTGAGGGGCTCAGTAGCGCCACCTTTAGTCAAAAATGGGGGCTTAGTTTTACATAGAGACTTAAAACTTGGTATGTATATTGTTCTCATCAAGCCGGACAACTTTCTAATTCATAGTCATAAGCTCTGACCAACAGAAAGTGAGATATTTTGGTTTGAATGTGATTTTTTGGAGAATTCTCTCTCTCTCTCTCTCTGTATCTGTATCTCAGTGTGTGTGTGTGGGGTGTGGGGGATTTGTCTGTTAGGAGAGATTTGCTTTTATAATTGTTTTTCAAGGTTTCAGGGGCTTTTGGGGCCCTTAACGTGCTCGAAAACTCTTGAAACTTTGCACACAGGTCAGAACCCGCGGCCATCAGGGCCGGGCTGAAGCTGGTACCCGGGCGTGGCAGGGGGGCTCAACAGCGCCCCCTTGAATGGGGTCCGAAAACTTGGTCCATATATCAAACACAATTGGATGAATTAATATGAAACTCGGTACACATATAGATCTCATCGGGCCGAACAACTTCCGTGCTCTATGTTATTAGCTCCGCCCAACAGGAAGTCAGCTATTATGCGTTGTTTGAAAAACGCATGCTGTGGAATTTAATGTACTCCTCCTACAAAATTCATCCGATCCCCACCAAACTCGGTCAGCGTGAAGTCAAGACATTGAGGATGCTAAATTGCGGACGGACTTTTGATATCTCGAACGGTTTGGTCGTGGCGAGGAAACGAATTTATGGCGAGAAAAGAGAAACACAAAGTGTTATAACTTCTGCATACATTAACTGATCTTGATGAAACTTCAGCAGTGTGTTCGTGGTAAGAGGCCGGTCAGATGGATGTAACTATTGTGAGTCAAAGTTATAGCGCCACCAACTGGTAGCAGGAAGTGTGTCACTTTCAAAATGCTTTTGACAAAAGTGGGGGGGTTACCTTTACCCACAGTTACAAAAATCAGTACGCATATTGGTCTCATCGAGCCGGACAACTTTCTAATTTACAGTCGTTAGCTCCGAGCAACAGGAAGTCAGATATTTTGGCTTGAATGTGGATTTTTTGGATATGTCAGACCCTTGAGTTTTTAGCTACTCCTCCTAAGTGGTTTATTTTATTCACACCAAACTTTTTCAACATGATAAAAATACATTAAAGATATATATATATATATATATATATATATATATATATATATATATATATATATATATATATATATAATATAGCTGCGAGCAGCGATGAAGGGCCTAAAGCCGGGGGCACCGCCACCCCGGTGCCTTTAGGTAACTAAAGGCACCGGGGTTGCGGTGCCACCGGCTTGGGCCCGTAATCGCTGCTCGCAGCTATATTTATTAGGGCCCGAGCACCGATGGTGTGAGGACCCTCTTGGAATTGCTCTGTTTATTATTATTAGGGCCCGAGCACCGATGGTGTGAGGACCCTCTTGGAATTGCTCTGTTTATTATTATTAGGGCCCGAGCACCGATGGTGTGAGGACCCTCTTGGAATTGCTCTGTTTATTAGGGCCCGAGCACCGATGGTGTGAGGACCCTCTTGGAATTGCTCTGTTTATTATTATTATTATTATTCTTCTCCGCATTGAATTGCATTTTTGAGGGCCTAAACATGCGCGAAAACTCACGAAACTTTGCACACGCGTCAGAACTGGCGAAAATTTACATCTGATATAGGTTTCAGAATTGGACGGGGCAAAATGGCTCGATAGCGCCACCTATAAAAGTTCAACGGAGTGCGCCTCCTGCAACGTTCCACGTACGTGCACGAAATTCGGTACATACGTGTAATGACCTAATACCTACAAAAAAGTCTCTTGGAGCATAGCCCTAAACACAACAGGAAGTCAGCCATTTTGAACTTCCTCTCAGATTTTTGTGCAGTTTTTGCCATTTTCAGGCCTCGTACTTTAACGAACTCCTCCTACAGTTTTAATCTGATCATCTTCAAATTTGGTGAGTGTAATCTTAAGGCCTTTGCGACGTTAAATTGCGAAGATCTTGAGTTTTCGTCGAAGGGCGGGTCCTCGGCGGCCTTACAAATTTCGATGTTTCGCCATGAAACAGGAAGTTGCTGTAACTCAGGCATGGAATGTCCAATCTCCCCCAAACTTCACACGTTTATAAGAGTTCTGTCCTGAACACATGGCCATGCTCATATTCAGTTATAGTCATAGCGCCACCTGCTGGCAACAGGAAGTGACATGTTTAACACTGTTATGGACTCCTAATAACATATAAAAAAGTGCCAGCAAGTGCGAAACATGCTAACAACATACTAGAACAGGGGTTCTCAATCCTGGTCCTCGAGGGCCACTTTCCTGCAGAGTTTAGCTCCAACCTTGATCAAACTCACCTGCCTTTAGCTCTCTAGTAAACCTGAAGAGCTTAATTAGCTGGTTCAGGTGTGTTTGATTAGGGTTGGAGCTAAACTCTGCAGGAAAGTGGCCCTCGAGGACCAGGATTGAGAACCCCTGTACTAGAAGCATGCTAAAACATGCTAGCAAACTCTTAGCTAAGTGCTAAAGCATGCTATTATTGCAATTAAATAGGAATTTGCTGTAACTCAGGCATGGAATGTCCAATCTGCCCCAAACTTCACACTTTTGATAAGCGTTCTGTCCTGAACACATCTACATGATAATATTCAGTTATAGTAATAGCGCCACCTACTGGCAACAGGAAGTGTCATGTTTAACACGTTGATGCCATTCTAGCAACATGTTAAAAATGCCATTGAGGTCTAAACATGCTAGAAACATGTTAAAACATGCTAGCAATACTTAGCTAAGTGCTAAAGCATGCTAATTCAATGAAACAGGATGTTGTTGTTACTCAAGAAGGCAATGTCCAATATGCGCCAAACTTCACACTTTTAATAAACGTTCTGTCCTGAACACATGACCATGCTCATATTCAGTTACAGTCATAGTGCCACCTGCTGGCAACAGGAAGTGACATGTTAAACACTGTTGTGGACATATAAAAACATATAAAAAAAGTGCCAGCAAGTGCTAAACATGCTAACAACATACTAGAAACATGCTAAAACATGCTAGCAAACACTTAGCTAAGTGCTAAAGCATGCTATTGCTGCAATTAAATAGGAATTTGCTGTAACACAGGCATGGAATGTCCAATCTGCCCCAAACTTCACACGTTTGATAAGAGTCATGGCCTGAACACATCTACATGAGAATATTCAGTTATAGTAATAGCGCCACCTGCTGTCAACAGGAAGTGACATGTTTAACACTGTTGTGGTCTCCTAATAACATATATAAAAGAGCCAGCAAGTGCTAAACAGGTTAGCAACATACTAGAAACATGCTAGCAAACACTTAGCTAAGTGATAAAGCATGCTATTACTGCAATTAAATAGGAATTTGCTGTAACTCAGGCATGGAACGTCCAATCTGCCCCAAACTTCACATGTTTGATAAGAATCATGGCCTGAACGCATGCCTATGCTCAAATTCAGTTATAGTAATAGCGCCACCTACTGGCAACAGGAAGTGACATGTTTAACACGTTGATGCCGTTCTAGCAACATGTTAAAAATGCCATTGAGTTCTAAACATGCTAGAAACATATTAAAACATGCTAGCAATACTTAGCTAAGTGCTAAAGCATGCTAATTCAATGAAACAGGACTTTGTTGTTACTCAAGAAGGCAATGTACAATCTACCCCAAACGTCACACGTTTGATAAGAGTTATCTCTTGAACACATGTCCATGCTCATATTTAGTTATAGTCATAGCGCCACCTGCTGGCAACAGGAAGTGACGTTTAACACTGTTCTTGACTCCTAATAACATATAAAAAAATGCCAGTAGGTGCTAAACATCCTACCAACATACTAGAGACATGCTAAAACATAATAGCAAACACTTAGCTAAGTGCTAAAGAATGATATTACTGCAATTAAATATGAATTTGCTGTAACTCAGGCATGGAATGTCCAATCTGCCCCAAACTTCACACTTTTGATAAGCGTTCTGTCCTGAACACATGACCATGCTTATATTCAGTTACAGTCATAGCGCCACCTGCTGGCAACAGGAAGTGACATGTTTAACACTGTTGTGGACTCCTAATAACATATAAAAAAGTGCCAGCAAGTGTTAAACATGCTAACAACATACTAGAAACATGCTAAAACATGCTAGCAAACTCTTAGCCAAGTGCTAAAGCATGCTATTATTGCAATTAAATAGGAATTTGCTGTAACTCAGGCATGGAATGTCCAATCTGCCCCAAACTTCACACTTTTGATAAGAGTCATGGCCTGAACACATCTACATGAGAATGTTCAGTTATAGTAATAGCGCCACCAACTGGCAACAGGAAGTGACATGTTTAACACGTTGATGCCGTTCTAGCAACATGTTAAAACATGCTAACAATGCTTAGCTAAGTTCTAAAGAATGCTAATTCAATGAAACATGACTTTGTTGTTACTCAAGAAGGCAATGTCCAATTTGCACCAAACTTCACATGTTTGATAAGAGTTCTGTCCTGAACACACATCCATGCTCATATTCAGTTATAGTCATAACGCCACCTACTGGCAACAGAAACTGACATGGTTAACACAGTAATGCAGTACTAACCACATAATTATTGTGTACTAAGCATGCTAGAAACAGACTGAACATGCTAGCAACACTTAGCTTAGTCATGAAGCATGCTATTATCACCATTATACAAAACATTTTGTAACTGACTTTGACATACTCTTACTATATATACCTCCTTAAATGTACATTTCCCAACCATGCTCTGCCTTCCTAAAGCCACCGAGTGTTGATGGCACGGGTGCGAGGGCCCTTTCATCGCTGCTTGCAGCTTTAATTATTATTATTATTATTCTTCTTCTTCTTCTCCGCATTTAATTGCATTTTTGAGGGCCTAAACATGCTCGAAAACTCACGAAACTTTGCACACGCGTCAGAACTGGCGAAAATTTACATCTGATATAGGTTTCAGAATTGGACGGGGCAAAATGGCTCGATAGCGCCACCTATAAAAGTTCAACGGAGTGCGCCTCCCGCAACGTTCCACGTACGTGCACGAAATTCGGTACATACATGTAATGACCTAATACCTACAAAAAAGTCTCTTGGAGCATAGCCCTAAACACAACAGGAAGTCAGCCATTTTGAACTTCCTCTCAGATTTTTGTGCAGTTTTTGCCATTTTCAGGCCTCGTACTTTAACGAACTCCTCCTACAGTTTTAATCTGATCATCTTCAAATTTGGTGAGTGTAATCTTAAGGCCTTTGCGACGTTAAATTGCGAAGATCTTGAGTTTTCGTCAAAGGGCGGGTCCTCGGCGGCCTGACAAATTTCGATGTTTCGCCATGAAACAGGAAGTTGCTGTAACTCAGGCATGGAATGTCCAATCTGCCCCAAACTTCACACTTTTGATAAGCGTTCTGTCCTGAACACATGACCATGCTCATATTCAGTTACAGTCATAGCGCCACCTGCTGGCAACAGGAAGTGACATGTTTAACACTGATATGGACTCCTAATAACATATAAAAAAGTGCCAGCAAGTGCTAAACATGCTAACAACATAATAGAAGCATGCTAAAACATGCTAGCAAACTCTTAGCTAAGTGCTAAAGCATGCTATTATTGCAATTAAATAGGAATTTGCTGTAACTCAGGCATGGAATGTCCAATCTGCCCCAAACTTCACACTTTTGATAAGCGTTCTGTCCTGAACACATCTACATGAGAAAATTCAGTTATAGTAATAGCGCCACCTACTGGTAACAGGAAGTGACATGTTTAACACTCTTGTGGTCTCCTAATAACATATAAAAAAGAGCCAACAAGTGCTAAACAGGTTAGCAACATACTAGAAACATGCTAGCAAACACTTAGCTAAGTGCTAAAGCATGCTATTACTGCAATTAAATAGGAATTTGCTGTAACTCAGGCATGTAATGTCCAATCTGCCCCAAACTTCACACATTTGATAAGAATCATGGCCTGAACACATGTCTATGCTCAAATTCAGTTATAGTAATAGCACCACCTACTGGCAACAGGAAGTGACATGTTTAACACTTTGATGCCGTTCTAGCAACATGTTAAAAATGCCATTGAGTTCTATACATGCTAGAAACATGTTAAAACATGCTAGCAGTACTTAGCTAAGTGCTAAACCATGCTAATTCAATGAAACAGGACTTTGTTGTTACTCAAGAAAGCAATGTACAATCTACCCCAAACTTCACACGTTTGATAAGAGTTATCTCTTGAACACATGTCCATGCTCATATTTAGTTATAGTCATAGCGCCACCTGCTGGCAACAGGAAGTGACGTTTAACACTGTTCTTGACTCCTAATAACATATAAAAAAATGCAAGTAGGTGCTAAACATCCTACCAACATACTAGAGACTTGCTAAAACATACTAGCAAACACTTAGCTAAGTGCTAAAGAATGATATTACTGCAATTAAATATGAATTTGCTGTAACTCAGGCAAGGAATGTCCAATCTGCCCCAAACTTCACACTTTTGATAAGCGTTCTGTCCTGAACACATGATCATGCTTACAGTCATAGCGCCACCTGCTGGCAGCAGGAAGTGACATGTTTAACACTGTTATGGACTCCTAATAACATATAAAAAAGTGCCAGCAAGTGCTAAACATGCTAACAACATACTAGAAACATGCTAAAACATGCTAGCAAACTCTTAGCTAAGTGCTAAAGCATGCTATTATTGCAATTAAATAGGAATTTGCTGTAATTCAGGCATGGAATGTCCAATCTGCCCCAAACTTCACACATTTGATAAGAATCATGGCCTGAACACATGTCTATGCTCAAATTCAGTTATAGTAATAGCGCCACCTACTGGCAACAGGAAGTGACATGTTTAACACTTTTATGCCGTTCTAGCAACATGTTAAAAATGCCATTGAGTTCTAAACATGCTAGAAACATGTTAAAACATGCTAACAATGCTTAGCTAAGTGCTAAAGAATGTTAATTCAATGAAACATGACTTTGTTGTTACTCAAGAAGGCAATGTCCAATTTGCACCAAACTTCACACGTTTGATAAGAGTTCTGTCCTGAACACACATCCATGCTCATATTCAGTTATAGCCATAACGCCACCTACTGGCAACAGAAACTGACATGGTTAACACCGTAATGCAGTACTAACCACATAATTATTGTGTACTAAGCATGCTAGAAACAGACTAAACATGCTAGCAACACTTAGCTGAGTCATGAAGCATGCTATTATCACCATTATACAAAACATTTTGTAACTGACTTTGACATACTCTTACTATATATACCTCCTTAAATGTACATTTCCCAACCATGCTCTGTCTTCCTAAAGCCACCGAGTGTTGATGGCACGGGTGCGAGGGCCCTTTCATCGCTGCTTGCAGCTTTAATTAGGGCCCGAGCACCGATGGTGAGAGGACCCTATTGTTTTTGCTCCGTTTATTATTATTATTCTTCTTCTTCTCCAAAGTGAATCGCTTTTTAGAGGGCCTAAACACGCTCGAAAACTCATGAAACTTTGCACACGCTTCAGAAGTGGTGAAAATTTACGTGTGATATGGTTTTCAGAATTGGGGGGGGGCAAATTCGGTAAATTATTGCCCCCACATTTTGCCCCGGCTCCTGGTTTCACGTACAGGTATGAAATTTGGTACATACATGTAATGACCCAATACCTACAGAAAAGTCTCTTGGAGCATAGCCCTAAACACAACAGGAAGTGAGCTATTTTGAACTTCCTCCTGGATTTTGGGCATTTTTCGTAATTTCCTGATGTTGTACTTTAACGAACTCCTCCTACAGATTTGATCTGATCCTCTTCAAATTTGGTGAGTGTAATCTTAAGGCCTTTGTGACGTTAAATTGCGAAGATCTAGAGTTTTCGTCGAAGGGTGTGCCCTCGGCGGCCTGACAAACATCTATCTATAAATTACAGGAACGTCTGTCTGTCTGTCTGTCTGTGTGTGTGTGTGTCTGTTCCTCGCATATCTCTCGAACCGTTAGTCCGATTAATTTCAAACTCGACAGGTGTCTTGCCACGGGCACGAGTAAGTGCAGTGCCAAGTTTGACATTGTTTGGATGAGAAATGCAAAAGATATCGTTAAATATATCATTTTTAGAAGGTTGTGGTTTAAAAATAAACATTCTGACATTAGAGAGTTGTATCGGTCAAAGAAGCCCCAAGAAGGTTGTGGTTTAAAAATAAACATTCTGACATAAACACTCAGTCAGCTACACTGTTTACTTCTGAATATTATAGTTTGGTTCCCGAACGTGATAAATCCATCTATCTATAAATTACAGAAACGTCCGTCTGTCTGTCTGTGTGTTATTCGCATATCTCTCGAATGTGAGATAACCACTAAATGTGTGAAAACCACTATTTTCTGTTTCAAACTTTCACATAGCATCTTTAGGTTATAACAACATTGAAAATCAAAATCTGGATTTGAATTTTTTTAAGATTTATTATAAAAACGGATTATTTTTTCCCAAAAATGCAATAAATTCATGACTTTTTTTTTTTCAAAATGCTATTAATCCATTGAATCAATATAAAGTTATTTTTGATCATATTGCCATCGCAAGAAATATCTCCTGAACTTTTTTGACGGCGATCAGCTCACAAAAACTGATTTTGCACGGGCACTTTGCACTGCTCCCTGAATCGAGGTGCTTATTCATTTGTGGATGTAAACTGAATCTGTAAGTCAGCTATGCTGTTAGTGTTTACTTCTGAATATTATATTTCATTCTGGTGCGCTTAACGTTGTCGCTACTGTGTAATAGTAGCCTATGCTATTCACCAACTAAACATATCCTATTCAATGCGTTCACAGTCTCTTTCACGGGCATCATTTGTAGTTGCCTATTCACAAACTGTTTGCTCAAGCATAGCGTTTTCTCAGAGTTCACTGTGTGCTTTTTACCATGCACAAATAAAAATGTCACTGAACTTTTGCTGTGTAATTGTAACAATGAGCACACACCAAACCAACAATTACTAAAAACACACACAAAAACTGATTTTGCACGGGCATTTTTTGCACTAGTTCACCCAATTTCGGCCTTTTGGTGATATATGCATGATCAGATAAGTTCAATATTAATGTTGCTTGCAGTTCTGATGTTGCTAGGCAACCACAGACAGCCTGCAGTAACTCAGGCATACAATTTTCAATCTGCCCCAAACTTCACATGTTTGATAAGAGTCCTGTCCTGAACACATGCCAATGCTCATTATGATTATAGCAATAGCGCCACCTGCTGGTAGCAGGAAGTGTGGTAAATACAAAACGTGCTCGAAAAATCATGAAACTGTGCACACGCTTCAGAAGTGGTGACAATTTACGTGTGATGTGGTTTTAAAAATTGGGTGGGGCAAAATGGCTTACTTATTGCCCCTACATTTTGCCCCGGCTCGACGTTTCACGTACAGGTATGAAATTTGGTACACACATGTAAGGACCCAATACCTACAAAAAAGTCTCTTGGAGCATAGCCCTAAACACAACAGGAAGTCAGTTATTTTGAACTTCCTGTCAGATTTTGGGCAGTTTTTGCCATTTCCTGATGTTGTACTTTAACAAACTCCTCCTACAGTTTTGATCTGATCCTCTTCAAATTTGGTGAGTGTAATCTTAAGGCCTTTCCTAAAGGTGCCGGGTGGCGGTGGCAGGGGTGCGAGGGCCCTTTTCATCGCTGCTTGCAGCTTTAATTAGGGCCCGAGCACCGATGGTGAGAGGACCCTATTGTTTTTGCTCCGTTTATTATTAGGGCCCGAGCACCGATGGTGAGAGGACCCTATTGTTTTTGCTCCGTTTATTATTATTCTTCTTCTCCAAAGTGAATCGCTTTTTAGAGGGCCTAAACATGCTCGAAAACTCATGAAACTTTGCACACGCTTCAGAAGTGGTGAAAATTTACGTGTGATATGGTTTTCAGAATTGGGGGGGGCAAATTCGGTAAATTATTGCCCCCACATTTTGCCCCGGCTCCTGGTTTCACGTACAGGTATGAAATTTGGTACATACATGTAATGACCCAATACCTACAGAAAAGTCTCTTGGAGCATAGCCCTAAACACAACAGGAAGTGAGCTATTTTGAACTTCCTCCTGGATTTTGGGCATTTTTCGTAATTTCCTGATGTTGTACTTTAACGAACTCCTCCTACAGATTTGATCTGATACTCTTCAAATTTGGTGAGTGTAATCTTAAGGCCTTTGTGACGTTAAATTGCGAAGATCTAGAGTTTTCGTCGAAGGGTGTGCCCTCGGCGGCCTGACAAACATCTATCTATAAATTACAGGAACGTCTGTCTGTCTGTCTGTCTGTGTGTGTGTGTGTCTGTTCCTCGCATATCTCTCGAACCGTTAGTCCGATTGATTTCAAACTCGACAGGTGTCTCGCCACGGGCACGAGTAAGTGCAGTGCCAAGTTTGACATTGTTTGGATGAGAAATGCAAAAGATATCGTTAAATATATCATTTTTAGAAGGTTGTGGTTTAAAAATAAACATTCTGACATTAGAGAGTTGTATCGGTCAAAGAAGCCCCAAGAAGGCTGTGGTTTAAAAATAAACATTCTGACATAAACACTCAGTCAGCTACACTGTTTACTTCTGAATATTATAGTTTGGTTCCCGAACGTGATAAATCCATCTATCTATAAATTACAGAAACGTCCGTCTGTCTGTCTGTGTGTTATTCGCATATCTCTCGAATGTGAGATAACCACTAAATGTGTGAAAACCACTATTTTCTGTTTCAAACTTTCACATAGAATCTTTAGGTTATAACAACATTGAAAATCAAAATCTGGATTTGAATTTTTTAAGATTTATTATAAAAACGGATTATTTTTTCCCAAAAATGCAATAAATTCATGACTTTTTTTTTTTTTTTCAAAATGCTATTAATCCATTGAATCAATATAAAGTTATTTTTGATCATATTGCCATCGCAAGAAATATCTCCTGAACTTTTTTGACGGCGATCAGCTCACAAAAACTGATTTTGCACGGGCACTTTGCACTGCTCCCTGAATCGAGGTGCTTATTCATTTGTGGATGTAAACTGAATCTGTATGTCAGCTATGCTGTTAGTGTTTACTTCTGAATATTATATTTCATTCTGGTGCGCTTAACGTTGTCGCTACTGTGTAATAATAGCCTATGCTATTCACCAACTAAACATATCCTATTCAATGCGTTCACAGTCTCTTTCACGGGCATCATTTGTAGTTGCCTATTCACAAACTGTTTGCTCAAGCATAGCGTTTTCTCGGAGTTCACTGTGTGCTTTTTACCATGCACAAATAAAAATGTCACTGAACTTTTGCTGTGTAATTGTAACAATGAGCACACACCAAACCAACAATTACTAAAAACACACACAAAAACTGATTTTGCACGGGCATTTTTTGCACTAGTTCACCCAATTTCGGCCTTTTGGTGATATATGCATGATCAGATAAGTTCAATATTAATGTTGCTTGCAGTTCTGATGTTGCTAGGCAACCACAGACAGCCTGCAGTAACTCAGGCATACAATTTTCAATCTGCCACAAACTTCACATGTTTGATAAGACTCCTGTCCTGAACACATGCCAATGCTCATTATGATTATAGCAATAGCACCACCTGCTGGTAGCAGGAAGTGTGGCAAATACAAAACGTGCTCGAAAAATCATGAAACTTTGCACACGCTTCAGAAGTGGTGACAATTTACGTGTGATGTGGTTTTAAAAATTGGGTGGGGCAAAATGGCTTACTTATTGCCCCTACATTTTGCCCCGGCTCGACGTTTCACGTACAGGTATGAAATTTGGTACACACATGTAAAGACCCAATACCTACAAAAAAGTCTCTTGGAGCATAGCCCTAAACACAACAGGAAGTCAGTTATTTTGAACTTCCTGTCAGATTTTGGGCAGTTTTTGCCATTTCCTGATGTTGTACTTTAACAAACTCCTCCTACAGTTTTGATCTGATCCTCTTCAAATTTGGTGAGTGTAATCTTAAGGCCTTTCCTAAAGGTGCCGGGTGGCGGTGGCAGGGGTGCGAGGGCCCTTTTCATCGCTGCTTGCAGCTTTAATTATTATTATTATTATTCTCCAAAGTGAATCGCTTTTTAGAGGGCCTAAACATGCTCGAAAACTCATGAAACTTTGCACACGCTTCAGAAGTGGTGAAAATTTACGTGTGATATGGTTTTCAAAATTGGGTGGGGCAAATTCGGTAAATTATTGCCCCCACATTTTGCCCCGGCTCCTGGTTTCACTTACAGGTATGAAATTTGGTACATACATGTAATGACCCAATACCTACAAAAAAGTCTCTTGGAGCATAGCCCTAAACACAACAGGAAGTGAGCTATTTTGAACTTCCTCCTAGATTTTGGGCATTTTTCGTAATTTCCTGATGTTGTACTTTAACGAACTCCTCCTACAGTTTTGATCTGATCCTCTTCAAATTTGGTGAGTGTAATCTGAAGGCCTTTGCGACGTTAAATTGCGAAGATCTTGAGTTTTCGTCGAAGAGTGTGCCCTCGGCGGCCTGACAAACGTTCACCCAATTTCGGCCTTTTGGTGATATATGCATGATCAGATAAGTTCAATATTAATATTGCTTGCAGTTCCGATGTTGCTAGGCAACCACAGACAGCCTGCAGTAACTCAGCCATACATTTTTCAATCTGCCCCAAACTTCACATGTTTGATAAGAGTCCTGTCCTGAACACATGACCATGCTCATTATGGTTATAGCAATACCGCCACCTGCTGGTAGCAGGAAGTGTGGCAAATACAAAACGTGCTCGAAAAATCATGAAACTTTGCACATGCTTCAGATGTGGTGAAAATTTACGTGTGATGTGGTTTTCAAAATTGGGTGGGGCAAAATGGCTTACTTATTGCCCCTATATTTTGCCCCGTCTCCTGGTTTCACGTACAGGTATGAAATTTAGTACATACATGTAAAGACCCAATACCTACAAAAAAGTCTCTTGGCGCGTAGCCCTAAACACAACAGGAAGTCAGCTATTTTGAACTTCCTCTCAGATTTTGGGCAGTTTTTGCCATTTCCTGATGTTGTACTTTAACAAACTCCTCCTACAGTTTTGATCTGATCCTCTTCAAATTTGGTGAGTGTAATCTTAAGGCATTTCCTAAAGGTGCCGGGTGGCGGTGGCAGGGGTGCGAGGGCCCTTTCATCGCTGCTTGCAGCTTTAATTAGGGCCCGAGCACCGATGGTGAGAGGACCCTATTGTTTTTGCTCCGTTTATTATTATTCTTCTTCTCCAAAGTGAATCGCTTTTTAGAGGGCCTAAACATGCTCGAAAACTCATGAAACTTTGCACACGCTTCAGAAGTGGTGAAAATTTACGTGTGATATGGTTTTCAGAATTGTGGGGGGCAAATTCGGTAAATTATTGCCCCCACATTTTGCCCCGGCTCCTGGTTTCACGTACAGGTATGAAATTTGGTACATACATGTAATGACCCAATACCTACAGAAAAGTCTCTTGGAGCATAGCCCTAAACACAACAGGAAGTGAGCTATTTTGAACTTCCTCCTGGATTTTGGGCATTTTTCGTAATTTCCTGATGTTGTACTTTAACGAACTCCTCCTACAGATTTGATCTGATACTCTTCAAATTTGGTGAGTGTAATCTTAAGGCCTTTGTGACGTTAAATTGCGAAGATCTAGAGTTTTCGTCGAAGGGTGTGCCCTCGGCGGCCTGACAAACATCTATCTATAAATTACAGGAACGTCTGTCTGTCTGTCTGTCTGTGTGTGTGTGTGTCTGTTCCTCGCATATCTCTCGAACCGTTAGTCCGATTGATTTCAAACTCGACAGGTGTCTTGCCACGGGCACGAGTAAGTGCAGTGCCAAGTTTGACATTGTTTGGATGAGAAATGCAAAAGATATCGTTAAATATATCATTTTTAGAAGGTTGTGGTTTAAAAATAAACATTCTGACATTAGAGAGTTGTATCGGTCAAAGAAGCCCCAAGAAGGCTGTGGTTTAAAAATAAACATTCTGACATAAACACTCAGTCAGCTACACTGTTTACTTCTGAATATTATAGTTTGGTTCCCGAACGTGATAAATCCATCTATCTATAAATTACAGAAACGTCCGTCTGTCTGTCTGTGTGTTATTCGCATATCTCTCGAATGTGAGATAACCACTAAATGTGTGAAAACCACTATTTTCTGTTTCAAACTTTCACATAGCATCTTTAGGTTATAACAACATTGAAAATCAAAATCTGGATTTGAATTTTTTAAGATTTATTATAAAAACGGATTATTTTTTCCCAAAAATGCAATAAATTCATGACTTTTTTTTTTTTTTTTTAAATGCTATTAATCCATTGAATCAATATAAAGTTATTTTTGATCATATTGCCATCGCAAGAAATATCTCCTGAACTTTTTTGACGGCGATCAGCTCACAAAAACTGATTTTGCACGGGCACTTTGCACTGCTCCCTGAATCGAGGTGCTTATTCATTTGTGGATGTAAACTGAATCTGTAAGTCAGCTATGCTGTTAGTGTTTACTTCTGAATATTATATTTCATTCTGGTGCGCTTAACGTTGTCGCTACTGTGTAATAGTAGCCTATGCTATTCACCAACTAAACATATCCTATTCAATGCGTTCACAGTCTCTTTCACGGGCATCATTTGTAGTTGCCTATTCACAAACTGTTTGCTCAAGCATAGCGTTTTCTCGGAGTTCACTGTGTGCTTTTTACCATGCACAAATAAAAATGTCACTGAACTTTTGCTGTGTAATTGTAACAATGAGCACACACCAAACCAACAATTACTAAAAACACACACAAAAACTGATTTTGCACGGGCATTTTTTGCACTAGTTCACCCAATTTCGGCCTTTTGGTGATATATGCATGATCAGATAAGTTCAATATTAATGTTGCTTGCAGTTCTGATGTTGCTAGGCAACCACAGACAGCCTGCAGTAACTCAGGCATACAATTTTCAATCTGCCACAAACTTCACATGTTTGATAAGAGTCCTGTCCTGAACACATGCCAATGCTCATTATGATTATAGCAATAGCACCACCTGCTGGTAGCAGGAAGTGTGGCAAATACAAAACGTGCTCGAAAAATCATGAAACTTTGCACACGCTTCAGAAGTGGTGACAATTTACGTGTGATGTGGTTTTAAAAATTGGGTGGGGCAAAATGGCTTACTTATTGCCCCTACATTTTGCCCCGGCTCGACGTTTCACGTACAGGTATGAAATTTGGTACACACATGTAAAGACCCAATACCTACAAAAAAGTCTCTTGGAGCATAGCCCTAAACACAACAGGAAGTCAGTTATTTTGAACTTCCTGTCAGATTTTGGGCAGTTTTTGCCATTTCCTGATGTTGTACTTTAACAAACTCCTACAGTTTTGATCTGATCCTCTTCAAATTTGGTGAGTGTAATCTTAAGGCCTTTCCTAAAGGTGCCGGGTGGCGGTGGCAGGGGTGCGAGGGCCCTTTTCATCGCTGCTTGCAGCTTTAATTATTATTATTATTCTTCTCCAAAGTGAATCGCTTTTTAGAGGGCCTAAACATGCTCGAAAACTCATGAAACTTTGCACACGCTTCAGAAGTGGTGAAAATTTACGTGTGATATGGTTTTCAAAATTGGGTGGGGCAAATTCGGTAAATTATTGCCCCCACATTTTGCCCCGGCTCCTGGTTTCACTTACAGGTATGAAATTTGGTACATACATGTAATGACCCAATACCTACAAAAAAGTCTCTTGGAGCATAGCCCTAAACACAACAGGAAGTGAGCTATTTTGAACTTCCTCCTAGATTTTGGGCATTTTTCGTAATTTCCTGATGTTGTACTTTAACGAACTCCTCCTACAGTTTTGATCTGATCCTCTTCAAATTTGGTGAGTGTAATCTGAAGGCCTTTGCGACGTTAAATTGCGAAGATCTTGAGTTTTCGTCGAAGGGTGTGCCCTCGGCGGCCTGACAAACGTTCACCCAATTTCGGCCTTTTGGTGATATATGCATGATCAGATAAGTTCAATATTAATGTTGCTTTGCAGTTCCGATGTTGCTAGGCAACCACAGACAGCCTGCAGTAACTTAGGCATACAATTTTCAATCTGCCCCAAACTTCACATGTTTGATAAGAGTCCTGTCCTGAACACATGACCATGCTCATTATGGTTATAGCAATAGCGCCACCTGCTGGTAGCAGGAAGTGTGGCAAATACAAAACGTGCTCGAAAAATCATGAAACTTTGCACACGCTTCAGAAGTGGTGAAAATTTACGTGTGATGTGGTTTTCAAAATTGGGTGGGGCAAAATGGCTTACTTATTGCCCCTACATTTTGCCCCGGCTCGACGTTTCACGTACAGGTATGAAATTTGGTACATACATGTAAAGACCCAATACCTACAAAAAAGTCTCTTGGAGCGTAGCCCTAAACACAACAGGAAGTGAGCTATTTTGAACTTCCTCTCAGATTTTGGGCAGTTTTTGCCATTTCCTGATGTTGTACTTTAACAAACTCCTCCTACAGTTTTGATCTGATCCTCTTCAAATTTGGTGAGTGTAATCTTAAGGCATTTCCTAAAGGCGCCGGGTGGCGGTGGCAGGGGTGCGAGGGCCCTTTCATCGCTGCTTGCAGCTTTAATTAGGGCCCGAGCACCGATGGTGTGAGGACCCTCTTGGAATTGCTCTGTTTATTAGGGCCCAAGCCCTGAAAGGGCGAAGAGCCCTATTGTTTCCGGTAGGATTATTTATTAGGGCCCAAGCCCTGAAAGGGCGAAGGCCCTATTGTTTTCGTAAGGATTATTTTTTTTTTTTTTCTTCATTATTTTTTTTTTTGCCTTTTTGCCACTTTTGGGGCCCTTAACATGCTCAAAAACTCTTGAAATTTTGCACACACGTCAGAACCTGCGGCCATCAGGGCCGGGCTGAAGCTGGTACCGGGGCGTGGCAGGGGGGCTCGACAGCGCCCCCTGGAATGGGGTCCGAAAACTTGGTCCATAAATCAAACACGCTTGCATGTAATAATATGAAACTCAGTACACATATAGATTTCATCGGGCCAAACAACTTACGTGCTCTAAGTTTTACAAAAGCCCAACAGGAAGTCGGTTATTATACGTTGTTTGGAAAACGCATACAATGGAATGTGAAATACTCCTCCTAGGGATTTCATCCGATCGCCACCAAACTCGGTGAGAATAAAGTCAAGACATTGAGGATCAATTCTTGCGAACAGATTTTTGATATCTCGAACGGTTTGGCCGTGGCGAGGAAACGAATTTATGGCGAATAATGGGACACAGGAAGTGTGTTATAACTTCTGCATACATTGACTGATCTTGATGAAACTTCAGCAGTGTATTCGTTGTAAAAGGCCGATCACATGGATGTGACTATTGTGAGTCAAAGTTATAGCGCCACCAACTGGCAGCAGGAAGTGTGTCACTTTCAAAATGCTTTGAAGTCACCCTCTTACTTTTACCCGATTTGCTTCAAACTTTATGTGTATAATGTAAACACATGGCAGATGTAGACCTGTGAAAGGATTATTGATATCTTAGATACTGTTGCCGTGGCAACGCATCAAATTTTAATATTCTTTTCGGATGCGTTTGAGACTCTTAGCATGCTTGAAATTGGATGAAACTCGACAGACACATAACACTTATTAGCCAGTAGACATGTGAAAAGTTTCAGAAACGGGCGTGGCAGGGGGGCTCAACAGCGCCCTCTTGAACAGGGTCTGAAAACTTGGTCCATATATCAAACACGCTTGCATGAATTAATATGAAACTCGGTACACATATAGATTTCATCGGGCCGAACAACTTTCCCTCTGTCAAGTTTCACGCCAGCCCAACAGGAAGTCGGCTATTATGGGTTGTTTGGAAAACGCTTGCTGTGGAATGTGATGTACTCCTCCTAGAGAATTCATTCAATCACCTCCAAACTCAGTCAGCATGAAGTCAAGACATTGAGAATGCTAAATTGCGGACGGATTTTTGATATCTCGAACGGTTTGGCCGTGGCGAGGAAACAAATTTATGGCGAGAAAAGAGAGGAGACGAAGTGTTATAACTTCTGCATACATTAACTGATCTTGATGAAACTTTAGCAGTATGTTCGTGGTAAGAGGCCGATCAGATGGATGTAACTATTGTGAGTCAAAGTTATAGCGCCACCAACTGGCAGCAGGAAGTGTGTCATTTTCAACATGCGTTTGACAAAAGTGGGTGGGTTAGTTTTACCAACAGTTACAAAAATCAGTATATATATTGGTCTCACCGAGCCAGACAACTTTCTAATTTACAGTTATTAGCTCAGAGCAAAAGGAAGTCAGATATTTTGGTCTGAATGTGGATTTTTTGGATATTTCAGACTCTGAGTTTTTAGCTACTCTTCCTAACTGGTTTATTTTATTCACACCAAACTTTTTCAAAATGATAAAGATACATTAAAGATGCTAAATTGTGAACGGATATTAAACATCTCAAACGGTTTTGCTATAGTGATGGACTAAAGTAAAGTAACACTTAAAGCCTCATCTTCTAAAAATGTAATTAAACACCATTTATTTCTATATAAAAGTATAAAAATATCACAACTAAACCCATTTTATTCTTTTTTTTTTTCAATTTAATAAATATTTATAAGTTTAAAAATAGTAATTGTACTATTTAGTCCCATAAAAGTCAAGTCATACATAGGGCTATACTGCCCTCTTGTGTTCAAAATCAGGTAGGCCTATTGTATCTACATAAAAATATACTAGGTTTGTGACGGTGAGAATATTTTACCACCGGTTAATCGACGTGTGACACCGCTGGAGGCTTTTGAATCGCCAACTTAAAAACGAAAGTAAAATATGTTCGTCCACACTGACATTGATAGTGGTTGAGCGAGCGTTTCAAATTAATTCCTATGGAAGTAGGAATTAACTGAAAAACGTTCACTCTGTTCTGCTCGTTCCTCGCCGTGGATGCGCACCGTTATGAATGCCCGTGCAGCCATGAGCATTTTAGTTTAATTTTAAAATTAGCGCCTTTCGGGGGGTGGATTGCTTGAAATTATTTTACAAAAGCACAATGTTGTGTTTTATTGCAACTGTACACAAATATAAGTTAACACTTTGCAGTTTGAATGTCGTCCTGTATAATGACGGAGTATGTTTTTATGTGTCCACTGTTCAATCGCGCCCACACCACACACACACACACCCACCCACACACACACGGTTTACTATCTTTGTGGGGACTCTCCATAGATTTAATGATTTGTATACTGTACAAACTGTATATTTTATCTCCTTACACTAACCCTACCCCTAAACCTACCCATCACTGAAAACTTTCTGCATTTTTACATTTCCAAAAAAACCTCATTCTGTATGATTTATAAGCTTGTTTACCCATGGGGACCTCTATTTAGGTCCCCACTGTGACACGAGTCCCCATGAGTCTGTGTGCATTCAGGTTAAAGTCCCCACCAGGATAGAAAAACATGAACACACACACACACACACACACACACACACACACACACACACACACACACACACACACACACACTCCAGCATTGCAATCTTGACATTGCAGCCTGTTCATTATAGTCTTAATAAAATATAATAATAAAATGGTCAACCTAACATATAAAGATTACACTGCTCTAAATAGTCAGTAGTACAATTCGTACAATCACAGTAAGCACCGCTCCACTGTGAATTTTCCAAGCACATTTTTGCGCATGTGAAGAGGATAATTTTTCCCTTCGATATTGGAACGTGAGTGAAGTACAAAGCATATAATAAACAATAGTTTAGCATCCAAAAAAAGGTAATTATATATATATATATATATAAAATAGGGGAAAAAAGAATATATATATATATATATATATATATATATATATATATATGTATATATATATATATATATATATATATATATATATTTATTTATTTATTTATTTTAAGTGACAAGACAAAGAATATTACTTGTCAGATATATATATATATTAGTGTAACTAAAGGCACTAGGGTGGCGGTGCCACCGGCTTGGGCCCGCAATCGCTGCTCGCAGCTATATTTATTATTATTATTATTATTTTGTCAACCTTTTGGGCACTTTTGGGGCCCTTAACATGCTCAAAAACTCTTGAAATTTTGCACACACATCAGAACCTGCGGCCATCAGGGCCGGACTGAAGCTGGTACCCGGGCGTGGCACGGGGGCTCGACAGCGCCCCCTGGAATGGTGTCCGAAAACTTGGTCTATAAATCAAACACGCTTGCATATAATAATATGAAACTCAGTACACATATAGATCTCATCGGGCCGAACAACTTTCGTGCTCTAAGTTTTACACCAGCCCAACAGGAAGTCAACTATTATGGGTTGTTTGAAAAACGCATCCTCTGGAATTTGAAATACTCCTCCTAGAATATTCGTCCAATCACAACCAAACTCGGTGTGCATGAAGTCAAGACATTGAGGATGCTAAATTGCGGACGGATTTTTGATATCTCGAACGGTTTGGCTGTGGCGAGGAAACGAATTTATGGCGATTAATGGGACACAGGAAGTGTGTTATAACTTCTGCATACATTAACTGATCTTGATGAAACTTTCGCAGTGTGTTTGTTGTAAGAGGCCGATCACAAGGATGTGACTATTGTGAGTCAAAGTTATAGCGCCACCAACTGGCAGCAGGAAGTGTGTCACTTTCAAAATGCTTTGAAGTCACCCTCTTAATTTTACACGATTTGCTTCAAACTTTATATGTATAATGTAAACACACGGCAGATGTAGACCTGTGAAAGGATTATTGATATCTTAGATACTGTTGCCGTGGCAACGCATCAAATTTTAATATTCTTTTCGGATGCGTTTGAGACTCTTAACATGCTTGAAATTGGATGAAACTCGACAGACACATAACACTTATTAGCCAGTAGACATGTGAAAAGTTTCAGAAACGGGCGTGGCAGGGGGGCTCAACAGCGCCCTCTTGAACAGGGTCTGAAAACTTGGTCCATATATCAAACACGCTTGCATGAATTAATATGAAACTCGGTACACATATAGATTTCATGGGGCCGAACAACTTTCCCTCTGTCAAGTTTCACGCCAGCCCAACAGGAAGTCGGCTATTATGGGTTGTTTGGAAAACGCTTGCTGTGGAATGTGATGTACTCCTCCTAGAGAATTCATTCAATCACCTCCAAACTCAGTCAGCATGAAGTCAAGACATTGAGGATGCTAAATTGCGAACGGATTTTTGATATCTCGAACGGTTTGGCTGTGGCGAGGAATCGAATTTATGGCGAGAAAAGAGAAACACGAAGTGGAATAACTTCTGCATACATTAACTGATCTTGATGAAACTTCAGCAGTGTGTTCGTGGTAAGAGGCCGATCAGATCGATGTAGCTATTGTGAGTCAAAGTTATAGCGCCACCAACTGGCAGCAGGAAGTGTGTCACTTTCAACATGCTTTTGACAAAAGTGGGGGGGTTAGTTTTAACTACAGTAAAGAAAAAATAGTTTGTATATTGTTCTCATCAAGCCGGACAACTTTCTAATTTACATTCAATAGCTCTGGCCATCAGGAAGTCAGATATTTTGGTCTGAATGTGATTTTTTTTGCTAAATCAGCCTCTGAATTTTTAGCCACTCCTCTTAAACTATTTATTTTATTCGTACCAAACTTTTTCAACATGATGAAACTACATTAAATATGCTAAATTGTGAATGGATAATAAATATCTTAAACGGTTTTGCTATGGCGAGGGATTAAAGTAATGTCCAAAAAGGAAACACTAAAAATCTTCTAAAAATGTAATTATATACCATTTATTTCTATATAAAAGTATACAAATATCGAACTAAACCCATTTTATTCTGTTTTTGCAATTCAAGAAGAATGAAAAAGTTAAAACAGGCTATTTAGTGCTATTTGGTTCAACAAAAAAGCAAACATAGGGCTATACTGCCCTCTTGTGTCCAAAAGGACATCAAAATAGTATATAAAACTTTTTACCAGGTAGGCCAATATTGTATTTAAATATACATTTATTAGGTATGTGTCTGAGGATATTTTCCCACCGGTTAATCGACGTGTGACACGAGTGGGTGCTTTTAAATCGCTAATATAATAGTGAAAGAAAAATAATGATAATGTTGCACACACAAATCACACACATGTGGGAAAGAATAAACAACACTAAACCGCCATTAGGTGTCGCCAGGCATCCATCTTAATAAGCGAGTCATTGATTCATTCGTTCAAACGATTCGTTCGAATGAGTCGATCATGATTAAGACAGATGTTTATGGATTGATCATTCAATCTTTGAGTCAACCGATTCGTTAAAAATGCTGAATCGTTCAGTTATGAGAAAACACGTGATAAGTGATGGTTCTGCCGTGATCTTTGTTTAACTATTTTCGCTGCTGAAACAGAACAAAAACAGTCAACATTGCATCTAAAATGTAAGTGACTTAATTGTAACTGTTTATTTGTATGAAATCTAGGGGTGGGAGAAAAAAATTATTCTTAGATGCATCGCGATGCGGACGTGGACGATTCTGAATCGATTCACAAATGTCAAAAAATCGATTCTCTAAAAAAAATTTTTTCTAATAACGTAATATTGACGGAAGGCAAAAGGCGGAACTCTAAGCGGACGTGCGTGCAGTCTGTGGCGCGCACATAACAGAGAAGTTTCTTCTGCTCACCAAGGCTGCATATATTTGATTAAAAATACAAACAAAAACAGTAATATTGTAAAATATTATTCCAATTTAAAACAGCTGCTTTCTATTTTAATATATTTTAAACTGTTATTTATTCCTGTGATCAAAGCTGAGTTTTCAGCATCATTACTCCAGTCGTCACTGTCACATGATCCTTCAGAAATTATTCTAATATGATGATTGATACTCAAGAAACATTCATTATTATTTTAAATGTCGAAAACAGTTGTGTACAGTCTTTGATGAATAGAAAGTTCAAAAGAACAGCATTTATCTGAAATCTAAAGCTTTTGTAACGTTAAACACTACCGCTCAAAAGTTTTGGGTTAGTAATAATTAAAATTTTATTTTTGGGGTAAATAAATAAAATAAATCAGTACTTTTATTTATGAAGGATGAGTTAAACTGATCAACAGTTACAGTAAAGACATTTATAATGTTAAAAATATATATATTTGAAATATATGCTGTTCTTTTGAACTAACATTCATCAAAGCATTTTGAAAAAAAAAATCTGTACACAACTGTTTTCAACATTGAAAATAATAATGAATATTTATTGAGCATCAATCATCATATTAGTATGATTTCTGAAGGATCATGTGACACTGAAACTGGAGTAATGATGCTGAAAACCCAACTTTGATCACAGAAATGAATTACTATGTAAAATATTTAAAAATTGAAAACAGCTGTTTTAAATTGGAATAATATTTCACAATATTACTGTTTTTGTTTGTATTTTTAATCAATAAATGCAGCCTTGGTGAGCAGAAGAGACTTCTCCTAAAAACATTAAAAATCTTACTGACCCCAAACTTTTGAACAATAATATATATATATATATATATATATATATATATATATATATATATATATATATATATACATATATATGTATGTGTGTGTATGTATGTATATATATATATATATATATATATATATATATATATATATATATATATATATATATATAAATATAGCTGCGAGCAGCGATGGAGGGCCCAAGCCGGCGGTACCGCCACCCCGGTGCCTTTAGGTAACTAAAGGCACCGGGGTTGCGGTGCCACCGGCTTGGGCCCGTAATCGCTGCTCGCAGCTATATTTAGGGCCCGAGCACCGATGGTGTGAGGACCCTCTTGGAATTGCTCTGTTTATTATTATTATTATTATTCTTCTCCGCATTGAATTGCATTTTTGAGGGCCTAAACATGCGCGAAAACTCACGAAACTTTGCACACGCGTCAGAACTGGCGAAAATTTACATCTGATATAGGTTTCAGAATTGGACGGGGCAAAATGGCTCGATAGCGCCACCTATAAAAGTTCAACGGAGTGCGCCTCCTGCAACGTTCCACGTACGTGCACGAAATTCGGTACATACGTGTAATGACCTAATACCTACAAAAAAGTCTCTTGGAGCATAGCCCTAAACACAACAGGAAGTCAGCCATTTTGAACTTCCTCTCAGATTTTTGTGCAGTTTTTGCCATTTTCAGGCCTCGTACTTTAACGAACTCCTCCTACAGTTTTAATCTGATCATCTTCAAATTTGGTGAGTGTAATCTTAAGGCCTTTGCGACGTTAAATTGCGAAGATCTTGAGTTTTCGTCGAAGGGCGGGTCCTCGGCGGCCTTACAAATTTCGATGTTTCGCCATGAAACAGGAAGTTGCTGTAACTCAGGCATGGAATGTCCAATCTCCCCCAAACTTCACACGTTTGATAAGAGTTCTGTCCTGAACACATGGCCATGCTCATATTCAGTTATAGTCATAGCGCCACCTGCTGGCAACAGGAAGTGACATGTTTAACACTGTTATGGACTCCTAATAACATATAAAAAAGTGCCAGCAAGTGCGAAACATGCTAACAACATACTAGAAGCATGCTAAAACATGCTAGCAAACTCTTAGCTAAGTGCTAAAGCATGCTATTATTGCAATTAAATAGGAATTTGCTGTAACTCAGGCATGGAATGTCCAATCTGCCCCAAACTTCACACTTTTGATAAGCGTTCTGTCCTGAACACATCTACATGATAATATTCAGTTATAGTAATAGCGCCACCTACTGGCAACAGGAAGTGTCATGTTTAACACGTTGATGCCATTCTAGCAACATGTTAAAAATGCCATTGAGGTCTAAACATGCTAGAAACATGTTAAAACATGCTAGCAATACTTAGCTAAGTGCTAAAGCATGCTAATTCAATGAAACAGGATGTTGTTGTTACTCAAGAAGGCAATGTCCAATATGCGCCAAACTTCACACTTTTAATAAACGTTCTGTCCTGAACACATGACCATGCTCATATTCAGTTACAGTCATAGTGCCACCTGCTGGCAACAGGAAGTGACATGTTAAACACTGTTGTGGACATATAAAAACATATAAAAAAAGTGCCAGCAAGTGCTAAACATGCTAACAACATACTAGAAACATGCTAAAACATGCTAGCAAACACTTAGCTAAGTGCTAAAGCATGCTATTGCTGCAATTAAATAGGAATTTGCTGTAACACAGGCATGGAATGTCCAATCTGCCCCAAACTTCACACGTTTGATAAGAGTCATGGCCTGAACACATCTACATGAGAATATTCAGTTATAGTAATAGCGCCACCTGCTGTCAACAGGAAGTGACATGTTTAACACTGTTGTGGTCTCCTAATAACATATATAAAAGAGCCAGCAAGTGCTAAACAGGTTAGCAACATACTAGAAACATGCTAGCAAACACTTAGCTAAGTGATAAAGCATGCTATTACTGCAATTAAATAGGAATTTGCTGTAACTCAGGCATGGAACGTCCAATCTGCCCCAAACTTCACATGTTTGATAAGAATCATGGCCTGAACGCATGCCTATGCTCAAATTCAGTTATAGTAATAGCGCCACCTACTGGCAACAGGAAGTGACATGTTTAACACGTTGATGCCGTTCTAGCAACATGTTAAAAATGCCATTGAGTTCTAAACATGCTAGAAACATATTAAAACATGCTAGCAATACTTAGCTAAGTGCTAAAGCATGCTAATTCAATGAAACAGGACTTTGTTGTTACTCAAGAAGGCAATGTACAATCTACCCCAAACGTCACACGTTTGATAAGAGTTATCTCTTGAACACATGTCCATGCTCATATTTAGTTATAGTCATAGCGCCACCTGCTGGCAACAGGAAGTGACGTTTAACACTGTTCTTGACTCCTAATAACATATAAAAAAATGCCAGTAGGTGCTAAACATCCTACCAACATACTAGAGACATGCTAAAACATAATAGCAAACACTTAGCTAAGTGCTAAAGAATGATATTACTGCAATTAAATATGAATTTGCTGTAACTCAGGCATGGAATGTCCAATCTGCCCCAAACTTCACACTTTTGATAAGCGTTCTGTCCTGAACACATGACCATGCTTATATTCAGTTACAGTCATAGCGCCACCTGCTGGCAACAGGAAGTGACATGTTTAACACTGTTGTGGACTCCTAATAACATATAAAAAAGTGCCAGCAAGTGTTAAACATGCTAACAACATACTAGAAACATGCTAAAACATGCTAGCAAACTCTTAGCCAAGTGCTAAAGCATGCTATTATTGCAATTAAATAGGAATTTGCTGTAACTCAGGCATGGAATGTCCAGTCTGCCCCAAACTTCACACTTTTGATAAGAGTCATGGCCTGAACACATCTACATGAGAATGTTCAGTTATAGTAATAGCGCCACCAACTGGCAACAGGAAGTGACATGTTTAACACGTTGATGCCGTTCTAGCAACATGTTAAAACATGCTAACAATGCTTAGCTAAGTTCTAAAGAATGCTAATTCAATGAAACATGACTTTGTTGTTACTCAAGAAGGCAATGTCCAATTTGCACCAAACTTCACATGTTTGATAAGAGTTCTGTCCTGAACACACATCCATGCTCATATTCAGTTATAGTCATAACGCCACCTACTGGCAACAGAAACTGACATGGTTAACACAGTAATGCAGTACTAACCACATAATTATTGTGTACTAAGCATGCTAGAAACAGACTGAACATGCTAGCAACACTTAGCTGAGTCATGAAGCATGCTATTATCACCATTATACAAAACATTTTGTAACTGACTTTGACATACTCTTACTATATATACCTCCTTAAATGTACATTTCCCAACCATGCTCTGCCTTCCTAAAGCCACCGAGTGTTGATGGCACGGGTGCGAGGGCCCTTTCATCGCTGCTTGCAGCTTTAATTATTATTATTATTATTCTTCTATGCATTTAATTGCATTTTTGAGGGCCTAAACATGCTCGAAAACTCACAAAACTTTGGACACGCGTCAGAACTGGCGAAAATTTACATCTGATATAGGTTTCAGAATTGGACGGGGCAAAATGGCTCGATAGCGCCACCTATAAAAGTTCAACGGAGTGCGCCTCCCGCAACGTTCCACGTACGTGCACGAAATTCGGTACATACATGTAATGACCTAATACCTACAAAAAAGTCTCTTGGAGCATAGCCCTAAACACAACAGGAAGTCAGCCATTTTGAACTTCCTCTCAGATTTTTGTGCAGTTTTTGCCATTTTCAGGCCTCATACTTTAACGAACTCCTCCTACAGTTTTAATCTGATCATCTTCAAATTTGGTGAGTGTAATCTTAAGGCCTTTGCGACGTTAAATTGCGAAGATCTTGAGTTTTCGTCGAAGGGCGGGTCCTCGGCGGCCTGACAAATTTCGATGTTTCGCCATGAAACAGGAAGTTGCTGTAACTCAGGCATGGAATGTCCAATCTGCCCCAAACTTCACACGTTTGATAAGAGTTCTGTCCTGAACACATGACCATGCTCATATTCAGTTATAGTCATAGCGCCACCTGCTGGCAACAGGAAGTGACATGTTTAACACTGTTATGGACTCCTAATAACATATAAAAAAGTGCCAGCAAGTGCTAAACATGCTAACAACATACTAGAAGCATGCTAAAACATGCTAGCAAACTCTTAGCTAAATGCTAAAGAATGATATTACTGCAATTAAATAGGAATTTGCTGTAACTCAGGCATGGAATGTCCAATCTGCCCCAAACTTCACACTTTTGATAAGCGTTCTGTCCTGAACACATGACCAATGCTTATATTCAATTACAGTCATAGCGCCACCTGCTGGCAACAGGAAGTGACATGTTTAACACTGTTATGGACTCCTAATAACATAAAAAAGTGCCAGCAAGTGTTAAACATGCTAACAACATACTAGAAACATGCTAAAACATGCTAGCAAACTCTTAGCTAAGTGCTAAAGCATGCTATTATTGCAATTAAATTGGAATTTGCTGTAACTCAGGCATGGAATGTCCAATCTGCCACAAACTTCACACTTTTGATAAGAGTCATGGCCTGAACACATCTACATGAGAATGTTCAGTTATAGTAATAGCGCCACCTACTGGCAACAGGAAGTGATGTTTAACATGTTGATGCCGTTCTAGCAACATGTTAAAAATGCCATTGAGTTCTAAACATGCTAGAAACATGTTAAAACATGCTAACAATGCTTAGCTAAGTGCTAAAGAATGCTAATTCAATGAAACATGACTTTGTTGTTACTCAAGAAGGCAATGTCCAATTTGCACCAAACTTCACACGTTTGATAAGAGTTCTGTCCTGAACACACATCCATGCTCATATTCAGTTATAGTCATAACGCCACCTACTGGCAACAGAAACTGACATGGTTAACACAGTAATGCAGTACTAACCACATAATTATTGTGTACTGAGCATGCTAGAAACAGACTAAACATGCTAGCAACACTTAGCTGAGTCATGAAGCATGCTATTATCACCATTATACAAAACATTTTGTAACTGACTTTGACATACTCTTACTATATATACCTCCTTAAATGTACATTTCCCAACCATGCTCTGTCTTCCTAAAGCCACCGAGTGTTGATGGCACGGGTGCGAGGGCCCTTTCATCGCTGCTTGCAGCTTTAATTAGGGCCCGAGCACCGATGGTGAGAGGACCCTATTGTTTTTGCTCCGTTTATTATTATTCTTCTTCTCCAAAGTGAATCGCTTTTTAGAGGGCCTAAACATGCTCGAAAACTCATGAAACTTTGCACACGCTTCAGAAGTGGTGAAAATTTACGTGTGATATGGTTTTCAGAATTGGGGGGGGCAAATTCGGTAAATTATTGCCCCCACATTTTGCCCCGGCTCCTGGTTTCACGTACAGGTATGAAATTTGGTACATACATGTAATGACCCAATACCTACAGAAAAGTCTCTTGGAGCATAGCCCTAAACACAACAGGAAGTGAGCTATTTTGAACTTCCTCCTGGATTTTGGGCATTTTTCGTAATTTCCTGATGTTGTACTTTAACGAACTCCTCCTACAGATTTGATCCGATACTCTTCAAATTTGGTGAGTGTAATCTTAAGGCCTTTGTGACGTTAAATTGCGAAGATCTAGAGTTTTCGTCGAAGGGTGTGCCCTCGGCGGCCTGACAAACATCTATCTATAAATTACAGGAACGTCTGTCTGTCTGTCTGTCTGTGTGTGTGTGTGTCTGTTCCTCGCATATCTCTCGAACCGTTAGTCCGATTGATTTCAAACTCGACAGGTGTCTCGCCACGGGCACGAGTAAGTGCAGTGCCAAGTTTGACATTGTTTGGATGAGAAATGCAAAAGATATCGTTAAATATATCATTTTTAGAAGGTTGTGGTTTAAAAATAAACATTCTGACATTAGAGAGTTGTATCGGTCAAAGAAGCCCCAAGAAGGCTGTGGTTTAAAAATAAACATTCTGACATAAACACTCAGTCAGCTACACTGTTTACTTCTGAATATTATAGTTTGGTTCCCGAACGTGATAAATCCATCTATCTATAAATTACAGAAACGTCCGTCTGTCTGTCTGTGTGTTATTCGCATATCTCTCGAATGTGAGATAACCACTAAATGTGTGAAAACCACTATTTTCTGTTTCAAACTTTCACATAGAATCTTTAGGTTATAACAACATTGAAAATCAAAATCTGGATTTGAATTTTTTAAGATTTATTATAAAAACGGATTATTTTTTCCCAAAAATGCAATAAATTCATGACTTTTTTTTTTTTTTTCAAAATGCTATTAATCCATTGAATCAATATAAAGTTATTTTTGATCATATTGCCATCGCAAGAAATATCTCCTGAACTTTTTTGACGGCGATCAGCTCACAAAAACTGATTTTGCACGGGCACTTTGCACTGCTCCCTGAATCGAGGTGCTTATTCATTTGTGGATGTAAACTGAATCTGTATGTCAGCTATGCTGTTAGTGTTTACTTCTGAATATTATATTTCATTCTGGTGCGCTTAACGTTGTCGCTACTGTGTAATAATAGCCTATGCTATTCACCAACTAAACATATCCTATTCAATGCGTTCACAGTCTCTTTCACGGGCATCATTTGTAGTTGCCTATTCACAAACTGTTTGCTCAAGCATAGCGTTTTCTCGGAGTTCACTGTGTGCTTTTTACCATGCACAAATAAAAATGTCACTGAACTTTTGCTGTGTAATTGTAACAATGAGCACACACCAAACCAACAATTACTAAAAACACACACAAAAACTGATTTTGCACGGGCATTTTTTGCACTAGTTCACCCAATTTCGGCCTTTTGGTGATATATGCATGATCAGATAAGTTCAATATTAATGTTGCTTGCAGTTCTGATGTTGCTAGGCAACCACAGACAGCCTGCAGTAACTCAGGCATACAATTTTCAATCTGCCACAAACTTCACATGTTTGATAAGACTCCTGTCCTGAACACATGCCAATGCTCATTATGATTATAGCAATAGCACCACCTGCTGGTAGCAGGAAGTGTGGCAAATACAAAACGTGCTCGAAAAATCATGAAACTTTGCACACGCTTCAGAAGTGGTGACAATTTACGTGTGATGTGGTTTTAAAAATTGGGTGGGGCAAAATGGCTTACTTATTGCCCCTACATTTTGCCCCGGCTCGACGTTTCACGTACAGGTATGAAATTTGGTACACACATGTAAAGACCCAATACCTACAAAAAAGTCTCTTGGAGCATAGCCCTAAACACAACAGGAAGTCAGTTATTTTGAACTTCCTGTCAGATTTTGGGCAGTTTTTGCCATTTCCTGATGTTGTACTTTAACAAACTCCTCCTACAGTTTTGATCTGATCCTCTTCAAATTTGGTGAGTGTAATCTTAAGGCCTTTCCTAAAGGTGCCGGGTGGCGGTGGCAGGGGTGCGAGGGCCCTTTTCATCGCTGCTTGCAGCTTTAATTATTATTATTATTCTTCTCCGCATTGAATTGCATTTTTGAGGGCCTAAACATGCGCGAAAACTCACGAAACTTTGCACACGCGTCAGAACTGGCGAAAATTTACATCTGATATAGGTTTCAGAATTGGACGGGGCAAAATGGCTCGATAGCGCCACCTATAAAAGTTCAACGGAGTGCGCCTCCCGCAACGTTCAACGTACGTGCACGAAATTCGGTACATACGTGTAATGACCTAATACCTACAAAAAAGTCTCTTGGAGCATAGCCCTAAACACAACAGGAAGTCAGCCATTTTGAACTTCCTCTCAGATTTTTGTGCAGTTTTTGCCATTTTCAGGCCTCGTACTTTAACGAACTCCTCCTACAGTTTTAATCTGATCATCTTCAAATTTGGTGAGTGTAATCTTAAGGCCTTTGCGACGTTAAATTGCGAAGATCTTGAGTTTTCGTCGAAGGGCGGGTCCTCGGCGGCCTGACAAATTTCGATGTTTCGCCATGAAACAGGAAGTTGCTGTAACTCAGGCATGGAATGTCCAATCTGCCCCAAACTTCACACGTTTGATAAGAGTTATGTCCTGAACACATGACCATGCTCATATTCAGTTATAGTCATAGCGCCACCTGCTGGCAACAGGAAGTGACATGTTTAACACTGTTATGGACTCCTAATAACATATAAAAAAGTGCCAGCAAGTGCTAAACATGCTAACAACATACTAGAAGCATGCTAAAACATGCTAGCAAACTCTTAGCTAAGTGCTAAAGCATGCTATTATTGCAATTAAATAGGAATTTGCTGTAACTCAGGCATGGAATGTCCAATCTGCCCAAAAATTCACACTTTTGATAAGCGTTCTGTCCTGAACACATCTACATGAGAATATTCAGTTATAGTAATAGCGCCACCTACTGGTAACAGGAAGTGTCATGTTTAACACGTTGATGCCATTCTAGCAACATGTTAAAAATGCCATTGACTTCTAAACATGCTAGAAACATGTTAAAACATGCTAGCAATACTTAGCTAAGTGCTAAAGCATGCTAATTCAATGAAACAGGATGTTGTTGTTACGCAAGAAGGCAATGTCCATTCTGCACCAAACTTCACACTTTTAATAAACGTTCTGTCCTGAACACATGACCATGCTCATATTCAGTTACAGTCATAGTGCCACCTGCTGGCAACAGGAAGTGACATGTTAAACACTGTTGTGGACATATAAAAACATATAAAAAAAGTGCCATCAAGTGCTAAACATGCTAACAACATACTAGAAACATGCTAAGACATGCTAGCAAACACTTAGCTAAGTGCTAAAGCATGCTATTGCTGCAATTAAATAGGAATTTGCTGTAACACAGGCATGGAATGTCCAATCTGCCCCAAACGTCACACGTTTGATAAGAGTCATGGCCTGAACACATCTACATGAGAATATTCAGTTATAGTAATAGCGCCACCTACTGGTAACAGGAAGTGTCATGTTTAACACGTTGATGCCGTTCTAGCAAGATGTTAAAAATGCCATTGACTTCTAAACATGCTAGAAACATGTTAAAACATGCTAGCAAAACTTAGCTGAGTGCTAAAGCATGCTAATTCAATGAAACAGGATGTTGTTGTTACTCAAGAAGGCAATGTCCAATCTGCCCCAAACTTCACACTTTTGATAAGCGTTCTGTCCTGAACACATGACCATGCTCATATTCAGTTACAGTCATAGCGCCACCTGCTGGCAACAGGAAGTGACATGTTAAACACTGTTGTGGACTCCTAATAACATATAAAAAAGTGCCAGCATGTGCTAAACATGCTAACAACATACTAGAAACATGCTAAAACATGCTATCAATCACTTAGATAAGTGCTAAATCATGATATTACTGCAATTAAATGGGAATTTGTTGTAACACAGGCATGGGATGTTCAATCTACCCCAAACTTAATATGTAACATGCAAGAAACATGCTAGCAACACTTAGCTAAGTTCTAAAGCATGCTATAAAAGCTCAAGGAAGTTGTTGTAACTTAAGCATAAAATGTCCAATCTACCCCAAACTTCACACATTTGATAAGAGTTATCTTTTGAACACATGTCCATGCTCATATTCAGTTATAGTCATAGCGCCGCCTGCTGGCAAAAGGAAGTGACGTTTAACACTGTTCTGGACTCCTAATAACATATAAAAAAATGCCAGTAGGTGCTAAATATCCTACCAACATACTAGAGACATGCTAAAACATACTAGCAAACACTTAGCTAAGTGCTAAAGCATGATATTACTGCAATTAAATATGAATTTGCTGTAACTCAGGAATGCAATGTCCAATCTACCCCAAAATTAATATGTAAAATGCTAGAAACATCATAAAACATGCTAGAAATGCTAAAGGAAGTTGTTGTAACTCAAGCATACAATGTCCAATCTGCCCCAAACTTCACATGTTTGATAAAAGTCCTGCACTGAACACATCTACATAGCAATATTCAGATATAGACATAGCCCCAACTACTGGCAACAGAAACTGACATGGTTAACACAGTTATGCAGTACTAACAACATAATTATTGTGTACTAAGCATGCTAGAAACACAATAAACATGCTAGCAACACTTAGCTGAGTCATGAAGCATGCTATTATCACCATTATACAAAACATTTTGTAACTGACTTTGACATACTCTTACTATATATACCTCCTTAAATGTACATTGCCCAACCATGCTCTGTCTTCCTAAAGCCACCGAGTGTTGATGGCACGGGTGCGAGGGCCCTTTCATCGCTGCTTGCAGCTTTAATTATTATTATTATTCTTCTTCTTCTTCTTCTTCTCCGCATTTAATTGCATTTTTGAGGGCCTAAACATGCTCGAAAACTCACGAAACTTTGCACACGCGTCAGAACTGGCGAAAATTTACATCTGATATAGGTTTCAGAATTGGACGGGGCAAAATGGCTCGATAGCGCCACCTATAAAAGTTCAACGGAGTGCGCCTCCCGCAACGTTCCACGTACGTGCACGAAATTCGGTACATACATGTAATGACCTAATACCTACAAAAAAGTCTCTTGGAGCATAGCCCTAAACACAACAGGAAGTCAGCCATTTTGAACTTCCTCTCAGATTTTTGTGCAGTTTTTGCCATTTTCAGGCCTCGTACTTTAACGAACTCCTCCTACAGTTTTAATCTGATCATCTTCAAATTTGGTGAGTGTAATCTTAAGGCCTTTGCGACGTTAAATTGCGAAGATCTTGAGTTTTCGTCAAAGGGCGGGTCCTCGGCGGCCTGACAAATTTCGATGTTTCGCCATGAAACAGGAAGTTGCTGTAACTCAGGCATGGAATGTCCAATCTGCCCCAAACTTCACACTTTTGATAAGCGTTCTGTCCTGAACACATGACCATGCTCATATTCAGTTACAGTCATAGCGCCACCTGCTGGCAACAGGAAGTGACATGTTTAACACTGATATGGACTCCTAATAACATATAAAAAAGTGCCAGCAAGTGCTAAACATGCTAACAACATAATAGAAGCATGCTAAAACATGCTAGCAAACTCTTAGCTAAGTGCTAAAGCATGCTATTATTGCAATTAAATAGGAATTTGCTGTAACTCAGGCATGGAATGTCCAATCTGCCCCAAACTTCACACTTTTGATAAGCGTTCTGTCCTGAACACATCTACATGAGAAAATTCAGTTATAGTAATAGCGCCACCTACTGGTAACAGGAAGTGACATGTTTAACACTCTTGTGGTCTCCTAATAACATATAAAAAAGAGCCAACAAGTGCTAAACAGGTTAGCAACATACTAGAAACATGCTAGCAAACACTTAGCTAAGTGCTAAAGCATGCTATTACTGCAATTAAATAGGAATTTGCTGTAACTCAGGCATGTAATGTCCAATCTGCCCCAAACTTCACACATTTGATAAGAATCATGGCCTGAACACATGTCTATGCTCAAATTCAGTTATAGTAATAGCACCACCTACTGGCAACAGGAAGTGACATGTTTAACACTTTGATGCCGTTCTAGCAACATGTTAAAAATGCCATTGAGTTCTATACATGCTAGAAACATGTTAAAACATGCTAGCAGTACTTAGCTAAGTGCTAAACCATGCTAATTCAATGAAACAGGACTTTGTTGTTACTCAAGAAGGCAATGTACAATCTACCCCAAACTTCACACGTTTGATAAGAGTTATCTCTTGAACACATGTCCATGCTCATATTTAGTTATAGTCATAGCGCCACCTGCTGGCAACAGGAAGTGACGTTTAACACTGTTCTTGACTCCTAATAACATATAAAAAAATGCAAGTAGGTGCTAAACATCCTACCAACATACTAGAGACTTGCTAAAACATACTAGCAAACACTTAGCTAAGTGCTAAAGAATGATATTACTGCAATTAAATATGAATTTGCTGTAACTCAGGCAAGGAATGTCCAATCTGCCCCAAACTTCACACTTTTGATAAGCGTTCTGTCCTGAACACATGATCATGCTTACAGTCATAGCGCCACCTGCTGGCAGCAGGAAGTGACATGTTTAACACTGTTATGGACTCCTAATAACATATAAAAAAGTGCCAGCAAGTGCTAAACATGCTAACAACATACTAGAAACATGCTAAAACATGCTAGCAAACTCTTAGCTAAGTGCTAAAGCATGCTATTATTGCAATTAAATAGGAATTTGCTGTAATTCAGGCATGGAATGTCCAATCTGCCCCAAACTTCACACATTTGATAAGAATCATGGCCTGAACACATGTCTATGCTCAAATTCAGTTATAGTAATAGCGCCACCTACTGGCAACAGGAAGTGACATGTTTAACACTTTTATGCCGTTCTAGCAACATGTTAAAAATGCCATTGAGTTCTAAACATGCTAGAAACATGTTAAAACATGCTAACAATGCTTAGCTAAGTGCTAAAGAATGTTAATTCAATGAAACATGACTTTGTTGTTACTCAAGAAGGCAATGTCCAATTTGCACCAAACTTCACACGTTTGATAAGAGTTCTGTCCTGAACACACATCCATGCTCATATTCAGTTATAGCCATAACGCCACCTACTGGCAACAGAAACTGACATGGTTAACACCGTAATGCAGTACTAACCACATAATTATTGTGTACTAAGCATGCTAGAAACAGACTAAACATGCTAGCAACACTTAGCTGAGTCATGAAGCATGCTATTATCACCATTATACAAAACATTTTGTAACTGACTTTGACATACTCTTACTATATATACCTCCTTAAATGTACATTTCCCAACCATGCTCTGTCTTCCTAAAGCCACCGAGTGTTGATGGCACGGGTGCGAGGGCCCTTTCATCGCTGCTTGCAGCTTTAATTATTATTATTATTATTATTATTATTATTCTCCGCATTGAATTGCATTTTTGAGGGCCTAAACATGCGCGAAAACTCACGAAACTTTGCACACACGTCAGAACTGGCGAAAATTTACATCTGATATAGGTTTCAGAATTGGACGGGGCAAAATGGCTCGATAGCGCCACCTATAAAAGTTCAACGGAGTGCGCCTCCCGCAACGTTCAACGTACGTGCACGAAATTCGGTACATACGTGTAATGACCTAATACCTACAAAAAAGTCTCTTGGAGCATAGCCCTAAACACAACAGGAAGTCAGCCATTTTGAACTTCCTCTCAGATTTTTGTGCAGTTTTTGCCATTTTCAGGCCTCGTACTTTAACGAACTCCTCCTACAGTTTTAATCTGATCATCTTCAAATTTGGTGAGTGTAATCTTAAGGCCTTTGCGACGTTAAATTGCGAAGATCTTGAGTTTTCGTCGAAGGGCGGGTCCTCGGCGGCCTTACAAATTTCGATGTTTCACCATGAAACAGGAAGTTGCTGTAACTCAGGCATGGAATGTCCAATCTGCCCCAAACTTCACACGTTTGATAAGAGTTCTGTCCTGAACACATGGCCATGCTCATATTCAGTTATAGTCATAGCGCCACCTGCTGGCAACAGAAAGTGACATGTTTAACACTGTTATGGACTCCTAATAACATATAAAAAAGTGCCAGCAAGTGCTAAACATGCTAACAACATACTAGAAGCATGCTAAAACATGCTAGCAAACTCTTAGCTAAGTGCTAAAGCATGCTATTATTGCAATTAAATAGGAATTTGCTGTAACTCAGGCATGGAATGTCCAATCTGCCCCAAACTTCACACTTTTGATAAACGTTTTGTCCTGAACACATCTACATGAGAATATTCAGTTATAGTAATAGCGCCACCTACTGGCAACAGGAAGTGTCATGTTTAACACGTTGATGCCATTCTAGCAACATGTTAAAAATGCCATTGAGGTCTAAACATGCTAGAAACATGTTAAAACATGCTAGCTAATGTTAAAACATGCTAGCAATACTTAGCTAAGTGGTAAAGCATGCTAATTCAATGAAACAGGATGTTGTTGTTACTCAAGAAGGCAATGTCCAATATGCGCCAAACTTCACACTTTTAATAAACGTTCTGTCCTGAACACATGACCATGCTCATATTCAGTTACAGTCATAGTGCCACCTGCTGGCAACAGGAAGTGACATGTTAAACACTGTTGTGGACATATAAAAACATATAAAAAAAGTGCCAGCAAGTGCTAAACATGCTAACAACATACTAGAAACATGCTAAAACATGCTAGCAAACACTTAGCTAAGTGCTAAAGCATGCTATTGCTGCAATTAAATAGGAATTTGCTGTAACACAGGCATGGAATGTCCAATCTGCCCCAAACTTCACACGTTTGATAAGAGTCATGGCCTGAACACATCTACATGAGAATATTCAGTTATAGTAATAGCGCCACCTGCTGTCAACAGGAAGTGACATGTTTAACACTGTTGTGGTCTCCTAATAACATATATAAAAGAGCCAGCAAGTGCTAAACAGGTTAGCAACATACTAGAAACATGCTAGCAAACACTTAGCTAAGTGATAAAGCATGCTATTACTGCAATTAAATAGGAATTTGCTGTAACTTAGGCATGGAACGTCCAATCTGCCCCAAACTTCACATGTTTGATAAGAATCATGGCCTGAACGCATGCCTATGCTCAAATTCAGTTATAGTAATAGCGCCACCTACTGGCAACAGGAAGTGACATGTTTAACACGTTGATGCCGTTCTAGCAACATGTTAAAAATGCCATTGAGTTCTAAACATGCTAGAAACATATTAAAACATGCTAGCAATACTTAGCTAAGTGCTAAAGCATGCTAATTCAATGAAACAGGACTTTGTTGTTACTCAAGAAGGCAATGTACAATCTACCCCAAACGTCACACGTTTGATAAGAGTTATCTCTTGAACACATGTCCATGCTCATATTTAGTTATAGTCATAGCGCCACCTGCTGGCAACAGGAAGTGACGTTTAACACTGTTCTTGACTCCTAATAACATATAAAAAAATGCCAGTAGGTGCTAAACATCCTACCAACATACTAGAGACATGCTAAAACATAATAGCAAACACTTAGCTAAGTGCTAAAGAATGATATTACTGCAATTAAATATGAATTTGCTGTAACTCAGGCATGGAATGTCCAATCTGCCCCAAACTTCACACTTTTGATAAGCGTTCTGTCCTGAACACACATCCATGCTCATATTCAGTTATAGTCATAACGCCACCTACTGGCAACAGAAACTGACATGGTTAACACAGTAATGCAGTACTAACCACATAATTATTGTGTACTAAGCATGCTAGAAACAGACTGAACATGCTAGCAACACTTAGCTGAGTCATGAAGCATGCTATTATCACCATTATACAAAACATTTTGTAACTGACTTTGACATACTCTTACTATATATACCTCCTTAAATGTACATTTCCCAACCATGCTCTGCCTTCCTAAAGCCACCGAGTGTTGATGGCACGGGTGCGAGGGCCCTTTCATCGCTGCTTGCAGCTTTAATTATTATTATTATTATTATTGTTGTTCAAGGGTTCGGGGGCTTTTGGGGCCTTTAACGTGCTCAAAAACTCATGAAATTTTGCACACAGGTCAGAACCCGCGGCCATCAGGGCCGGGCTGAAGCTGGTACCCGGGCGTGGCAGGGGGCCTCGACAGCGCCCCCTGGAACGGGATCCAAACACTTGTCCATAAATCAGACACGCTTGCATGTAATAATATGAAACTCGGTACACATATAGACCTCATCGGGCCGAACAACTTTCGTGCTCTAAGTTTTACGCCAGACCAACAGGAAGTCAGCTATTATGGGTTGTTTGGAAACGCATGCTGTGGAATTTGATGCACTCCTCCTAGGAACTTCATTAATTCGCCTCCAAACTCGGTCGGCATGAAGTCAAGACATTGAGGATGCTAAATTGCGGACGGATTTTTGATATCTCGAACGGTTTGGCCGTGGCAAGGAAACGAATTTATGGCAAATAATTCAAACAGGAAGTGTGTTATAACTTCTGCATACATTAACTGATCTTGATGAAACTTCAGCAGTGTGTTAGTTGTAAGAGGCCGATCACATGGATGTGACATTTGTGAGTCAAAGTTATAGCGCCACCAACTGGCAACAGGAAGTGTGTCACTTTCAAAATGCTTTGAAATCACCCTCTTATTTTTACCCGATTTGCTTAAAACTTTATGTGTATAATGTAAACAAACGGCAGATGTAGACCTGTGAAAGGATTATTGATATCTTAGATACTGTTGCCGTGGCAATGCATTAAACTTTAATATTCTTTTCGGATGCTTTTGAGACTCTTCACATGCTTGAAAATGCATGAAACTCGACAGACACATCACATTTATTATACAGTAGACATGTGCAAAGTTGCAGAAACGGGCGTGGTGGAATGGCTCAGTAGCGCCACCTTTAGTCAAAAATGGGGGCTTAGTTTTTCCTAGAATCACTAAACTTGGTAGGTGTATTGTTCTCATCAAGCCGGACAACTTTCTAATTTACAGTCATAACCTCAGACCACCAGGAAGTCAGATATTTTGGTTTGAATGTGGATTTTCTGGAGAATTTTCTCTCTCTCTCTGTCTGTCTGTGTCTGTGTGTGTGTGTGTGTGGGGGGGGGGGGGGGGGTTGTATATTCCATTTAATCTTTGTTTTTCAAGGTTTCAGGGGCTTTTGGGGCCCTTAACTTGCTCGAAAACTCTTGAAACTTTGCACACAGGTCAGAACCCACGGTCATCAGGGACGGGCTGAATCTGGTAGCCGGGCGTGGCAGGGGGGCTCAACAGCGCCCCCTTGAACGGGGTTCTAAAACTTGGTCCATATATCAAACACGCTTGCATGAATTAATTTGAAACTCGGTACACATATAGATCTCATCGGGCCGAACAACTTTCGTGCTCTAAGTTTTACGCCAGCCCAACAGGAAGTCGGCTATTTAGGGTTGTTTGGAAACGCTTGCTGTGGAATTTAATGTACTCCTCCTAGGAAATACATCGATTCGCCTCCAAACTCGGTCAGCGTGAAGTCAAGGCATTGAGGATGCTAAATTGCGGACGGATCTTTGATATCTTGAACGGTTTGGCCGTGGCGAGGAAATGAATTTATGGCGAGAAAAGAGAGACACGAAGTGTTATAACTTCTGCATACATTAACTGATCTTGATGAAACTTCAGCAGGGTGTTTGTGATAAGAGGCCGATCAGATGGATGTAACTATTGTGAGTCAAAGTTATAGCGCCACCAACTGGCAGCAGGAAGTGTGTCACTTTCAACATGCTTTTGACAAAAGTGGGGGGGTTAGTTTTACCAACAGTTACAAACATGAGTATATATATTGGTCTCACCGAGCCGGACAACTTTCTAATTAACAGTCATTAGCTCAGAGCAAAAGAAAGTCAGATATTTTGGTTTGAATGTGGATTTTTTGGATATTTCAGACTCTGAGTTTTTAGCTACTCTTCCAAACTGGCTTATTTTATTCACACCAAACTTTTTCAAAATGATGAAAATACATTAAAGATGCTAAATTGTGAACGGATATTAAACATCTCAAATGTTTTTGCTATAGTGAGGGACTGAAGTAATGTACAAAAATTAAACACTAAAAGCCTCATCTTCTAAAAATGTAATTATACACCATTTATTTCTATAAAAGTATACAAATATCACAACCAAACTCATTTTATTCTTTTTTTTTTAATTTAATAATTATTTATAAGTTTAAAAATAGTAATTGTACTATTTAGTCTCATAAAAGTCAAGTCATACATAGGGCTATACTGCCCTCTTGTGTTCAAAATAAGGTAGGCCTATTGTATTTACATAAAAATATACTAGGTATGTGACGGTGAGAATATTTTACCACCAGTTAATCGACGTGTGACACCGCTGGGGGCTTTTGAATCGCAAACTTAAAAACGAAAGTAAAATATTTTCGTCCGCACTGACATTGATAGTGGTTGATAATAATAATAATAATTTGTTACATTTATATAGCGCTTTTTCTGAGACCTCAAAGCGCTTTACATAGATGGGGGGAATCTCCTCAACCACCACCAATGTGCAGCATCCACTTGGATGATGCGACGGCAGCCATATTGCGCCAGAACGCCCACCACACACCAGCTTACTGGTGGAGAGGAGACAGTGATGAAGCCAATCAGTATATCAGTACATGGGGATGATTAGGAGGCCATGATGGATAGAGGCCAAGGGGCAAATTTGGCCAGGATGCCGGGGTTACACCCCTACTCTTTTTCGAAGGACATCCTGGGATTTTTAATGACCACAGAGAGTCAGGACCTCGGTTTAACGTCTCATCCGAAGGACGGTGCTCTTTTGGCAGTATAGTGTCCCCGTCACTACACTGGGGCATTAGGACTCACACAGACCACAGGGTGAGCGGTTGAGCGGGCGTTTCAAATGAATTCCTATGGAAGTAGGAATAAACTGAAAAACATTCACTCTGTTCTGCTCGTTCCTTGTCGTGGATGCGCACCATGAATGCCCGTGCAGCCATGAGCATTTTAGTTTAATTTTAAAATTAGTGCCTTTCGGGGGGTGGATTGCTTGAAATTATTTTACAAAAGCACAATGTTGTGTCTTATTGCGACAGTACACAAATATAAGTTAACACTTTGCAGTTTGAATGTGGTCCTGTATAATGACGTATGTTTTTATGTGTCCACTGTTCCATCGCGCCCACGCCACACACACACACACACACACACACACACACACACACACACACACGGTTTACTATCTTTGTGGGGACTCTCCATAGACTTAATGGTTTTTATACTTTACAAACTGTATATTCTATCTCCTCACACTAACCCTACCCCTAAACCTACCCATTACAGAAAACTTTCTGCATTTTTACATTTCCAAAAAGACTCATTCTGTATGATTTCTAAGCTTGTTTACCCATGGGGACCTCTATTTAGGTCCCCACTGTGACACGAGTCCCCATGAGTCTGTGTGCATTCAGGTTGAAGTCCCCACCGGGATAGAAAAACATGAACACACATGCACACACACACACACACACACACACACACACACACACACACACACACACACACACACATTCCAGCATTGCAATCTTGACATCGCAGCCTGTTCATTATAGCCATATATATATATATATATATATATATATATATAAATATAGCTGCGAGCAGCGATGAAGGGCCAAAGCCGGTGGTACCGCCACCCCGGTGCCTTTAGGTAAAGGCACCGGGGTTGCGGTGCCACCGGCTTGGGCCCGTAATCGCTGCTCGCAGCTATATTTAGGGCCCAAGCCCTGAAAGGGCGAAGGCCCTATTGTTTTCGGTAGGATTATTAGGGCCCAAGCCCTGAAAGGGCGAAGGCCCTATTGTTTCCGTAAGGATTATTTTTTTTTTTTTTCTTCATTATTTTTTTTTTTGCCTTTTTGCCACTTTTGGGGCCCTTAACATGCTCAAAAACTCTTGAAATTTTGCACACACGTCAGAACCTGCGGCCATCAGGGCCGGGCTGAAGCTGGTACTGGGGCGTGGCAGGGGGGCTCGACAGCGCCCCCTGGAATGGGGTCCGAAAACTTGGTCCATAAATCAAACACGCTTGCATGTAATAATATGAAACTCAGTACACATATAGATCTCATCGGGCCGAACAACTTTCGTGCTCTAAGTTTTACAAAAGCCCAACAGGAAGTCGGTTATTATACGTTGTTTGGAAAACGCATACAATGGAATGTGAAATACTCCTCCTAGGGATTTCATCCGATCGCCACCAAACTCGGTGAGAATAAAGTCAAGACATTGAGGATGAATTCTTGCGAACGGATTTTTGATATCTCGAACGGTTTCGCCGTGGCGAGGAAACGAATTTATGGCGAATAATGGGACACAGGAAGTGTGTTATAACTTCTGCATACATTAACTGATCTTGATGAAACTTCAGCAGTGTGTTCGTTGTAAGAGGCCGATCACATGGATGTGACTATTGTGAGTCAAAGTTATAGCGCCACCAACTGGCAGCAGGAAGTGTGTCACTTTCAAAATGCTTTGAAGTCACCCTCTTAATTTTACCCGATTTGCTTCAAACTTTATGTGTATAATGTAAACACAGGGCAGATGTAGACCTGTGAAAGGATTATTGATATCTTAGATACTGTTGCCGTGGCAACGCATCAAGTTTTAATATTCTTTTCGGATGCGTTTGAGACTCTTAACATGCTTGAAATTGGATGAAACTCGACAGACACATAACACTTATTAGCCAGTAGACATGTGAAAAGTTTCAGAAACGGGCGTGGCAGGGGGGCTCAACAGCGCCCTCTTGAACAGGGTCTGAAAACTTGGTCCATATATCAAACACGCTTGCATGAAATAATATGAAACTCGGTACACATATAGATCTCGTCGGGCCGAACAACTTTCCCTCTGTCAAGTTTCACGCCAGCCCAACAGGAAGTCAGCTATTATGGGTTGTTTGGAAAACGCTTGCTGTGGAATGTGATGTACTCCTCCTAGAGAATTCATTCAATCACCTCCAAACTCAGTCAGCATGAAGTAAAGACATTGAGGGTGCTAAATTGCGGACGGATTTTTGATATCTTGAACGGTTTGGCCGTGGTGAGGAAACGAATTTATGGCGAGAAAAGAGAGACACGAAGTGTTATAACTTCTGCATACATCAACTGATCTTGATGAAACTTCAGCAGTGTGTTCGTGGTAAGAGGCCGATCAGATGGATGTGACTATTGTGAGTCAAAGTTATAGCGCCACCAACTGGCAGCAGGAAGTGTGTCACTTTCAACATGCTTTTGACAAAAGTGGGGGGGTTAGTTTTAAATACAGTAAAAAAAAAAGTTTTTATATTGTTCTCATCAAGCCGGACAACTTTCTAATTTACATTCATTAGCTCAGAGCAAAAGGAAGTCAGATATTTTGGTCTGAATGTGGATTTTTTTGCAAAATCAGCCTATGAATTTTTAGCCACTCCTCTTAAACTATTTATTTTATTCCCACCAAACTTTTTCAACATGATGAAAATACATAAAATATGCTAAATTGTGAACGGATAATAAATATCTCAAACGGTTTTGCTATGGCGAGGGATTAAAGTAATGTCCAAAAAGGAAAAACTAAAAGCCTCAAATTTTCTAAAAATGTAATTATATACCATTTATTTCTATATAAAAGTATACAAACATCACAACTAAACATTTTATTCTTTTTTTTTCAATTTAAGAATGAATTTTAAGTTTAAAAACTGCTAGAATGGTTGTTTAGTCTAAACAATACATAAATAAAGTCAAACATAGTGCTATACTGCCCTCTTGTGTTCAAAATCAGGTAGGCCTATTATATCTATATAAAAATATACTAGGTATGTGACGGTGAGAATATTTTACCACCGGTTAACTGACGTGTGACACCGCTGGGGGCTTTTTAATCGCTAACTTAAAAACGAAAGTAAAATATGTTCGTCCGCACTGACATGGTTGATCGAGCGTTTCAAATGAATTCCTATGGAAGTAGGAATTAACTGAAAAACGTTCACTCTGTTCTGCTCGTTCCTCGCCGTGGACGCGCACCGTTATGAATGCCCGTGCAGCCATGAGCATTTTAGTTTAATTTTAAAATTAGCGCCTTTCGGGGGGTGGATTGCTTGAAATTATTTTACAAAAGCACAATTTTGTGTTTTATTGCAACTGTACACAAATATAAGTTAACACTTTGCAGTTTGAATGTCGTCCTGTATAATGACGGAGTATGTTTTTATGTGTCTACTGTTCAATCGCGCCCACGCCACACACACACACACACACACACACACACACACACACACACACGGTTTACTATCTTTGTGGGTACTCTCCATGGACTTAATGGTTTTTATACTGTACAAACTGTATATTCTATCTCCTCACACTAACCCTACCCCTAAACCTACCTATCCCATAAAACTTTCTGCATTTTTACATTTCCAAAAAAACTCATTCTGTATGATTTATAATCTTGTTTACCCATGGGGACCTCTATTTAGGTCCCCACTGTGACACGAGTCCCCATGAGTCTGTGTGCATTCAGGTTAAAGTCCCCACCGGGATAGAAAAACATGAACACACACACACACACACACACACACACACACACACACACACACACACACTCCAGCATTACAATCTTGACATCGCAGCCTGTTCATTATAGCCTTAATAAAATATAATAATAAAATAGTCAACCTAACATATAAAAATTACACTGCTCTAAATAGTCAGTAGTACAATTCGTACATTCACAGTAAGCACCGCTCGCTCCACTGTGATGTTTCCAAGCAAATTTTTGCGCATGTGAAGAGGATGATTTTTTCCATCAATATTGGAACACGAGTGAAGAACAAAGCCTATAATAAAGAATAGTTTAGCATCCAAATACATCGCAAATGTTGAAACATTTTGATTCTGATGAGAGGGTTACGTGAGCCCAACACTGCTTACTTTCATTTTTACTTTTACATTAAATTTAAAGGATTTGTTGTGGAATATTTTGAGTGTATCATAAAATCTGAATAAAAAAATAAAAATAATAATAATAATAAAAAAAAAAAATGAATGTATAAATGAATAAATAAATAAATAAATATATATATATATATATATATATATATATATATATATATATATATATATATATATATATATATATATAGCTGCGAGCAGCGATGAAGGGCCAAAGCCGGCGGCACCGCCACCCTAAAGGCACCGGGGTTGCGGTGCCACCGGCTTGGGCCCGTAATCGCTGCTCGCAGCTATATTTATTATTATTATTATTATTATTATTATTATTTTGTCAACCTTTCGGCCACTTTTGGGGCCCTTAACATGCTCGAAAACTCTTGAAATTTTGCACACAGGTCAGAACCCGCGGCCATCAGGGCCGGGCTGAAGCTGGTACCCGGGCGTGGCAGGGGGGCTCGACAGCGCCCCCTGGAACGGGATCCGAACACTTGTCCATAAATCAGACACGCTTGCATGTAATAATATGAAACTCGGTACACATATAGATCTCATCGGGCCGAACAACTTTCGTGCTCTAAGTTTTACGCCAGCCCAACAGGAAGTCGGCTATTTAGGGTTGTTTGGAAACGCATGCTGTGGAATTTAATGTACTCCTCCTAGGGAATTCATCGATTCGCCTCCAAACTCGGTGTGCATGAAGTCAAGACATTGAGGATGCTAAATTGCGGACGGATTTTTGATATCTCGAACGGTTTGGCCGTGGCGAGGAAACGAATTTATGGCGAAAAAATGAAACAGGAAGTGTGTTATAACTTCTGCATACATTAACTGATCTTGATGAAACTTCAGCAGTGTGTTCGTTGTAAGAGGCCGATCGCACAGATGTGACTATTGTGAGTCAAAGTTATAGCGCCACCAACAGGCAGCAGGAAGTACATCACTATTAAAATGCTTTGAAATCACTGTCTTATTTTTACCAGATTTGCTTCAAACTTTATGTGTACAATGTAGACACACGGCAGATGTAAACCTGTGAAAGGATTATTGATATCTTAGATACTGTTGCCGTGGCAACGCATCAAACTTTAATATTCTTTTTTTATGCTTTTGAGACTCTTAACATACTTGAAATTGCATGAAACTCGACAGACACATCACATTTATTATCCAGTAGACATGTGCAAAGTTTCAGAAACGGGCGTGGTGAGGGGCTCAGTAGCGCCACCTTTAGTCATAAGTGGGGGGGTTAGTTTTATCAACAGCAACAAAACTTGGTATGTGTATTGTTCTCATCAAGACGGACAACTTTCTAATTTACATGAACCATCTCCGACCAACAGGAAGAGAGATATTTTGGTTTGAATGTGGATTTTCTGAAGAATTTTCTCTCCCTCTCTCTGTGTCTGTGTGTGTGTGAGGGGAGGGGGGGATTTGACTATTGCTTTTATATTGTTAATCAAGGTTTCAGGGGCTTTTGGGGTCCTTAACGTGCTCAAAAACTCTTGAAACTTTGCACACAGGTCAGAACCCACGGCCATCAGGGCCGGGCTGAAGCTGGTACCCGGGCGTGGCTGGGGGGCTCAACAGCGCCCCCTTGAACGGGGTTCTAAAACTTGATCCATATATCAAGCACGCTCGCATGAATTAATATGAAACTCGGTACACATATAGATCTCATCGGGCCGAACAACTTTACCCCGGTCAAGTTTTACGCCAGCCCAACAGGAAGTCGGCTATTATGGGTTGTTTGGAAAACGCTTGCTGTGGAATGTGAAATACTCCTCCTAGAAAATTCACCGTGTCCCCTTCAAACTCGGTGTGCATGTAGTCAAGACTTTGAGGATGCTAAATTGCGGACGGATTTTTGATATCTCGAACGGTTTGGCTGTGGCGAGGAATCGAATTTATGGCGAGAAAAGAGAAACACGGAAGTGGAATAACTTCTGCATACATTAACTGATCTTGATGAAACTTCAGCAGTGTGTTCGTGGTAAGAGGCCGATCAGATGGATGTAGCTATTGTGAGTCAAAGTTATAGCGCCACCAACTGGCAGCAGGAAGTGTGTCACTTTCAACATGCTTTTGACAAAAGTGGGGGGGTTACAGTAAAGAAAAAATAGTTTGTATATTGTTCTCATCAAGCCGGACAACTTTCTAATTTACATTCAATAGCTCTGGCCATCAGGAAGTCAGATATTTTGGTCTGAATGTGAATTTTTTTGCAAAATCAGCCTCTGAATTTTTAGCCACTCCTCTTAAACTATTTATTTTATTCGTACCAAACTTTTTCAACATGATGAAACTACATTAAATATGCTAAATTGTGAATGGATAATAAATATCTCAAATGGTTTTGCTATGGCGAGGGATTAAATAATGTCCAAAAAGGAAACACTAAAAATCTTCTAAAAATGTAATTATATACCATTTATTTCTATATAAAAGTATACAAATATCACAACTAAACCCATTTTATTCTGTTTTTGCAATTCAAGAAGAATGAAAAAGTTAAAACAGGCTATTTAGTGCTATTTGGTTCAACAAAAAAGCAAACATAGGGCTATACTGCCCTCTTGTGTCCAAAAGGACATCAAAATAGTATATAAAACTTTTTACCAGGTAGGCCAATATTGTATTTAAATATACATGTATTAGGTATGTGTCTGAGGATATTTTCCCACCGGTTAATCGACGTGTGACACGAGTGGGTGCTTTTAAATCGCTAATATAATAGTGTAAGAAAAATAATGATAATGTTGCACACACAAATCACACACATGTGGGAAAGAATGATGCTTTTAAACAACACTAAACCGCCATTAGGTGTCGCCAGGCATCCATCTTAATAAGCGAGTCATTGATTCATTCGTTCAAACGATTTGTTCGAATGAGTCGATCATGATTAAGACAGATGTTTATGGATTGATCATTCAATCTTTGAGTCAACCGATTCGTTAAAAATGCTGAATCGTTCAGTTATGAGAAAACACGTGATGCGTGATGGTTCTGCCGTGATCTTTGTTTAACTATTTTCGCTGCTGAAACAGAACAAAAACAGTCAACATTGCATCTAAAATGTAAGTGACTTAATTGTAACTGTTTATTAACCTGTTGTATGAAATCTAGGGGTGGGAGAAAAAATTTATTCTTAGATGCATCGCGATGCGGACGTGGACGATTCTGAATCGATTCACAAATGTCAAAAAATCGATTCTCTAAAAAAATATTTTTCTAATAACGTAATATTGACGGAAGGCAAAAGGCGGACATAACAGAGAAGTTTCTTCTGCTCACCAAGGCTGCATTTATTTGATTAAAAATACAAACAAAAACAGTAATATTGTAAAATATTATTCCAATTTAAAACAGCTGCTTTCTATTTTAATATATTTTAAACTGTTATTTATTCCTGTGATCAAAGCTGAGTTTTCAGCATCATTACTCCAGTCGTCACTGTCACATGATCCTTCAGAAATTATTCTAATATGATGATTGATACTCAAGAAACATTCATTATTATTTTAAATGTCGAAAACAGTTGTGTACAGTCTTTGATGAATAGAAAGTTCAAAAGAACAGCATTTATCTGAAATCTAAAGCTTTTGTAACGTTAAACACTACCGCTCAAAAGTTTTGGGTTAGTAATAATTAAAATTTTATTTTTTGGGGAAATAAATAAAATAAATCAGTACTTTTATTTATGAAGGATGAGTTAAACTGATCAACAGTTACAGTAAAGACATTTATAATGTTAAAAATATATATATTTGAAATATATGCTGTTCTTTTGAACTTTACATTCATCAAAGCATTTTGAAAAAAAAAAATCTGTACACAACTGTTTTCAACATTGAAAATAATAATGAATATTTATTGAGCATCAATCATCATATTAGTATGATTTCTGAAGGATCATGTGACACTGAAGACTGGAGTAATGATGCTGAAAACTCAACTTTGATCACAGAAATGAATTACTATGTAAAATATTTAAAAATTGAAAACAGCTGTTTTAAATTGGAATAATATTTCACAATATTACTGTTTTTGTTTGTATTTTTAATCAATAAATGCAGCCTTGGTGAGCAGAAGAGACTTCTCCTAAAAACATTAAAAATCTTACTGACCCCAAACTTTTGAACAATAATATATATATATATATATATATATATATATATATATATATATATATATATACATATATATGTATGTGTGTGTATGTATGTATGTATATATATATATATATATACATATATATGTATGTGTGTTTATGTATGTATGTATATACAGCGGCCCCGGTGCCTTTAGGTAACTAAAGGCACCGGGGTTGCGGTGCCACCGGCTTGGGCCCGTAATCGCTGCTCGCAGCTATATTTTATTATTATTAGGGCCCGAGCACCGATGGTGTGAGGACCCTCTTGGAATTGCTCTGTTTATTAGGGCCCGAGCACCGATGGTGAGAGGACCCTATTGTTTTTGCTCCGTTTATTAGGGCCCGAGCACCGATGGTGAGAGGACCCTATTGTTTTTGCTCCGTTTATTATTATTCTTCTTCTTCTTCTCCAAAGTGAATCGCTTTTTAGAGGGCCTAAACATGCTCGAAAACTCATGAAACTTTGCACACGCTTCAGAAGTGGTGAAAATTTACGTGTGATATGGTTTTCAGAATTGGGGGGGGCAAATTCGGTAAATTATTGCCCCCACATTTTGCCCCGGCTCCTGGTTTCACGTACAGGTATGAAATTTGGTACATACATGTAATGACCCAATACCTACAGAAAAGTCTCTTGGAGCATAGCCCTAAACACAACAGGAAGTGAGCTATTTTGAACTTCCTCCTGGATTTTGGGCATTTTTCGTAATTTCCTGATGTTGTACTTTAACGAACTCCTCCTACAGATTTGATCTGATACTCTTCAAATTTGGTGAGTGTAATCTTAAGGCCTTTGTGACGTTAAATTGCGAAGATCTAGAGTTTTCGTCGAAGGGTGTGCCCTCGGCGGCCTGACAAACATCTATCTATAAATTACAGGAACGTCTGTCTGTCTGTCTGTCTGTGTGTGTGTGTGTCTGTTCCTCGCATATCTCTCGAACCGTTAGTCCGATTGATTTCAAACTCGACAGGTGTCTCGCCACGGGCACGAGTAAGTGCAGTGCCAAGTTTGACATTGTTTGGATGAGAAATGCAAAAGATATCGTTAAATATATCATTTTTAGAAGGTTGTGGTTTAAAAATAAACATTCTGACATTAGAGAGTTGTATCGGTCAAAGAAGCCCCAAGAAGGCTGTGGTTTAAAAATAAACATTCTGACATAAACACTCAGTCAGCTACACTGTTTACTTCTGAATATTATAGTTTGGTTCCCGAACGTGATAAATCCATCTATCTATAAATTACAGAAACGTCCGTCTGTCTGTCTGTGTGTTATTCGCATATCTCTCGAATGTGAGATAACCACTAAATGTGTGAAAACCACTATTTTCTGTTTCAAACTTTCACATAGCATCTTTAGGTTATAACAACATTGAAAATCAAAATCTGGATTTGAATTTTTTAAGATTTATTATAAAAACGGATTATTTTTTCCCAAAAATGCAATAAATTCATGACTTTTTTTTTTTTTTCAAAATGCTATTAATCCATTGAATCAATATAAAGTTATTTTTGATCATATTGCCATCGCAAGAAATATCTCCTGAACTTTTTTGACGGCGATCAGCTCACAAAAACTGATTTTGCACGGGCACTTTGCACTGCTCCCTGAATCGAGGTGCTTATTCATTTGTGGATGTAAACTGAATCTGTAAGTCAGCTATGCTGTTAGTGTTTACTTCTGAATATTATATTTCATTCTGGTGCGCTTAACGTTGTCGCTACTGTGTAATAATAGCCTATGCTATTCACCAACTAAACATATCCTATTCAATGCGTTCACAGTCTCTTTCACGGGCATCATTTGTAGTTGCCTATTCACAAACTGTTTGCTCAAGCATAGCGTTTTCTCGGAGTTCACTGTGTGCTTTTTACCATGCACAAATAAAAATGTCACTGAACTTTTGCTGTGTAATTGTAACAATGAGCACACACCAAACCAACAATTACTAAAAACACACACAAAAACTGATTTTGCACGGGCATTTTTTGCACTAGTTCACCCAATTTCGGCCTTTTGGTGATATATGCATGATCAGATAAGTTCAATATTAATGTTGCTTGGAGTTCTGATGTTGCTAGGCAACCACAGACAGCCTGCAGTAACTCAGGCATACAATTTTCAATCTGCCACAAACTTCACATGTTTGATAAGACTCCTGTCCTGAACACATGCCAATGCTCATTATGATTATAGCAATAGCACCACCTGCTGGTAGCAGGAAGTGTGGCAAATACAAAACGTGCTCGAAAAATCATGAAACTTTGCACACGCTTCAGAAGTGGTGACAATTTACGTGTGATGTGGTTTTAAAAATTGGGTGGGGCAAAATGGCTTACTTATTGCCCCCACATTTTGCCCCGGCTCCTGGTTTCACGTACAGGTATGAAATTTGGTACATACATGTAATGACCCAATACCTACAGAAAAGTCTCTTGGAGCATAGCCCTAAACACAACAGGAAGTGAGCTATTTTGAACTTCCTCCTAGATTTTGGGCATTTTTCGTAATTTCCTGATGTTGTACTTTAACGAACTCCTCCTACAGATTTGATCTGATCCTCTTCAAATTTGGTGAGTGTAATCTTAAGGCCTTTGTGACGTTAAATTGCGAAGATCTAGAGTTTTCGTCGAAGGGTGTGCCCTCGGCGGCCTGACAAACGTTCACCCAATTTCGGCCTTCTGGTGATATATGCATGATCAGATAAGTTCAATATTAATGTTGAATGCAGTTCCGATGTTGCTAGGCAACCACAGACAGCCTGGAGTAACTCAGCCATACAATTTCCAATCTGTCCCAAACTTCACATGTTTGATAAGAGTCCTGTCCTGAACACATGACCATGCTCATATTTGGTTATAGCAATAGCGCCACCTGCTGGTAGCAGGAAGTGTGGCAAATACAAAACATGCTCGAAAAATCATGAAACTTTGCACACGCCTCAGAAGTGGTGAAAATTTACGTGTGATATGGTTTTCAGAATTGGAGGGGGGCAAATTCGGTAAATTATTGCCCCCACATTTTGCCCCGGCTCCTGGTTTCACGTACAGGTATGAAATTTGGTACATGCATGTATTGACCCAATACCTACAGAAAAGTCTCTTGGAGCATAGCCCTAAACACAACAGGAAGTGATCTATTTTGAACTTCCTCCTAGATTTTGGACATTTTTCGTAATTTCCTGATGTTGTACTTTAACGTACTCCTCCTACAGTTTTGATCTGATCCTCTTCAAATTTGGTGAGTGTAATCTTAAGGCATTTCCTAAAGGCGCCGGGTGGCGGTGGCAGGGGTGCGAGGGCCCTTTTCATCGCTGCTTGCAGCTTTAATTATTATTCTTCTTCTTCTTCTCCAAAGTGAATCGCTTTTTAGAGGGCCTAAACATGCTCGAAAACTCATGAAACTTTGCACACGCTTCAGAAGTGGTGAAAATTTACGTGTGATATGGTTTTCAGAATTGGGGGGGGCAAATTCGGTAAATTATTGCCCCCACATTTTGCCCCGGCTCCTGGTTTCATGTACAGGTATGAAATTTGGTACATACATGTAATGACCCAATACCTACAGAAAAGTCTCTTGGAGCATAGCCCTAAACACAACAGGAAGTGAGCTATTTTGAACTTCCTCCTAGATTTTGGGCATTTTTCGGAATTTCCTGATGTTGTACTTTAACGAACTCCTCCTACAGATTTGATTTGATCCTCTTCAAATTTGGTGAGTGTAATCTTAAGGCCTTTGTGACGTTAAATTGCGAAGATCTAGAGTTTTCGTCGAAGGGTGTGCCCTCGGCGGCCTGACAAACGTTCACCCAATTTCGGCCTTCTGGTGATATACATGATCAGATAAGTTCAATATTAATGTTGAATGCAGTTCCGATGTTGCTAGGCAACCACAGACAGCCTGCAGTAGCTCAGCCATACAATTTCCAATCTGTCCCAAACTTCACATGTTTGATAAGAGTCCTGTCCTGAACACATGACCATGCTCATATTTGGTTATAGCAATAGCGCCATCTGCTGGTAGCAGGAAGTGTGGCAAATACAAAACATGCTCGAAAAATCATGAAACTTTGCACACGCCTCAGAAGTGGTGAAAATTTACGTGTGATATGGTTTTCAGAATTGGGGGGGGCAAATTCGGTAAATTATTGCCCCCACATTTTGCCCCGGCTCCTGGTTTCACGTACAGGTATGAAATTTGGTACATGCATGTATTGACCCAATACCTACAGAAAAGTCTCTTGGAGCATAGCCCTAAACACAACAGGAAGTGATCTATTTTGAACTTCCTCCAAGATTTTGGACATTTTTCGTAATTTCCTGATGTTGTACTTTAACGTACTCCTCCTACAGTTTTGATCTGATCCTCTTCAAATTTGGTGAGTGTAATCTTAAGGCATTTCCTAAAGGCGCCGGGTGGCGGTGGCAGGGGTGCGAGGGCCCTTTTCATCGCTGCTTGCAGCTTTAATTATTATTATTAGGGCCCGAGCACCGATGGTGTGAGGACCCTCTTGGAATTGCTCTGTTTATTATTAGGGCCCAAGCCCTGAAAGGGCGAAGGCCCTATTGTTTCCGGTAGGATTATTTATTAGGGCCCAAGCCCTGAAAGGGCGAAGGCCCTATTGTTTTCGGTAGGATTATTTATTATTATTATTATTATTATTTTTCTGTCAACCTTTCGGGCACTTTTGGGGCCTTTAACATGCTCGAAAACTCTTGAAATTTTGCACACAGGTCAGAACCTGCGGCCATCAGGGCCGGGCTGAAGCTGGTACCCGGGCGTGGCAGGGGGGCTCAACAGCGCCCCCTTGAACGGGGTCCGAAAACTTGGTCCATAAATCAGACACGCTTGCATGTAATAATATGAAACTCAATACACATATAGATCTCATCTGGCCAAACAACTTTCGTACTTTTACTTTTTACGCCAGCCCAACAGGAAGTCGGCTATTATGGGTTGTTTGGAAACGCATGCTGTGGAATTTAATGTACTCCTCCTAGGAAATTCTTTCATTCGCCTCCAAACTCAGTCAGCATGAAGTCAAGACATTGAGGATGCTAAATTGCGGACGGATTTTTGATATCTCGATCGGTTTGGCCGTGGCGAGAACACGAATTTATGGCGAATAATGGAAACAGGAAGTGTGTTATAACTTCTGCATACATTAACTGATCTTGATTAAACTTCAGCAGTGTGTTCGTTGTAAGAGGCCGATCACATGGATGTGACTATTGTGAGTCAAAGTTATAGCGCCACCAACTGGCAGCAGGAAGTGTGTCCCTTTCAAAATGCTTTGAAATCACCCTCTTATTTTTACCCGATTTGCTTCAAACTTTATGTGTATAATGTAGACACACGGCAGATGTAGACCTGTGAAAGGATTTTTGATATCTTTAATACTGTTGCCATGGCAACGCTTTAAACTTTAATATTCTTTTTTGATGCTTTTGAGACTCTTAACATACT